>NC_090436.1:487539637-487842667 GCF_031143425.1 Pleurodeles waltl
CGCGTCTGGGTGCTCGGTTCTCTTTTCTCAATGCGTGTTCACGAATCTCGAGGAGTGGGGGTTTGTGGGTGATGTGGGTGTGTGTTTTATGTTGTATTGGGTGTGTGGGAGTGGTGTGTGTATGTGGATCAGGTGTGTGTATTTCGATTTGTCCAATGTGGCTGTGTTTTGTAAGTGTGTGTGTATTTTGAGCGCGGCGGTGTGTACCGCCAATGGAATACCGCGGTTGAAAGACCGCCGCGTGGATTCGTGGGTCGTAATGGCATGGGCGTTTTTCTGTTGGTGTGACGGTGGAGGTTTGTTCATCGCCAGTTTCTCGCTGGCCTTTGGTGAGGCGGACTTTTGTGGATGTCTGTATTTTGGCGGTTTGCCTGTTGTGGGTCAGAATGACCGTGGCGGTGTACCGCGACCGCGGCAGTGTTATGGCGGTCTTCTGCACGGCGGTAAGCGCCTTTTACCGCCGAGGTTGGAATGACCACCTGTTTGTCTTACTGCTTTCCCCTCAACCATCAGATTTCTCATGTGGTGGCTGGCCCTTCTACGGTCAGCCATCCAATGTCTGCTTCTAAGGAGGATTACAACCTTATGGTGAAAGTGAGCCTTGTGAAGAGTACTGACTTCTTGAGGCTTGTGAGGGCCGAAAAGGGAATCAGATGCAACTACTGGATCAGCTTTCGACAACTTTATCCTGGAGACCTTCTCTTTTACCTACCTCCTTTCATCCTACCACTTCTTAGTGTTCCTCATAGTGTGTACCTCCTCCTCCAGTGCATTAACAGTGTCTGTAACCTCCTGTCACAAGACTGGCTTTCGGTGTACCAGTGAGGGTGAACGAAGGCAGGCAATGTAGTTGTTTGAAGTGTTTTACCACAAATGTAACTACAAGACTTCTCCTCAGTAATATGTTGCTTCAGTTTCAGTATTGGTCTGCACCTTGGATGTTCAATTTGGTTCCTGTTGAATGCAGGGCCATGTAGTCCAAAAGCAAAAAAGGTAGCTTCTCCTATGGTCTAATCTGTATCTTTACAATCTGAAGAGAACTGGTCTCAGGTGTGTCTGACGTGGATTATTTGTTTACTACTTGCCTACTCCCTTCCACTCGAAAGTCTCAACAAAGGTGGCAGAGGTCTCTGTTGCTGAGGTCTTCATTTTCGTGGTGAAGGTCTCCATCAGAGAAGCGGTGGTGTAAAACTCTGCTCAGAAATGGTGAATAACAGAGAAGTAGAGGCATACACCCCTAGTAATAGATACAGAAGTGAGTAAATATACAAATTTATGTTTATCTCTACGGATGGGCCTAAAGTGAGCACAAACTAAAAATCAAGACTGGTCCACAAACAAGAAAAACTTTAAAATCGTAAGAGACTTGTTAGAGTCTTGGAAAAGAGTAATGCATGTGACCAAAACAATTGGCTAAGCCCTATTCAAGTAAAAACCTCTAAAAGTAAGTGTGAAGATTTAATTCTCGGTATGTGAATAATGTTACGTTTTTTTCTATCCACGAACATTCTTAGACTTGGACCTTGAAATCTAGGCAAGGCGCAGGTTTCAGGTGTACTTCTGCTAATGTCTTTAGACACCTCCTGTAGTGTCCGATTCTGTAGAATTCCTCACAAGGGGAAGAAGTCCCCAGTCCAAACGCGCGTTTTTGCTCCCTTGGGCCCTTTCTGCATAAGATATGCACCTCAAAAATATATTTTACATGGTTACTTTGGCAACCTGCCTTCTTTGCCAAGCCACTAACGTACTTTGGATTGGATTGCATTGCAGCAAAGCTGTGAGGATAAGGTCAGCGCATGATACAGGGCAAGTTCAAATGGGACAAGTAGAAGACTCTTCTGCATTATACACCAGAGTCCTTAGTGCATCTGAGCTTAACCATGTTTCATTTCATTTAGAGACGGAAGCCAAAAATGGATCTGTGAATAAGGACGAACGTGCACAACATAAACAACTATTTTCACGAATTCTATGCAAAAATGGTTAAAAATGTGTAGATTTTGTGTAACAGGTTTTAAGCAGGTGCTTGTCAGGAGACTTTTCTTCGTCATTAGGATAATAATAGGCTCTTAATGCATGCACATTTCAAGGGTAACAGTTATTTTTCTCCCTTTTTTCATTCCATGGCTGCTGCTTGAAGTGCGTAATAATCCTTTGCATCAAGGCAGGTGTAGAAGTTAATTAAAAGGAAAGAAGTGCTAAGCAAAGAACACATTGGGGAGACTCGAAAAAGCAGTAGCTAAATGGTAATTAATTTTCTTTTATGTATTTAGCGCTTTCTGCACTTGAATTGAAAAATAAGAATTGTTTAGTAATAGGGAGAAACGTTGGATTAGGACTTCACATCAGCATTTTGAAAGCCCACTAGAGTTTCATTGCTTTATCAGAAGCATGGATATGTGAGCAGTGCAAAAAGTGACATGAAAAAGACATGAAGAGGCTATTATTCCAGTGAGCCGGGGAAGAGCGCCCTTGACAGATCAGGAAAATCACTAGACAAGAAGAAAGATGGCTTTACTCGCACAGCACTGGTTCAAAACTCCATGGCTCCTGTGTGAAATGAAAGCGTGGGCTTCACAGCTTGGCCACTCACTACCATTCCATTTTATCGTGTCGATGGCTGAGCCTGAAAGCCCCTGGTCGCTGAAGTGATTAGAACAGTTTTCAGGGAGACTGCCAAAAATGCGATCTTTGCAAACACATTTGCAAACATCTCATACTTCTTGAATCAGGAAGCCCAATATTCTTACATTGTTTAGTTGATTTGTTCGGCTGGTGCCTCTTTTGTATATCTCAGTACTGCAGGGCACTGATTGCCATCATTGATGATACTCGCCGGTAGACCTCCAATATTTTGTTAGCTCTCCGCTGAACGGCAGGAGAGCTATCTGTTGCCGACGCGGTTTTCTTTCATACCGCTTTTTCCGAAGTGTGGGAGCATAACTGGACTGATTTTCACGGCCGTTTAGGTCGCATTTCACTAATGATTTTTCTAATGAACTTGCCTCCCTCGCTGCACCCGTTCTCAGAGAGGAAAGCTGTAATGGCACATTGGTGAGGAGCCGGTCCCTGCCTTCAACATAGGGCCAGATGTACGAAAATGTAGGTTTGCGACTCGCAAATTGCGAGTTTGAGCGACTCACAATTTGCGAGTCGCAAACCCGGATTCAGGATGGTGTCCCTGACACCATCTGTGAATCGCTAGGGGGGTCACAAAGACCCACCTCATTAATATTAATGAGGTGGGTCCCAATATGCGACCTCCTTGCGATTCGCAGCACTCACAGGGATGGTGGCCTGCTGGAGACAGCAGACCACCATGTCTGTGACTGCTTGTAAATAAAGCAGTTTTTTTGTTTTTTTTGTATTACAGCCCGTTTTCCTTAAAGGAAAACTAGTTGCAATACAAACCAAAAAATTAAACATTTTTGTTTCATTTTTTCAGAACCATTCACAAAGGGGAAGGGGTCCCTTTTGCGAATGAGTTACCACCAGTGTGACACTGGTGGTAACTGCGAATTGCTTTGCGACCGCGTTCGCGGTCACAAAGAAATTCTACATTGCGATGCGAATCGCAAATAGCAAGGGGAACACCCCTTCTTATTTGCGAGTCGCATTCCCATTTTGCGAGTCGGTAACCAGGTTACCGACTCACAAAATGGGAATGAGCATCATGATGTGCTTTTTGCATGGCGCAAACAGCGAAATTCGCTGTTTGCGCCATGCAAAAAGCTTGCTACATCTGGTCCTTAGTTACAACCAGTGCTTTAAATGGGCCGCTACTGCCAGGTACTGAGTATCGGCAAATTTTTGTTTTGAGAGGGAGAGTGCCTGCACTTCTCAAGATAAAGGTAATACTTTTAATTGGAGAGTATGGGCACTTCTCAGAAACAAGCAGTACCTGCACTCCTATTTCTCCATTTCAACCACTGGTTACAACGGAGGTTTAAACTTGGTGTTTTCTCAGCATTTATGTTTGTTTTCCTCCTCTGCACCACCTCTCATATTACTCCAGGACTTGCTTTCTAATAATAGCAATATAGTTGCAATTAAGTTCAACTTAAAAACTGCAATGCAATGTACGTGAGAAAAGTGTTTCCATCAACATGGTCACAACGGAGGTTTTAAATCGGCGTTCTTTCATCATTTATACGTAAGTTTTCCTCCTCAGGGTCTCCTCTCCCATCACTTCAAGACTGTCTTTACATAAACAGCACTATACCCAGTGGCGGCCCCTCCTTTAGGGCGAAGGGGCCACGCCCCCCCACCTTTTGCCCCTCATGTCTGTCAGGCTGAACAAAGGTCAGCATGACAGACACTCATCATTTTCAGCTCAGACCGCCAGGAGTGCCAGTAGTGAGCCATGCGCAATTTGTGCAGACTCCTGGCTGCCTGAGCTGAACTTTGCTGGGCTGAGGAGGTTACAGCTCCTATAGGCGTGACCTCCTCGGCTCAGCAAAGGTGCTTCAATGCCCTCTCCTGGGTGATGAGGAAAGTGTCACCCATTGACACTCGCCCTGGGCTCTTCAGGCTTAAGCCCTGAAGCGCCCACAGAGAGTGTCAATCAGTGACTCTTCGTCACAGAGTGGGGTGGGGTCAGCAGTCTCACTGACCCCATCCCACTCTGTGACTAGGGTGGGACTGCTGCCTTCCCTCATTGGCTGACCTAATGGGCAGTAGTCCCAACCCTCCTGGGACCTGGAGGCTGAAGGTAAGTGTGTGTGTGTGTGATGTTTTAAATTGAATTTTGGTGCGCGCATGCATGTTTGGTTTATAAGTGTTGTTAATGGATGTGCGTATGTGCGTGTGTGTTTGAAAGAATGAGTGTGTGTGATCTTTTAAAATGAATGTTTGGTGCATGCGTGCATGTTTGAATGTTATGAGTGTTAATGGATGTGCGTGCGTGTGTGAAAGAATGAGTGTTTCCGATGTTTTAAAATTAATGTTTGGTGCGTGCGTGCATGTTTGAATGGTATGAGTGTTGTTAATGGATGTGCGTGCGTGCATGTGTGTGTGTGAAAGAGTGTGTGTGTGTGCTTCCCGCCCGCCCCTTCCCTCCTAAAGCTGCCGGCCGCCACTGAATATACCTGCAATTTAGCTCAACTTAAAGGCTGCAGTGGAGCGTTCATGAGGGAAAGGTTCCAGCCTTCAAGATGGTCGTATTGGTGATTTAAATTCACTATTTTTCAACATTCCTCAGTCTTGCCGTTCTTTATTCAGTCAACACGACATTGTCTATTGCTAACTGGTGTATGAGCAGACTGATAAAGCTTCAACCTCACTCCATAACATCATTTGGTTTCTCACATTTATCTAATACTGCACTCTCTCCTCGTTCATCACAGTTTGAGATGAGGAATCAGCTTCCTTGACCACTTGAAGTTCTTCCTCAACTATGTCCTCAGGCGGCATTATTCCTCCACATACAGTGAGAAAAGCTTCAACTAAAAGGTTAAAAAAAAGACCCTACCTCTCCCACTAAATCTACTTCCTTAGTCTGTATGGATCTCATTTTTGAAGGAATTAGGGCTTTATGCCAATACATGGAGGAGACCAATAAGAAACTTTAAAGTCTTGATAATAAGTGATCTAACATGGAGAAGAGGACAGTATTAGCTGAACAACACATTTCTGACCTCACTAACCTTTAATCCCAGACCTCTTTGCTTCAAAAACAAGTTGAAGATTTAGAAAAACAAATCACTGGAATCGCCGGAATAACATACGTATTTATGGTCTGCCGGAAGGAATGCAGGGTCCTGACTCTCTCTCATTTTTCAAAACATTTCTGCCTAAATTGCCTTATATGCCGGAATCACCTCCTTTAAATATACAGCACGCTCATAGGCTTGGCCATGTACCTCACACAGCATCTTCTTCCAAAAGACCTCGAGATACTTTATATTTATTTTCTTGAATACACAGACTTACTTAGAGTTTTGTCAGCTGCTCAATCTAGGAAACACATTTTATGGTCTAGCAATAACGTATACTTTTCCAAGGATTCCGCTAAAAATACAGCAGACAGACATGAAGAATTTCTTTCCGTGAGACCTGTACTTTGATCCCTTGGAGCCCGTTTAGGACTGTTTCACCCATGTCTGTTTAAGGTCACCTACAATGACAAAACTTACACCGATGATGACTCTGCCCATTTGGAGACTTTTCTTCAAGAGCCCACCGTTTAGTTTATGGACACCTCCGGATTTGCCAAGACTTGATATGTCATCTGTTTTATTATTGTTGTAGCCCGTTCCTTGAGGCATTTTGTGTTTTATTATATATATGTTACTACATAGTCTTTTCGCTTCACATTAGCATCGATTTATAAATTGTTCAATTATACTTACCTTACATTTCTCTTTTCAGCTATACCATCGTGTGATTTCCTCAGTGCGTCTTCCTTCATCATCAACATTCTCCCTTTTGTCATCTCCCTTGAGCATGGATATGTCATCCTTAATGAGGTCTCAATACCCTCCATCTTCTTTGAAAACCTTTTTAAGTATGTTCTCGCTCACACATGTAGTTTTATTTAATTTTTATGTCCTTTTGTCTTTCTGAGATCCTCAGCTTATTTATTCATATTTTTTCTTTGCCTACTTCCTTTCCTCTTTTGGGGATTTTTTCCTTTCTCTTATCATTTTTCCTCTTTTGTCATCTGTTGCTTTGTACTTGGTCCACTTTATATGTCCTTTTCTTTTTCTTCAAAGTATCAAAGACCTTTTTCAATTGTTTATCATATGTTAAAAATTGTATCCAGGAACGTCAAGGTCTTGGGTTCCCAAATTAAACGTCAGCGGGTTTTGACCCATTTATTACATCTTTATGTTGATATTGCCATTATCTGGGAAAAACACTTTACAGAAATGTAATCTATAAAATTGAAGAGAGGGTAGGTTGGTAGTGTTTTCTTTTTGTCAGGTAATGGTAGGAGAAATGGTGCTGCCACTTTATGTCATGAGTTGCTTAGTATTCATTGAATCTCATGGAATTTGATTCTGTAGAGGGATGATTGCTCACTTGTTTTTAGATTAATGTCTCAGTTTCTATCTTTAATCTTTATGATGCTACCATCCCAGACAGTCAATTCTGGTCTGATATCACTCAAAAACTTTCACAATGCCCTAATTAAAATGTTATTTTTGCAGAAGATTGTAACTAGGTTGTTGACCCTTTTATCAAAAGAGTCTCTTTGTCTGCTTATGTACCTAACAAATCTCAAAAATTATTTGCACAAGTGCTTTCACAATGTTAATTGATATATGGTTGGAGACTCTCTAATCCTACTTTACGTAATACACTTACTACTCTCCTACTCATGCTCAATCAAAAATTGATGATATATTTCTTTCACACTCCTTATGACAATAGTTATATTCCCCTGACATAGGCTATATTCTAATTTCTGATCATGCCCGTGTTTCTGTTAATTTAGATATTTCACCCAACAACATTAAATCGAATATCTGGAGATTCAATAATGCACTACTTTTACATGCACTTTTTAGTTCAGTTTTTTCATCTTTCTCTCTTGAATTTTTTTAATTTAATCATACAGAAGATCTTGACTTCCACTTATTTTAGGACCCCCTTTAGGTCTCCCCCTATGATTTTATTATCAGATTTGTTTCTAAAAAGAAAAAAAAGCTTATTTTAAAAATACTGAAATGCTTCATTAAATCAAGCAATTAGAACACTTCTATTACACCTCTAAATCTAAAACTGTCTAAAAGAACTAATCAATGCCAAACTTCAGTTTAATAAATTCTCCAGCAATGCTGCATCTTCCTTTTGTCTTAAATCTAGTGCCAAGTAATATGGCGGCCAAAACAAATCCGGCAAACTTTTTTGCCAATTAACTTAAAATAAAAAGAATAGGAACAACATTGATTCTATCGAAGATACCCACTCCAAATTATTACATAAAGATTCAGAAATCTTAGAACAATTTGTACAATATTACAAAAAAAATGTACTCCTGAGCATTCTCCTTCTGACTCTAACATTACTAATTATCTTTCTAACTCGCAGAAATATTTTGACACGTCACTAGATTTTACAGGTCTGGACAAAGATATCACCTTGCCTGAAATTCATACTGCTTTAACATCCCTTAAATTGGACAAAGGTCCACGACCCAATGGTTTTACTGCTGATTTTTTTTCATGCATTTCTCCACATTGCTCCTTCCTCAATTATCTCTTCTTAAAACAGACTTTCTCCAAATTGGTAAATCATATTGTTTCTTTTTGGACACTATTATTCGTCTCATTCTAAAGGATGACAAGGATTTACATCAGTGCAAAAATTGCAGGCTCATTTCCCTTGTCGAAATTGATTATAACATATTTTTTTTAACTTTAGCTCTTCATTTGGAATCCCTTTTACCCACATAACATGGGAAAGAAAAGTTTTGATTTGTCAAGAGATGTTATATATAACAAATAACCCACCCTTATTTTTTTAAGTTCTTTCCAAATCTCAACGTTCACTTGATCCTTAACTCCTTGAGATGGTTTCGTGTTCGGCTCAAAAATAATTTCCCTTCTTTATACTTGTTCCCCAGTGGGTATTGTCGCTAATGGGCACACTTTGTCCTCTTTCACTTTGGGTAGAGATGTGTGTCACAACTGCCCCCTTTCAACTTGTCTCTTGAAATTGGCACTCAAACCCTTCTTTTCCAGAATGTGACACGATTCGATCATACACAGTTTTACATGGAATGACCAACAAATTAAAACAGCAGTACATGCAGATATTCTTTTATTTATAAGCAAACCTCACATTTCACTTCCTTCTCTTCTTCACAGGGCTCTCCTCTTATTCACTTTCTCAGTATATTGATTAAATCACGATCAATGTGAAATCTTATTCCTAAATAAATTCAGGCACCATTTCTCCAACACTAATTTTTCCTGGATCACATCCAAACTTAAATATTTAGGGTTATGGCTCTCCCACTCCCTTAAAACCTATATTTCCTAAAGTCTTGAGGAGTGCAAACCTAAAATAACTTCACTAGTCACTTGCTGGCACCCTCTGAATCTTTCCTGATGGGGTTGTCTAGACACTGTTTGTTAGACTTGGCATCTTTGGAGTGGTCTCCCCTAACTTTAACCTCTGCTTTCCAGGTTGTTTCTGTGTTCTGGACTGTGTTTTTGCTGTTTTGTTTGCTCTAGATACTTTACCCCTGCTGACCAGTGCTAAAGTGTAAGTGTTCCCTATGTAAATTATTTGTGTAATTGGCTATCAATGAGTGGCATATTTGATTTATTAGTAAGTCCCTAGCAAAGTGCACTAGAGGTGCCATGTCTTGTAAATCAAATGCTACTAGTGGGGCTGCAGCACTAGTTGTGCCACCTAAACGAGTAGCCCTGTAAACATGGCTCAGACCTGCCACTGCTGTGTCCGTGTGTGCAGTTGTAAACTGCCAATTCGACCTGGCAAGTGTAACCAAACCTTACCTTTTTCTACATGTAAAGCACCCTTAAGGTAGGCCCTAGGTTGCCCCATGGGCAGGGTGCAGTGTATGTTAAAGGTGGGGCATGTACTGATGTGCTTTATATGTCATAACAGTGAAATACTGTTACATTCAGTTTTCACTGTTGCAAGGCCTATCTCTCTCATAGGTTAACATGGGGGCTACCTGTAAATAACTTTAAAGTGCAGATTCCCTTTGGGAGCAGATAGAAATATGGAGTTTAGGGTCTCTGAACTCACAATTAAAAAATACATCTTTTAGTAAAGTTTGTTTTTAGATTGTTAGTTTGAAAATGCCACTTTTAGATAGTAGGCATTTTCTTGCTTAAACCATTCTGTGACTCTGCCTGTTTGTGGATTGCCTGTCTGGGTCTGTTTGACAGTTGGGGTGTTTGTGAATCCCCTGTAGACAGTGAGACAAAGGGAGCTGGGGTGTAGCCTGCATATCCTGATGAGCCATCTGTGCTAGAGTGGAGGGAGGAATGGTCACTTACACATGAATGGGCTATGCCTGCCTTCTCACAATGCAGTCTCCAACCCCCTGGTGTGGGTCTGGGGCCTGGCCCGGGCAATGCAGGATCTTGTGAACAACATAGCCTTTCCTTTGAAATATGCCTACTTCAAAGGCAGAAAGGAGTATAAGTATTGGACCCAAACCCCCTGAAAAGCAGTTTACTTCTGGAACCAAGAGAAACCTCTGCCAATGAGAAGATGTGGAGAGCTGGAAGAGGAGTACTGCCCCTTTGCCTGTGGCTGTGGTTTGCTGTGTTGGCCTGAATTAGCTTCTTCTGCCTGAGAGAGGACAAAGGCTGACTTTTGTGTGACTTCACACTGGTGAAGAATCTCCAAGGGCTTGAACTGAGCTTGCTTCCTGTTGCTGAAGTCTCAGGTACATGAAAGACTTCTCTCTGCCAGCACCAGGACTCTCTGCTGAGACTCCTGCCATGCCCAGGGGTGCCCTAGCCTGTCTCTGGGCCCTTGAAAGGTGAAGCTGGTGGAAAAGGACAGAAATCCATGCACGGACTGCAGTGCGGGAAAACATTTGATGCACCATCCGCAACACGGCTGATAAACGACGTGCCGCCGGCCTGGAGGCTAAAATTGACGCTCCACCTGCATTGTGGCTGGGAGATCGACACATCGTGGCAGGAGAAATGATGCACAACACCCGCTAGCGGTTGCTGATAACAATGCAAGCCACACGCAGCACGGGTTCCTGACACCGTGCGACCAGATATCGAACGCAACATCGCAGCATCAAAATATTTTTCTCAACTATCTTTCCAAACTTGGTGGTATGCGACTTGTATTAATTTTTGTGACCTGATATTGTTTCGACCCATTATAAGCTTGTATTCTATGGTGTTATATTTTTCTCATATTGGACTTTGTACATTATTTATCACATCAATGCCATTTTCTTCCCTTTCCCCTTTCTCTCCTCACCTTTATTTGTACCCTTTGTAATAATTTTAATGCATTATCATTTCTGTCTTTGTTTCAACTTTCTATTTCTTCTAAACTAAAAAAAAGATCATGTAGATTCTCTCATGGGTACCCTTTCCCTTTAGCATCTGCAATTATGCTTTCTGTGTATTTATTGGTGCCTTATAACATACTCTTGCAATTCTGTCCTTCATCCAAAAAGCATCAGTGAGCTAAAATTGCACAATATAAAAGCAAGAATAAATAAATACCTAAGCAGTGAAATAGGCGAACCAAAACTTTAACATCTTGAATGTATTTTTTAAGCCAAATACAAACATGATGTGGCTTGGACTAGAAGGTAATTCCATTCCCAGACATTAGTCTCCAAAGAATACATATGGAAGAAGAAGCAAGTAATCCAGTTTACATTCCTTCAATAATCATGGGGCTCAAGTCAGGAAACTTCTTATAAGTGTGACATACGTCTAAAAAAAAGTAGCAATTTACAAATTTACACTTGCAAAACATGCTCTTCACAAAGATAAAAAATGTCTACGTTTTGCACTAAAAAGTCAAACATATCTAACTTTTTTAATGTTTTATTTATGCAAGGTTTGCATAATTTACAAGTAAGATTTCGGAAAGTGGTTGTAGGAGGTCCAGTAGGTCTAACCTTGAAAAAAGGGGGCTATCAATACATGCAGTGTAAATTTGTGAACATCCACTAAGCAGAGATTTGGAGTACTGTATTTAAAAGGCTTTAAGTTAGTCTGGGTATATGTTACACTGTGTGTGGTTACATACTGATGTGAGGTTATGGGTTAAGGCGCTAATTTTGTTTGGTGCATTAAATGTTATTGTATTTTCCATAGTAATAGTCACAATGTGCTCAGCCCGTTTATCTTGCAGTGCACAGCGTTTGCTTCCTGGTGTGCCATAGGAAACTTTGTTGTACAGACAGACTTGACCTCTTGGCCCTACACTCTGCTTCCGCATCCTTTCCTTGGTATCAGGCCCCCTTTATCGAACCCCCCTAGCCCTATCCTCCTCTCCTCACACTGGCACTCAGCATATAGTGAGCCTAGTCACATGGTAGCACATTCAAAACTGCCACCTCTTGGTTAAAAGGCCTTCGTTCTGCTCACTGAATCTGAATAAAGGAAATTTCAAAACCGAGTGAGATTTGGTGGCCATCTTGGGCACAGTAACATAAATACCACACTCATCTCTGGCAGCCTTTGCTTAGCTTTGAGGTTGATGGTCCACACCTATCTCTGGCAGCCTTTGCTTAGCTGAGAGGTTGAAGGCCCCCAAACATTGGTTCCTTACGATTACCTGCTTGACTCCCTTGATGCCTCCTCTTCTGTTTCAGTCTTCTCAGGACTTTGTGGATTTCATCGTCAGCCCTATAATCCTGTATGCCCTCTTCAAAAAAGAAACAACTAAGGTCTGTGCAAATAACTTTTTTAAGACCCTTCTTCCAATGGGAAAACGTTTGTGTCATCATTTTCGCTTAAGTAACTTAAATAACATTGCGATGCCTGTTTTTTATGATTTTAGTGTTGGCAATTTAGAAACATTTGGCAGTCACAACTGACAATTAATACAAGTTGAAAGTACTGGAGTACTTAGAACTGTAGCCATACTTATCCCTAAACTGGACTTTCAATTCCCCATGGTCAAATAGGGGAGAGCTCCTAATCCAGAGATCTAAGCCATCCTCCCTCAATGAGTGAATAGAGAGAGGCCTTTAGAAATCCTGCAACAAGGTTCCATTCTTGGGAAATTGTTATAAAAGGGGACATGGTGATTTTGAGGATTGATAGTTGTAAGCATATCTTCTATTTATTACTTTCAGCATGTGATGATGGCCTGGGTGATGGTCATACAGGTATCAGAAGGAGGAACATATGAAAAAAATGTATGACCATGCAAATAAAGTGAAAGCAGGTGGAGGTGACTGCGTCAATTTGAAGTTTTAGGGTAAGCTAGGTTTCCAGGGTGATGAACATGTGTCTGTGGTGGTTGGAGGGTGAGGGTTTCAGGCTAAGTCATATGGGCAACCATGATGAGTACCTGTTTCAGAATGTCAACACTTCTATCTTGATATGTTGAGTATGAGCAACTAATCTCACATACAGGTAGCCATGTTGGTTAATAGCATATTTTAACTACCGTTGGTGGTGTTGGTGACTCCTGAGCTTTAGTGTATGATTTGAGTGTCATCAGTGAATAAGATGAAGTACAGTTCCTGGGTTTGAATTATGACTGCCAGAGAAATCATCAACATGTTCAAGAAAGTGGAACAGATTGAAGCAATTTGCTGGACTCTAGAGATGAGTCCCTTGGGTTCTGAGAGAACTGAGTGAGCATGAGCTATTGCATACTACCAAATATGAAGTACGCTATCCACTTCAGAGATGTTCCTTAGTTCTTAGCCTGTGGAGTCTGGAGTCAACTGTTAGTGTTAGAAAACTAAAGGATTCTCCAGTCAAATTTTGATTGAGACCTTGTACAGGCCTTTCCCCTTACATGCAGTGCAGCAAGAGGCTTGCCATGTAGTTTTGTGAAGATGTTTGTGAAAGATGATCCCTAGGGTCCAATAATGCACAAAGTGCATGCAAGACAGTACAGCAAGGCAGCCTGGTGTGTAGTTGTGTGTAAAAGGCTGAGTGCAGGATAGTGTGAAGTTAAATAATAATTTACATGTATTGACCAGTGCCTCCCTGCAAACAGATGGATAGAGCAAATGCAGGCACCCTTGCTACATGGTAAAATGGCCTCTGCAGTAGCCAATTCTGCAACAGTGCAGGGAGACAGCACAAGCATGCAAAATGTAGCCCATTCTTACACTAACTCATTCAGGCATGTGGGGCAGTAAGCTGGTGAGCTGTGTCTTGTAGTCTGAAATGTACACAAATAGGCCCTATAGTGACAACTTAGGCTATGTGAAGAACGTTCAAGTCTTGCAATGCAAAAAGCAATTATAATACAACATGGCTATATACACTTGTAGAAACATATGTTTCACACATTCCTGTGTACTTGAAAGTGAAGAAAAATAGTGTCTGAATGTTACAGAAATCACTTATGTCATAATCGTTCATGGAATCCTTTAAACATATTCATATTTCTTTCCAGAGGGACAAACAGCACCCCCTGGAGAACAGGCTGTCCGTAATACCCAACCAGTTGAGGACACCATCCTGCCCCCCATGAATGAAAACAACTTTCAACAGCTCCGTAATGCTTTTGACAATTCTCCCCGGAACTGGCAAGGGAAGACAGTGTTATTCAATCTCCAGATGAACATACACACCCTGGACATGGACCATCAACCAATGACATCACAGCTGAGGACTCTTAGGAACCTAAGTTGCTTTTCAATGGTGAGTGGTAGGAGACCGGCAACAGATGGCTGATGAGATCTAGTTGGAGATGGAGACTATAGCGGGCACTCTTGAAGGAGCCTTAGGTATCTAAGCCCTAATAAGGGGTTGCCAAAGCCTATCACAGACACCTACTCTTGGCTCCATGGGATTGAGGAGTCCCTAGCTGACATCGCTGGTGTCATGCTGCAAAAAGAACAACACAGCATTCTACATATGGCACCAGTGAAACTGTCAGGCAGTTGGTGACCATTAATAGATCCATCCAGTCCCTGGAAGCCAAGATACACTCCTTCTCTATTCATAGCAACAACATTGTTGCTTTGTTGGCGAACCAGAAAACCCCTGCCAGGGACTACCATGCTGCCTTACTGCATTATTTACTTTGTTGGGAACATGGGAGTCACATAATTTGCTTCTGATGCCTATGTGCCTGAGGCTACTAACATCTCTCAGCTGACTCCCATTCAAACACAACAACACAGAACATTTATCAAAGGACGAAGATATAGACTTCCCCAGTTTCCAAAGAAGAACATCACGATAAACATTTGTGAAAGCCCCATGGCCAGTTTTCTTATATGTCCTGTGTAGGACATCAGGCCACCCTCTTTATAAGCTAGGACAGTACTCGTTGTGTAACGCCGCGCTCAGACGCGGCGTCTCTTTCTGTCCTCGCGGATGGAACGCGCTATTGAAACTCGGAGCGCCGTTCCCTGTGTTTTTTGACTACACATTCTGGGAAGCATATATTTTGCTCCCGGTCGCGCTACACTTACCTGTAGCCCTTTTTGCTTTCTTTTTTATACTACTTTCTTTTTCCTATACTGGTCTATGGGCTCTTCCCAATTCAAGATGGTGTTCTTTCCTTTTCCTGTGATGTCACTTCCCTTTTTCTCAGTATGTAAGTCAGTCAGTCTTGTTCCACCTTGCGTTGCAAACACTTCCTTCTGGTTGTGCTGTTCGCTCCCGTTCTTTGTTCCTGCTTTTTGCCTTGGGAGATTTTTGCCTGTTCTTTGTTCCTGATTTTTGCCTTGGGAGATTTTTGCCTATTTTTTTTTTCTGTTGTTTAGTCCTGTTTTTTCTTGTTTTTCTTCAGGAGTTCCTGTTTGAGGTTTTTTTCCCCAGTGTTGGGGTTTTTTCCCTCTGGGACTCCTTCTGGAGGGTACGGTCTGCTTTGGCATAGCCTGTCAAGCGGCACTGTGGCTACTAGAAGGGGTCGCCCTTATCTGGGAGTATCCAGAACCTGTAGAAGACTTGGTGTATTCGCCATCCCGGTATCCAGAGGTGAGAAGTCCAGCGCAGTACGTAACACGTTGTGCTGTACTTGATTTTGTCCACTTGTGCCCCTAAATCCAATGCAACACCTGATAATGGCACATGTTTTCCTCCTCATTGATCTCATTAAACAAACGTAAATGTGTTGTAACATGTGTAAACTAATGTATTATTACACACAATACATACTTGATTTGACATATGTCTTTGATAAACTTTTGAAGAAGATACCTGCTCACATGTTGTAATGTGAAGATAGGAACCTTCCAAAGAAAATAAATATGAAATTTGGGAATCAAATTGAGATTTGTATGATTGTTTCTCAAACGTCTACAAATATATTGCAACTATAATCCCCAATGTTACTTTTGTTAAGCTGATAAAGAGAGAGTCAGAAACATAACGGCAAATTATGCATTTGTATGTGCACGTACACCAACTATACCTAATACAGTGTTATGATGAGCAATATGTACCTTATCAGTGGCACGTCAAGGTCTATCAACAAGATGCATTACTTTGATCGACACACAGTGAGAAGGTTCAAACAAAGTACACACAAAATTGCCACCTATAAATGGAATGTGTGAGGCTTGTGAGCTTAAAACACTATGGGGGGGATTCTGACTTTGGCGGGCGGCGGAGGCCGCCCGCCAAAGTTCCCCCGCCAGAATACCGCAGCGCGGTCAAAAGACCGCCGTGGTAATTCTGAGTTTCCCGCTGGGCGGGCGGGCGACCACCAGAAGGTCGCCTGCCCGCCCAGCGGGAAACCCCCTTCCACGAGGATGTCGGCTCCGAATGGAGCCGGCGGAGTGGAAAGGGTGTGACGGGTGCAGTTGCACCCGTCGCGATTTTCAGTGTCTGCTATGCAGACACTGAAAATCTTTGTGGGGCCCTGTTAGGGGGCCCCTGCAGTGCCCATGCCATTGGCATGGGCACTGCAGGGGCCCCCAGAGGCCCCATGACACCCGTTCCCGCCAGCCAGGTTCTGGCGGTCAAAACCGCCAGAACCAGGCTGGCGGGAAGGGGGTCGGAGCAGCGCCGCCATGGAGGATTCTTCAGGCCAGGGGAAAACCGGCGGGAAACCGGCGGTTTCCCTTTTCTGACCGCGGCTTTACCGCCGCGGTCAGAATTGGCCTGGATGCACCGCCAGCCTGTTGGCGGTGCATCCTCCGACCCCGGCCCTGGCGGTCCATGACCGCCAGGGTCGGAATCAGGCCCTATACCAACTGTCAGCATCAATGTTGCAATGTAATAATTACGACATCATTTACACATTCTAAAACATCACTTTCACACAAAATACATAATTACTGTAACTGGTTGTGAACAAGACATGCAAGTGTACCTTGCCTCCCACGTGTATACAGCTAAGTGTTGAGTAATTCAACACAGGTGAAAATAGATAACTTATGTTACTTTGCGTCGTAGAGCCCACACATGTACTGAATGTGAGTGCACCCAAACATCAAATCATTTACACATACAAGTGTGGCATGGGGGAAGACCAGTAAACCTGTATTAATGCTACTTCTTCCCAGGGGAGGGGTAAATGGCAGACATACGTGAAAACACTTTTGGTGTTGGCTTTTTCTAAGTGAGCGGCAGGATGTGGCACACTAAGGAAGAATAAATACAAATAATGATGGAGGATGACCAGGCAGTTGTCACTTCCTGCGCATTTTAAATCTACATAACAATGCACACCTCCTTGCACAATGGTGCATGGGTGCTAGTGTCAGTGCTGTGCATCAATTTAGGTGACATTGAAGGCAAGGAGCAGTAATCTGTATTAAAAAGTCTAATTATACGCATACCTACCCACTCACTTTCACAAAGGGTCCTACAGTAGGTGAATACTTATATGTACTGTCTGTCAGATCAATTTCTGAGTCACACTTATGGTGTCTTAAGTATGGAAAAGGCTCCCTACAGAAAACAAATCTGAGGAAGACTTACTGTTGTCCACAGTCCTCTGACAAACCGACATACACATAAAATGGACCTAAAATGAATTCAGGTCAATTGTGACCTCATGTACTCAACTCACATAACACAATGGTACCAACTCTTGTCAAATAAATAACATCCGACTAGAGATCAATGAAAATGTAATTATGATAGAAAAACTATTGAATACAAAAAATAACTAACCATATGTCAACACCAGGACAGTGCGCGCTCTACGGGCATCTAGAATGCAAAAACCCAACACTCGCAAGATAATGTAATTTATGCATTGTGATGATATGTTATTGTTTAACCTTTTGCATTGCAGAATTCCATCCAAAAGATTCATTTTTAAGGTGCCTATAAATACTGTACATTTGCAATGTATTGCTGCAGACATTCAGAGTGTGTTAGGGTGTGGTCCCTTTCCAGGGCCTTCTAGAGACTTTCCCTGCAACATGCCTGGGCGTGGTTCTAGGCTGGGCCAAGACTCTATAAAAGAGAGTCAGCCGAACTTCCAGTGCTCACTATTCAGAGGTCCCGGTGCAGAGCAGCAGCTACTTCCTGAGCTCCTGTACCGGTGGCCTATTTGGACTTTCCAGTCTTCTGCACTCATCTCTCATTGGTGATCCCTGTTTCCAGGCGGTAAGACGGTGTTTGGACATTTCCCAACACCGTAATTGAGAATTTTCATATTCTTGATTTTAATTCTTAAATGAATAACAGATTACTTGTGTGCTGCCATTTTTTGACATTTGTATGGTGGTTTGCAAATAGGGAGGATGTGCAATTTATTCCATAAAGATTTGACTTCGTTATTACATTGTTGTTCATTGCGCGCTGATATTTCTTGACATTTACATGATGTTTTACGAGTTGGCAAAACGTGCAACTCGTTTCATGAGCATTTAACTTTGTTGTTCATTGCGCGCTATCTTTTCTTGACATTTACATAGTGGCATTCGAATCGGTGAAACGCGCTATTCACTTCTCGTGTGTAATTCATGCTGTTCATTGTGCGCTACCATTTTCTGGCATTTACATGGTGGCACTCGAATCGGCAACACGCGCGATTCTTTCCTTGAGTGTTTTTTCATGTTATTCATTGTGCGCTACTATTTCTTGGCATTTGCATGGTGGCATTTGAATCGACAACCATATGAATCTCCTTTTAAGAATATATATCAGGAACACACAGCATTACATCTAGAACTCTGGTATTGTTGTGTTCATCTCAGAAAAAACATATTGGGAACAACATATTAGTATCATTCAACCTTGTGGAGGTGTTACATGTGTCTGGTTTGCGGATCCCCACACATGCATAAATGCATTCTTCACAAATGACATTTTGACACCTACACCTGGGAGTAGGCCTTTGGCCATGACAGCTGTCTCCTATGAACTGTAATAGTATCTGCAGCAACATCTGCTCCTGCAAAGTGCTGCCATTTTGCATTGTAGTCCATATGTGAAACACATTACAATTAGGAGATGAGCTCAGGAAGTTTTGGGGAGATTTGTGAGCCATCATCACCGAGTACCACATGAAACAGACTTTGATGCAGCAAAAGATAGCAAGACAGCTTGCTGTGCTGCACAGCACTGCTTAAGAGAGGTAGGACAGGAATGTCCCATATCTATCTACGTATGTGGCAATCCTGTCCTGTTCCTTTCATGCAGTGCACTGCATCACGGTGACTTACAGCGTTGATTTGTTCTTACTTGGCGATATGGCCCCGTGTTTATCAACAGCTCAGAAATCATGATTCATGCATGTTAAGGCCTATGTCTAGTTGAGAAGATGTGAGTGACTAGCTATGTACATTGACATTCACACACACACAACATAGTGGATGAGTTCCAAAAATATATTTATTGGATTATAAGAACACATTTTCTGTCAGTATTGCCATAATTTGCTATTCACTATGCAAAAAAAATTGGCCACTCTTTGGGCCCGTCTCTGCCTACCTGCCATTCTATGCTCTATGTCTGCATCATTGTCTGCACCTTGTTTGGTGCTCATAGTTCTATAACACATTTGTTTTAAGCAGATATTAAGCAATATTGCACACACAAGGATGATTTTGCACACCACAGGAGGCGAGTACAAGAGTCCTCTGCCTTACATGTCCAGACAGCCGAACCAGGACTTTAGGACCCCAATTATCCTCTCAACCACACTCCTTGTCTTTGTCAGAGCAGAGTTAAATCTTTTTTCAGCCTCTGTCTGTGGATTGTTGAATGGGGTCATGAACCATGGTTTAAAGCCATATCCTTAGTCACCTGAAAAGTGGAAAATACCATCAGTTAATGATTTTTAGCATTGCTACTTAGACATAAGTGACCAAGGCCCTCATTACAACATTGGCGGTAAATCCCGCTTACCGCTGTGCAGAAGACCGCCAATACACCGCCGCGGCTGCGGAATTCCGCCACAGCTATTACGACCCACAGCTCGGAATCCGCCAAAATATAGATACCCACACAAGTCCGCCTCACCAAAGGTCAGTGATAAACTGGCGATAACAAAACCTCCACCGTCACGCCAACATGAATACGCCCACACTATCACGACCCACAAATCCAAGCGGCGGTCTTTCAACCGCGGTATTCCATTGGTGGTACACACTGCCGCGCTCAAAATACACACACATTTACAAAACACTACCACATTGGACAAATCGAAATACACACACCTGATACACATATAGACACCACTCCCACACACCCAATACAATGTAAAACACACACCCACATTACCCACAAACCCTTAAAACCAAAAATTTGGAAGAAGCAGAGAGACAGAAAAGCAAAGACCACACCAGCAGACAGAGGCACACAACACCATTACTCATACACATCCACGCACAAAACACCACACACCCCTAAACATCACCCCACACATCACAACACACACCACCTCACACATCACCCACACCACCCCATGGCACCGCAGGTTTTCTGAGGAGGGGCTCAGGGTCATGGTGGAGGAAATCATCCAGGTAAAGCCACAGCTATTCGGATCACAGGTGCAGCACACCTCCATAGCTAGGAAGATGGAGCTATGGCGCAGAATCGTGGACAGGGTCAACACAGTGGGACAGCACCCAAGAACACGGGATGACATAAGGAAGAGGTGGAACGACCTATGGGGGAAGGTGCGTTCCGTGGTCTCAAGACACCACATTGCAGTTCAGAGGACTGGCGGCAGACCCCCACCTCCTCCCCCACAACTAACAACATGGGAGGAACAGGTCTTGGCTATACTGCATCCTGAGGGCCTCACAGGAGTAGCTGGAGGAATGGACTCTGGTAAGTCAAATCTTTAACTACCATATCCCCCACCCTACCTGCATGCTATCACATACCCCCACCCTCACACTCACCCCATCACTCCAAATCCTCATATATGTCCCCCTATCACAAACCACCCATCCCAACACCAAGCCCTGCATGCAACAACAGAGCATGGACACCCATCACCAATGCATGTCCACTACACATACCCACACAGATCCCCAAACCAAATATCACACAATGTCCCACACAAGAATGTAAGCACTGGGGTACAGGGTCACCCACTCATTACACACCATGCCACACACAGATGCAATAATCATGCCTTTACGCCCCTGCAGGACCCCTACCCAACGTCACCGGACAGGAGGTTCCAGACATGTCCACTTCCCCCACAGAAGAGGCCCACAGTGATGACAGCAGGTCTGTCCAACTGGATCTAGATGACCAGCCCGGCCCATCTGGGACCTCAGGACAGTCGGTTCTCCCCTGACACAGTCACAGGCCACCACAGAGCCTTCCCCCTCAGAAAACACCAGCACAGCACCCACCCAGCAGGCCCATACCTCTGTCCCCAGGACACGTCAAGCAGCAGTGTGTCCACCACTACAGGGAACCCAGGCAAACCCACCACTCCAAGAACAGCAGGGACCTGGGGGCAGTGGGCACACGTTCAGGGGACAGAAGCCCAGGAAAACCGGGGAACTGGGAGGCCTGCTGTGCGACAGGGGGAAGACAGGCCAAGGGAACCCACTCTCCAAGAGGCCCTCTCCATCATCATGGGAGCGTACCATCATTCCCAGGAGACGATGGCAACGGTACTGGCCAAATTTCAGGAGACCCAGCGGCTACAGGAGGAACAGTATTTGGGGTTCAGGGAGGAACTCAAATCCATCAATACCACCCTGGGCACCATTGTAGGGGTGCTGAAGGACCTTGTGATTACCAGGAGGGACACTGTGGCACAACAAGGGGCCCCTGACACTAGCCTGGACGATGAACTGCCCACCACCTCCGCCGGCGCTAGTGGACAGGAGGCACCACCACAGGACCACGACACCAGCACCCCACCCCCTGCAGATGGAGAACCACCCCGCAAGCGGTCTCTGAGATCCAGGGCAAAGACAGAGAACAATGCCAAGACCCCCGCCAAGAAATGAGACCACCCTGATTGTCATCCTTCTGTCCCACTTTGTCACCCTGTCCATCCTTAAACTGCCCTAGCTCCACTTCCTATGCCCCTTTAGACAATGTACCTGTGAGACAAATAGACTGGACTCTGCCCTGGACATTCCTCCACCATCACCCCTGACCACTTTAATACCACCTCCACCATTTTGCACTTAAATAAACACCCTTGAATCACAAAACAATCTGGAGTCAGTCTGTGCTTTCACAAATGTGTATTTGCAATAACTAAGGAAAATGCCAATGTCGATTAAATTTGCCAACATACCTATGTCACACAGCTCTAGTCATGAGGTAACATACCAGAGGTAACACAGTGGGACCCACATATGTGAAATGGAAAGGCAAAGTGACAAGTCAGGGCCCATACACTGGTTGAAAGTGACAGACAGATGATAGGTCTTACAATTTTATCAGATGTAGGAGGCGGTGATGTCTTCTTAACTGTGTCTCACTGGAAGTATTGCTGGATCATGTTGTTTCTGTTGTCTATGTCCTCCTCTTCTGCCTCCTCTTCTTCACTGTCCACAGGCTCCACAGCTGCCACAAGACCCCCTTCTGGACCATCCTCCTGCAGAAAAGGCACCTGTTGTCGCAAAGCCAAGTTGTGCAGCATACAGCAGGCCACGATGATCTGGCACACCTTCTTTGGTGAGTAGTAGAGGGAACCACCTGTCATATGGAGGAACCGGAACCTGGCCTTCAGGAGGCCGAAGGTCCTCTCTATGACTCTCCTAGTTCGCTCATGTGCCTCATAGTAGCGTTCCTCTGCCCTTGTCCTGGGATTTCTCACTGGGGTCAGTAGCCATGACAGGTTGGGGTACCAAGAGTCACCTGCAAATGTCAAGGGCCAACTGTTAGACACACACTAACCCTTAGGGACAACCCTAGACCCAGACAACTATTCACACGGTATAGGGTCCTGGTCCTCGCCTATTAGCCATACACAGTGCCTCTGGAGTTGCCCCATCACATAAGGGATGGTTCTATTCCTCAGAATGTAAGCGTCATGCACTGAGCCAGGAAACTTGCGTTCACATGGGAGATGTACTGGTCTGCCAAACACACCACCTGCACATTAATAGAATGGTAGCTCTTCCGGTTTCTGTACACCTGTTCACTCCTGCGTGGGGGGACCAAGGCCACATGTGTCCCATCAATGGCACCTATGATGTTGGGGATATGTCCCAGGGCATAGAAGTCACCTTTCACTGTAGGCAAATCCTCCACCTGAGGGAACACGATGTAGCTGCGTATGTGTTTCAGCAGGGCAGACAAAACTCTGGACAACACATCTGAGAACATTGGCTGAGACATCCCTGATGCTATGGCCACTGTAGTTTGAAAAGACCCACTTGCCAGTAAATGGAGTACTGACAGGACCTGCACTTGAGGGGGGATTCATGTGGGATGGCGGATAGCTGACATCAGGTCTGGCCCCAACTGGGCACACAGTTCATGGATTGTGGCACAATCAATTCTGTAGGTGACTATTACATGTCTCTCTTCCATTGTTGACAGGTCCACCAGCGGTCTGTACACTGGAGGATGCCACCATCTCATCACCTGCCCCAGCGGACGTGCCCTATGGACGAGAACAGCGAGCACAGAGTCAGCCAACACTGAGGTAGGAAAAATACAATTTTATTGCACAAATTTGTCAGTCCAGCATGTGCCTGTCTCTGTGTGTATGCAAGGCCTAGATATGTGTGACACATTTAAAATTAATGCCATGTGGCCCCCTGAAATGGCGGCTGCCTGACCTGTAATGTGGGACAAGGGGATATGAGTTAACTGTGCTGGCATTGTACACCGTCGCGGTAGGCGGTCGAAGACCGCGGCTCAATCCTGCACTGGTTAACATTGGACCCTATGGGTCCCAGGAGCCAATGACGATGTACGCTGGCGTTGACGGTACGCAACGCCGCGGATGTGACCGCCATTTTCTGTCTGTTCACTCACTGACCTTCAATAGGAGAGGACCTACACTGCAAGTGCTGCTGTGACCTGTGTCTGGAAGCAACGATGGCTGATGTGTCTGGGGAAAGGGCCCCTGCCTTCACATCGGAGGAGTTGGACAAACTAGTGGATGGGGTCCTCCCCCAGTACACGCTACTCTACGGTCCTCCAGATAAACAGGTGAGTGAGCATGCTTTATGGGCAATGCCTGTTTGGAGTGGTTTGGATGGAAGATACGGGGGTGGGGGGAATGAGGCCTGCATGAATGGACGGTGAGTGTATGTACATCTGGGCAAGGGTGGGAACGTGGGCCAATGACTGTGACGGTCCGGACGGTTACAGTTTTTCCTTTTGCCCTGTACTATTCCTCTAGGTCAGCGCCCACCAGAAGAAGGATATTTGGCGTGCCATCACCAAGGACGTCCGGACCCTGGGGGTCCACCACAGACGGAGCACCCACTGCCGGAAAATATGGGAGGACATTCACCACTGGAGCAATAAGACGGCGGAGGCCCAGCTGGGGATGGCCTCCCAACGTGGGAGGGGTGTCCGTCGCACCATGATCCCCCTGATGTTCCAGATCCTGGCGGTGGCGTATCCGGAGTTGGATGGGCGCTTGAGGGCATCACAGCAGTTACAAGGGGGTGAGTACCGTCACATCCATCTGACTCTGTGCGCATTGGAGGTGTCTGGGTGGGGGAGCTGGGCAGTGGGTTCCCCTACACTAGGGCGAGCTTTGTAGTCAACGACCCTTTGTGAGGCAGGCTAAGTGGCACCCCAACCCCGCCAGTGGTAAGAGCCATCAACACCTAGTCAGGCTCCTGTGACTTCAAGGTGTGCAGCAATCGGGCATAGGCCATGTACCCCATGTCCCTGTGATTAATTAGGGAACTCTAAGTGCATGGCGTAGTGCAGAGGGCTGCTGTGTCTGTAGCGTCCGCCAACTGTAGCGGTATTGTATACACTGAACATGTCTTTCTTCTTTCTCCCCCCCCCTTTTTGTGGTCTCCCTGTTCTTGTGTGTATTAGCATCATCAGGCGAAGGAGCTGTGCCACCGGAGCAGGAGGGAGCTGCATCCCACATGGCCCTGGAGGCCGAGACAACGGAGTCAGAAGTCACCAGTGGGACGGAGGGCGAGGGGAGCTCCACGGCTGGGACCGGAGCAGAGACCAGCAACACCAACACCTCCTCTGATGGGAGCTCCCTTGTGGTGGCGGGCCCCTCTGTGCTCCCCGCATCAACAGGTACAGCCGCCACCCCCCTACCAGCACCGCCCTCCCAGCATGCCCTCAGTGTGTGTCCCGTGGCTGTTCACCCAGGAGGGTGGGCATCTCCTTCACCCCAGGCAGCCCAGGCCCTGGCCCAGTCAGCCCTGCTGCCCTCAGTGAGGAGGCTATTGACCTCCTGAGATCCCTCACTGTTGGGCAGTCTTCCATTCTGAATGCCATCCAGGGTGTTGAGAGGCAGTTGCAACAGACCAATGCATACCTGTCCAAGCAGCCCAACAGAGAGCATTTCAGGCTCTGGCCTCTGCACTGATGGCAGCCATTGTCCCTGTGTCCAGCCCCCCCCTCCAACTTCCTCCACCCAGACCCAATCCCCAGTACCTCAGCCTATCCCAAGCACACCATCAGACCAGCATGCACACACCTCAACACACAAGGGTGGCTCTGGCAAACATAAGCACCACACATCCCATAGGCACTCACACAAGCATCATACCCATGCAGACATGCCAACATCCACTGCTTCCACTGTGTCCCCCTCCTCCACGTCTCCCTACTCCCTCCCTGTCACGTTTCCACTCACACCTGCATGCACTACATCTTCAGCCACTGCCTCCATCACCAGCACACCGAACACCACACACCGCTCACGTGCAGTCACCACACCCGCTACCATTCAACACATCCCCTGTGTCCTCTCCCAGTGTGTCTGTGAGCCCTCCTCCCAAACTACACAAACGCAGCAACACACCCACCCAACAGCCATCCACCTCACAACAGCCTCCAGCCCATGCACCTTCACCCAAAGTCAGCATATGAACACCTCCTACAACCACTACCTCTTCCTCCACTCCCAAACCCCCTCCATCTACCCGTCCCAGTGTGTCAAAAAAGCTTTTCCTCTTAAATGTTGACCTCTTCACTACACTTCTCCCCCTGTCTGTCCCCTAGGGCCGGCCTTTCCAGGTCCCAACCCAGCACCTCAGCCACCACATCACCGGGCACAGTAGTGCAAGAAATATCCAGATTCTGGAGTGCGCCAAGCAACAGGGCTCCCAGTGTCCCAAGGAGCGAGTCCAAGGACATTCCCCCACCTCCAAAACAGAAGAAGTTGCCCACATCCCGGAGGGAGAAGGCCAAAACACCTGCCACCAAGGGATCAGCCAAGCCAACAGTTGGGAGTGGCAAGACAGCTTCGCCACCATCCAAGGTGGGGAAGGGCCTGAAAAAGAAAGGCAAGTCAACGTCGGCGCCAACCTGCACGGCGGACAAGACTGGCACCGCCACATGCACCGCCACCACGGGCACCGCCGCCAGCACCCAAGATACTGAGCCCTTCACCAGCACCGCAGACACTGTGCCCTTCAGCAGCACCGCGGTCAGTGAGCCCGCCACCAGCACCGCCGCTCATGACACCGCCGCCAGCACCGAGGTCAGTGAGCCCGCCACCAGCACCGCCGCTCATGACACCACCGCCAGCACCGAGGTCAGTGAACCCCCCACCAGCACCGCCGCTCATGACACCGCCGCCAGCACTGAGGTCAGTGAGCCCGCCACCAGCACTGCTGCCCAATGACCGCCGCAAGCACCGCCACTACTGAGCCCACCGCCAGCACCGCCAGTGGCCACGCCACATCCTGAGCCAGTGGCACCAATGCAGACATGGCTGCCATCCCCAGTGGTCATTCGTACGAGGCTGGTGGTCAGTTCCAGGGGCCTGGGCAGCTTCCATGTTGCCCCACCGTCAGTGGACTGTCACATCCACTACCTCAGTCCTTGGCAGGATGAAGCATTCTATGCACAAAGCCCCCTCCAGAACCAGTGGAGATAGGCATCCACTAACTCTGTCCTTGGCAGGATGAAGCACTCTGGGCACAAAGCCCCCTCCAGAACCAGTGGAGAAAGGCATCCACTACCTCTGTCCTTGGCAGGATGAAGCACTCTGGGCACAAAGCCCCCTCCAGAACCAGTGGAGATAGGCATCCACCACCTCTGTCCTTGGCAGGATGAAGCACTCTGGGCACAAAGCCCCCTCCAGAATCAGTGGAGAAAGGCATCCACTACCTCTGTCCTTGGCAGGATGAAGCACTCTGGGCACAAAGGCCCCTTCAGAACCAGTGGAGAAAGGCATCCACTACCTCTGTCCTTGGCAGGATGAGGCACTCTGGGCACAAAGCCCCCTCCAGAACCAGTGGAGACTGTTATCCACTTGAGAGACTGTGGCTTTGCACTCCCCAGGATAAAGCAGTGGGCAAACCACCCACTGGAGAGACTTGAGAGACTGTAGCTTTGCACTCCCCAGGATAAAGCAGTGGGCAACCCACCCACTGGAGAGACTGTGGCTTTGCACTCCCCAGGATAAAGCAGTGGGCAACCCACCCACTGGAGAGACTTGAGAGACTGTGGCTTTGCACTCCCCAGGATAAAGCAGTGGGCAACCTACCCACTGGAGAGACTTGAGAGACTGTGGCTTGGCACTTCCCAGGATGAAGCAGTGGGCAAACCACCCACTGGAAAGACTTGAGAGACTGTGGCTTTGCACTCCCCAGGATACATCAATGGGCATGGAGCCCCCTTGTGGAGCTGGCGTCGTGCACTCATCCGGCTGAGGTGCCCCCCCTTTCCTTCCCCCTGGCGTGCCTGTTTTTTTTCCATCTGAGCCCCTGCAGTGTTCTCTCCGTTTCGATTGGGTATCTTGTGTGGGCCTCGCCCATGCATTTTGGGCCCAGTGGTCCACGGACTATATTGGTGCAGTACCTGGACTTGAATTATTGGTGTACATATTTTTTTATAGTGTTTATAAAATTTTGACATGATTACAATCGTTCAACTCATTTCCTTTTGTCAGTGCGTTCTTCCATGGGGGGTTGGGGGGTGTAAATGTAATGTTTCAGCATGTATTGGTGTGTGTGTTGTTGTGGGTGGGGGTGGGGGTGTTGCGTGTTGCGTGTGTGTGTCACTCTCTTTTCCCTCCCCCCTCCCCTCTGTTGTAGGTGCAGTACTCACTGTGGTCATCGCCACCATCGGTCGTGCTCCTGGTAGAGGAGCAGGAAGACAATTGCAGGGAGTATTTGGAGCTCAGGCTCCATGGCGTCCTGGTTCTTCGTGGGTTGTGTAGAGGTGAGTGTTTCCCCTTCCAAGTCCTGTTTCCGCCTTGTTTTTGTTCACGTTGAATCCGCCCCGGAAAAGGTGGCGGATTGGCCTGTCATAATAGTGTGGGCGGTACATTGTCTTCCGCCTGACTGTTGGCGGTGACCGCCATGCTGTTTGTCTGTACCGCCGTGGTGGTCGGAGAGTTAAAGTGGCTGTCTATGTTGGCGGTTTCCGCCGTGGTCATAATCCCATTTTTTTTCCGCTGGCCTGTTGGCGGTATTACCGCCGCTTTAACACCGACCGCCAGGGTTTTAATGAGGGCCCATGTGTATTATGTATGCAGTCAAACTCCTAAACATTTATTTCACTTTTAACAGATATGTGTTAGGTACTATTGACTATTGCTTTACACATGTATGTTTAACATCTATGTGTCATTGAACATATTGTCCATGTTGTGAAAAATAGAATACATCTACATGCTGACTTTCATGTTTAGGCAGTAGATTACTATAAGTACTTTTGAATATTCTTAACAACTCTTTGTTATTTGCACTCAATATGTCTGCAAAGTAACAAAATTATGATCGGAATCTCTTGCATAAATTCAGACCTATATATGTGACAGTGCCAACATGTATAACACTCACAGGTACATTTGTGCTTTTGTCACCTGTGATATTATTGCCTGCCAATAGGACATTTCACATCCTTTGATTTGTTTACTTAATTTAGCATTGCTATTTGCTTAGTAAAAGCAAGCAATTTCCAACATATGTCATGGATATTTAATTTGCTTTTTTCAAACATCAGCTAATATTTTTTTTAATTTCATGATGTAGATATAGGCAACTTTATAATACAGAGCTGTATACAAGACTTTCAGCTTTCATATGTATTTATTTGATTTTGTCGTGTAGGGCAATCTGTACTTATATTGCTTGATTCTAACATCACTGATGTAGCATGAGAGTGTTCCGTTTAGGATCCTGAGTATACTGTGATACCTTACCTTGGTTGCAATTCCTCATATATTATTTCCTAGTGAACTACATTTTCACAGCATATTCATTGTCTGTGTCAGTTTTACATTCATAGACTCAGATACTGGAAATGTACGCAACTTGAGCCACTAAATTGTTCATCTGTCACATTAACAAAGTATGTCAATGTGGGATATTATCAGTTTGTATGTTAGGACCTAGAATTTTGCAATGCCAGAAAAATAGGTTTACTTGGTGCTTTTGGTATCACATATGTAGCTAGCATTCACATTCACACATAATTTGCTGCTACGCTTACAGGTCATGACACACATGGAATTTACTAATTTTTCCATTTGTTCTCCTGATACTTTGGTCAACCTACAGATTTGCTGCCTTGTGAGCTACATTTACTTCAGAACACATGATTTTTTCAACATTCATTGTGGGACTGTAACTACTATTCCAGACTTAATACACCATTGCAAATACACAAATCTCAAACTTAGCTAATATGTATCCTTTTTACGTATATTGATATTAATTGTGAAACACATAATTTGTGTATTGCTTTGTTCAACAGTGCAGAAAATGTCCACTCACACAGTGTGAGATGACACACATTTGTCACTGTGGAACTATTCTTACTTCCATTGACTGATTTGTGAGAGAATGACACAATGAAACAATAATTGTTTACATGTTGAAGTATGTTATTCCCACTACATGCACATGACATGAGATCCATACACAAAAAAAGAGATGGCTATTATGTCATACATTACAACTTCTTAGTATAATGTATATTTCTACTTCTTACCAATAATTAGGCCATTCCCATATCTGCCATTCCCATATCTGCCATTCTGAAACCGCTCATTGATCGTACTGTGGTGGACGAAATATGCATCAAGGGGAAGGGGTGGGGTACATCAGGGGAAACAAAGAAAAAATAAAGAAACCACTTACTGTTCCCTCCACCGCCTCCTGCTGCCTCATTCCTCTGATAATGGTGTCCCAGCATTCACTGGTACACCAGCACAGGATTCCCATGCAATCCTGGTGCTTCTTTCATTATAAAGCCAGCATGAAAGCAGCATCAGGATTGGTCTGAGCGGCTTGGACTGCCATGGGGTCTGCAGTTTCTCCAGCCCGGTTGTACAACACAGCTGGGCTGGAGAAACCTAAGTGCACATGTGCACTTAGGTGCACTCTCTCCTCCTCCCCCCTCTCATGGCCTAGCCCTGCCCTTACCTGCACTGCTGGCTGAGCCAGCAGCTGAAAAATAAAACAATATCTGCTGCTGGCTTCTAGCCATAGCGGAGGAGCCGCACCTGGGTGGTGGTGGTCTCTTAGCTATTCCCAGTTGCAGAATGACAATCTCTGTTGTGAGTCCATTTTAGTTTCCTGCCTAGGCACAGTATGGCTTAGCTTAGGCATGCAACCTGTGTCCTTTAACCCAAATAATATGCTCAGTTTCTCATTTATTTCATTTTATTCATTTTAACACAGCTTGTTTTAACAGCTATGTTTGATTTTCATAATCTGTCACTGTTCTGCAAGAACGTCATTATCAGTGTCATAGATGACATTTTTTTTCATTGTTTCCTTTTACCCTGGGTCAGCAGCAACAGAATGCAGGGCATACAGGATAATATTTTGACTGCATAAATAGTCCAGCTCCCAGATACATACCCACATCAGGCTTCTGTGCAAGAACAAAACAAGGCCCCTTTATAAACATCTTGTGGGACAAAGGACATTAGAGGGGGTTCCAGCCAGGATTTTCCATTTATACTTCATGTCTGTTTGTGGCCAACCTCAGCCTTTGTGTCTCATGTGAACCTGATCTGGAGACTGGAAGCCTGAACTTGTACCAAGGCAACAGGGGTGGGGTGGGGTGTGCTTCTCATGGAAACTGCACAGAGAGATTTTGGCTTACACCACCATGTTCTTGCTTGGAGCTAGAGATTAATTTCTAAGTAGGAATTGTACATTCATGTCGGTACAATATGTTGGGTTTGTCCATATTTACATCTCTGATTTTCACAATACTGATTTTGTTATTCCTCCTTATCCTAATCATTGCAGTTTGTGCGTTTCCTCGTAAATTGCAGTCTTTTCAATAAATGTACTGGAAACTTTCATGCATCTCCTTTCTTGCCTATGTGTGCGTAAGAGACTTGTATGTGGAGAGAAAGGGGTAAGGCATGTTCACCATGATTTCCCTGAGGGGTCTTCAGAGTTCCATGCGCTAAGCTGCCACAAATCAACTTCACCATTTGGGTCTGGGTGAGATGCTGCTAGAGAGCAGGAAGGGTTGGGCCAACAGCTGCCAATTGGTGTGGGAGTGACTCAGTTGCCTACAAGCAGAGGTGCTGCCACTCCAAATCCAGCAGTCTTGTTTAGATACGAGAGTCCTTACAACATGATGTCACTAACAATGGTGTAGGCACTCATTTTACCTGCCTCCTGAGTATATCTGTCTCACACACACTAAAGGTACCCTAAGTACAATTATACAGAGACGTCCGTGGTCTTAGGGACAATCCTCCTCAGCTGAATAGCGAGCACATATCTAGGCTGTAGGTTGTTCAAGCTTGAACTTAAAAAGGCTTTCCCCAGGTTGGTGTTCCCAACTCTAATACCTATTCTTAAAAATGGCAAACATGATAAACATTCAGGAGAACTGCAGACATCCACTCACGCAGTTTCTTTTAGCCCAAGGCTTAACAGAAGAAGGCAGGGATGTTGCATTAGTCGTGGAAGCCCACAAAGAATACAGAACAGAAATATTCTACTCCTGGGTTACCTTTCCTGAAACAGAAGCAAATACACATACATGTCACACATACAGTATAGCAAACTTTCCACAGCAGTACCGAGCTTATCAATACTGAGAGACACCTCTCTCTCTGATCAAGAACATCAAAACCTGTTCAATGACACCCTTCCACGTGTAATACAACCCATGAAATTAGGGCCCACATTTATACTTTTTTAGCGCCGCCTTTGCATAATTTTTTGACGCAAAATCGGGGCAAACATAAAATATAATTGTATTTTGTAAATTTGCGCTGCTTTTGCGTCAAAAAATGACGCAGATGCGGCGCTAAAAAAGTATAAATATGGGCCTAGGTCCTTTAAGTTATGATGGACCAAAGTGGTCAACACTTGGCATGTACACACCACATCCTAATGTGCAGGCTATGCCAGTAACTGAAGTACACCCAATTTACAATGTGCTTGTAGCAACATAAAGACCTGTAATACAATTGGTGATGTGGACTTTCAACCCCTCCCCCCCCAGCAAGGGCTTCTCTAGCTGTTCATCAATTGGCCATTTCAGGAACTAATCCACAAACAGTCCACTAAATAATGGGAAAAGCAACCACAGAGCGGAGAAAATTCAGTTCTGGATTGCACAAAAACAAACCAGCTGGAAGCAGTATTTCCCCACTTGGGACCCCAAGACAAACAGAATTCTTACAATGTGCTTGACATTTGATATGGTTCCCTCAACAGAGAACTATAACACTTGGGGTTCAGTCTTCGCCGCTATCTACACTACAACACATGGTACCCCTACACTTGCCAATTTACCTGAAGTGTTAAAACAAATTCAAAATGAATATGGGGCAGCCAAGACCCAGAACTTGGGGATGAAATTGATGCACAATTTTGACACAATGTCCTCAATTATTTTAAGCAACATTAAAGGGGAAGCAGCAGTGTTGGCCATTCACCATTGGTTCTGGGAGATTCCTCGACTAGAACAGGAGCGAAAGCTGTCAAAGATTATTTCTGAATCTATACTAGTATAGGATGGGATGGTCTGGGGGCCAGACCAAATAAATCACCAATTTAAAGTACCAAATCTAAAGGTACTGAATAAGCACTGGAGGGTTCTAAAAAATGCTGAGATAAACAAAAACCAAAGAAAGACGGAAGAAGCCAGAGAGGAGAATCTCCGCAACTGGAGACCTCTCAGAGAAGATATAGGGGGTAATTATGACCCCGGCTTTTGGGGTAATAGTGGAGGTATTACCGCCAACAGACTGGCGGTACATACCTCCACTATTATAACATTGGTGGTTTGGCCAAAGCTAGACTGCCAAGTTAACAAACCAACTGCCACTGTGGTAATGACCGTTGGGCTGGAGACTGAAGTCTCCAGCCCGGCAGCCGTTACTAGGCCGCCCATGGCATTCTTACACCGCCCACTGCAATGGTTTCCGTGGTTTCTGTACCACCATGGAAACCATGGCGGTAGGCACTATCAGTGCCAGGGATTTTTTTCCCTGGCACTGATAGGGGTCTCCCCCAACCCCTTCCCCTCCCAGAGTCCTCAGTCACCCCCACTCCCCCTCACATATACACACATACATGCACATACATACACACCCATACACACACGCATGCACACATTTACCCACTCATGCATAAATTCATACACACTCACAGCACCACTCACGAACATACATCCAGGCACACTTACAATCACACAACACAACATGCACGTACACACACACCCACTCATGCACACACACATTACACACGCACACACGCATGTGCTATTGTGTCTAGATTACAGAGATCACTGGTGCCTTAAAGGCTTCAGAGATTCCAAAGGGAACACCATCAAACACAGAAACTTGTGGGGAGGGTAGCTGACCTTCGGGACAGACTACCAAAGGCTCATGTAGTACCTACATTTGGCCATCAACATGTAGGAATACACATTGTAGGAAACACTTTGGCTGGTAAAGCTGCCAAATCTGCAGTAGTTACAGCTTCTTTTGCTGTAGCAATTCATTCTCATACGGGGTTGGATAATGAGACACTGGCTACTGAGAAAGGTTCTCCTGACCCCAAGCCTTTACCAAAAGCATATCCTGCAAAATATTCCTACCATCTCAGTGCCCAAAACATTGCACTTGTAACTATTCCAAGAATGGGAGTGTGAGAAACTAGGGCTGATTGCAGAGGCCCCATAACTTTTTGCCCCCATTTTCCACTTTATGCTGGTGTTTTCCTGACTCTGATGGTGCCCTGGGTACTGCTAACCAGTCCCAGGGCCTGTGCTCTGTGTAAAATGGATATGCAAATTAGGCTAATTATAATTGGCTAAGTTAACCTACCTATAAGTCCCTAGTATATGGTAGGGCATGTAGGTTTAGGGACCACAGCATAGGTGGTGCACACCTAGGTGCATTGCTGAGGTGCCCAGTGTCATTTTAAAAGCAAGCCTGCCTTGCTGGCTGCTTTTAAATTAAAGTTATATGCAAATTCGACTTTGGAATTAAAGGTACTTCCAAAGTCTTAAACTACCTTATTTTTACATATAAGTCACCCCTAAGGTGTGCCCTATGTGCCCCTAGGGCTGGGTGCCATGTAACTATAAGCAGGGATTTTATAAAAATAGATTTATAAGCCCTGGTGAGGTAAAAACAGCCAAATTCGTTTTTCCCTCATTGAAGTAAATGGCCTTCATAGGCTAGAATGGGCAGACTTTATTTTAAATTTTAAAGTCTCCTTAAATGTTACATACCAAGAATTTGGTATCAAATTGATTGTTGTAATAAATCCCACAACTTCCAGTTGTTGGATTTAATATAACTTGTCCAGGTAAAAAGTTTAGACTTTACCTAAAAAGTTGCCAATTTCAGCTCTGCATTGTTTTTGCTGCTGTGCTCTGATTGGCCAGCCTGCAGCAGCTTCTGCCAGGCTACCTTGATGAGGTGTGAAGTGGCCTGACTTCACACAAAGGAATGTGCTTGGGGGAGAGAATCTCCCCTCAGCAGATGGTGAGGCAGGAAGGGGGAGGGTTGCCAAACTGGTCTTCAAAGGCAGAGAAGGACATTTGCAGCACCCAGCAACACCCCCACATCCTGCAACCCCAGACAATTAGGTGCCCCCTTGATTAGATTAGGAGAGGGCAGGAGAGGGGTGTGTTTATGATTTTTAGCCACACCAGTGGGTGGGCTCAGCCAGATGTAACCTCCAAAAATCAGATTCATCCATGTTGGATTTTTGGAGACTGTTGCCTTCTGGGATGGATTTTTGCCACACTTCCCAGGAAGTGGTCATCACAGGGGGACAACCCTGTACCTGATTGGAGGATCAGGACCCCCCTGCTTTTCACCCAGGAGCAAGGATAAAACTGGCAGACCTGACCCCACACCTCAGATCCCCTCCAGAATTCAACAAGAAAGGAACTAAAGAAGAAGAAGGACTGCCCTGCTGGACCCCTGGCCTGCACCTGGACCCTGCACTCAGAAGGACTGCACCAGCTGCACACTTGGGCTTCACCACAAGAAGGACTTTGCCTGGCTTCAACTGGTTCAAGGAGGGACTCCCTGTTTGCTACAGGTGAAAAATTGCTAAACCAGAGTCCCCTGCACCAACTCCTGAAGAAAGCGACCAGCTGACCACTGGCTGACCACTGTCCAGTGGCCAAAAAGGAGTTTGCGCCAGGTGCATTCTGGGAGTTGAAGTCCGCACCCCCCAAGGACCATCACAGAACTTCTGGACCCTTGGGGTGAGCTGTGGACCCCAAAAGAACCTTAAAAGAACATCTGGGTGAAGCCCCAGAAGTTTGGAAAAGATTGGAGAATTTTTGAAAAAAAGCTCCATAAAGTGACCGACCCGACGCGGAAATTCTAGCCGGCTTGCCTCAACCGCGACCCGGCCTGACTTCGTGGTTCGTCCCGGTAAAGAAAAACATCCAAAAAAGAGACTAAGTTCGAACGTAAAAAGTTGACCGGGACCTCCCAGCCATCGTATCCGAGAAGGGCTCCATGGACGTCGGATCAAGATCCAGGTTTACCCCGGTCGAAGGATTTTCATCTCGAAAAAACGACGAAAAAACGACTAAGTCCGAAGGTAAAAATCACCACCGAGGAAACCGACTTCGCGTATCCGGACAAGGGCTCCAGGAGGTCGGATTCAACTGGCAGGTTCGTCCCGGGGAAGAAAAACATCAAAAAAGAGACTAAGTCAGAAGGTAACTTTTTAACCGAGGCCTCCCGCGACTTGTAGCCGAGCAGGGCTCCATCGCGGTCGGCCTGAAAGTTTGACTTTGCCCCGGTCCTGGTGCAACCAGATGACCCGATTGGCGCTTTTTGTTTCTAAGCGCTAGAAAATAATAATACTTTAAAAATTCATATCTCCGGTTCCCCTGAACCGATTTTAATCGTTTTTGTGTCATTTTAAAGATATAATATAAGCTATTTTTATAAATTGGTTTTGGATTTTTAAACTGTTTCCTGTGTTTTATTTAATTACTGTTTTGTGATATTTGAATGCTTTACACTTTGGCCCTCATTCTGATTCTGGCGGGCGGCGGAGGCCGCCCGCCAGAATTCAGCCCTCCATAATACCGCTCCGCGGTCAAAAGACCGCGGAGGGTATTATGAGTTTTTCCCTGGGCTGGCGGGCGGTCTCCAAAAGACCGCCCGCCAGCCCAGGGAAAAACTCCCTTCCCACGATGAAGCCGGCTCGTAATCGAGCCGGCGGAGTGGGAAGGTGCGACGGGTGCTGTTGCACCCGTCGCGTATTTCACTGTCTGCAAGGCAGACAGTGAAATACATTTTGGGGCCCTCTTACGGGGGCCCCTGCAGTGCCCATGCCGTTGGGGATTCCGACTCCCCCTCCCGCCATCCAGTTCCTGGTGGTTCTCCCGCCGGGAACCGGATGGCGGGAGGGGGAGTCGCGGGGCCCCGTTGGCATGGGCACTGCAGGGGCCCCCAGGGGCCCCGCGACTCACCCTCCCGCCATCCAGTTCCCGGCGGGAGAACCGCCAGGAACTGGATGGCGGGAGGGGGAGTCGGAATCCCCAAGCAGGCGCAGCAAGCTGCGCCGGCTTGGAGGATTCCTTGGGGGCAGCGGGAAACCGGCGGGAGACCGCCGGTTTCCCTTCTCTGACCGCGGCTAAGCCGCCGCGGTCAGAATGCCCCGCGGGGCACCACTGGCCTATCGGCGGTGCCTCCCCGTCCAGCGGCCCTGGCGGTTCTATACCGCCAGGGTCGTAATGAGGGCCTTTGTCTCCTAAGTTAAGCCTTGACGCTCGATGCCAAGCTACCAAGGGTAGAGCTGGGATTAATTTACTGAGACCTAACTGTACCTATGTGGAGGTTAGTGGCTTGTTGCTAGGTGTAGGTACCTACCTGCCCTACCAATAACCCATTTTCCAACAGGGAGATTGTGTGATCCCCAACCAAGATCAGAGATTAGATCTTATCAAAGCAGTGCATGAGGGTGTCGCTTCTGCTCACGCAAGGGTGGTGGTTACAGTATCTCTATTGCAAAAAAGCTTCTGGTGGCCAGGTCTTCACAAACAGACCAAGCAATATGTCTTTCGTTGTGACATTTGCCAACAAATTAAAGGGTCTACTATCAAATACCCACCACAGACATCCCTCCTAATTTGCCATACATGGCTATTATGTGTGTACCTGGACTATTGTGATCCCTTACAAAGTGATGGTGCAAAAAAATACATCTTAGTCACTGTTGATTTCTGTTCTAGGTTCCTTTGGATATGGCCACAAAGTTCAGTTGACACTCAGACTGTTATTGAAGATTTGCAAGTCCTTATCGGTACATAAGCAGTTGCAGCATTCCACTAGGACTAGGGTCCTGCCTTTGCCTCTAGGGCATTCAGGGATACCCAGGGAACGATGGGTGTTTAACTCCATTATCCTCACCCTATCATCCTGAGGGAAATAGCATTGTGAAGAGGAAGAACTGAGACTTAAAGGGGTACTTAACAGTGAGATCTTTAGGTTCAGGCCATAGTTGGTTTCATTACCTATAAGGGGTCCAGAGCGCACTAAACAATCTACCCAGAAAGTCCTTCGGAGGTCATTCCCTATGTGAGGGTCTCTTCAAGATACCTATGTATGTCCCTGATCTTGATGGCCCGTGTGCGGTGGCCACAGACACACCGTTTGACATAAATGAACATGTTGCTGTTTTACAGGAGCTACAACAATTCAGTAATGAGAATTCATCTGCCTGTGCTGCCACCTTGGGAATAAGGGATTTGCCAACAACATCTACTGGCTAGATTTCTAAAGTCAGGAATCTAGTGAGTGAAAAGATTGCTGTGAAAAGAGGAGTTTGGCCCATCCTACAGAGCCCTGGTTCCAGTCCCCGGAATACACAGTACCAGAACTGTTATGATACCACCACTGCCTGGTTCCAAAGAGAACAGATTTATTCCCATTAACAATGTCAAATTGCACCATGTGGCCGATCCAGCACAGTAGACCAAGAGGTCCTTTGGGTGGTACCCGCTCCCCTCTCACTATATGACAGGATATACAGGATATACCTCTACAAGCAGTAAATATAGGCCTTCATTATGACATTGGCGATAAATCACACTTACCGCCAAGCTGACTGCCACCAACATACCGCCGCCGCGGATATCCGTTCACCATATTATGACACACACATACCAATCCATCACTATTCAGCCACACACACAAGTCCGCCAGCCCAAAGGTCAGTGATAAACTGTCAGTATCAAAACCCACACTGTTATGCCAACAGAACTATGCCCACAACATTATCACCCACGAATCACCACAGCGGACATTCAATGGTGGTAAACCATTGGCGGTGCATATCGCTGCGCTCAAAATACACACACACATACAAAATAACACCACATTGGACAATTCAAACTAGACACACCTGACACCCATACACACACAACACCCGCACACCCACACCACTATCAAACACACACACACATTACCCACAACCCTTTACGACTACAAAGCATTGCCAACAGAGAGACAGCAAGAGCACTCACACAACCAGAGCCACATACCACTCTCACCAATACAGCACCCACGCACCTTACATCACACACCCCAACACATCACCCCACACACACTCACCCACATCACTCACACTACACCCATTGCACCACAAAAACACCCCAGATTCTCTGAGGAAGAGCTAAGGGTCATGGTGGAGGAAATCATCCGGGTAGAGCCACAGCTATTTGGATCACAGATGCAGCAGATATCCATTGCTAGGAAGATGGAGCTATGGTGGAGAATCGTGGACAGGGTCAATGCCGTGGGACAGCACCCCAGAACAAGGGATGACACCAGGAAGAGGTGGAATGACCTATGGGGAAGGTGCGTTCTATTGCAGCAAGACACCAGCTCACAGTACAGAGGACTGGCGGTGGACCCCCACCTCCTCCCCCACAACTAACAACATGGGAGGAGCAAGTCATGGCAATCATGCATCCTGAGGGCCTGGCAGGAGTAGCAGGAGGACTGGACTCTGGTAAGTCAACGCTATACTATTATCACCCCCCTACCTGCATGCCATCACATGCCCCCACCCTCGCTCCCATCACTCCACCACCTCCCATACACCCCACCATCATAACCCACTTATCCCAATGGCAAGCCCAGCATGCACCACCAATGCATGGACACCACTCACAGACCTGCATGGACACCTATCACTAATGCATGCACACTAGAGACAATCAGCTAGCTCACCACATAACAACTCACACAAGGTAAAGTTGCCAGGGCAATAACAACCATAGAGGACAGCCCACCCACGCACAATATGTCACACACAGAAATAATAACACTGCAGTTACATCCCCACAGGTATCTCAGCCAATGTCAGTGGAGAAGAGGTGTCAGCAACATCCAGTCCCCTCACAGAAGAGGCCCACAGTGATGACAGTGACTCTGCTCGCCTGGATCTGGATGACCAACCTAGCCCATCAGGGACCTCCGGACAGTCGGTTACCCAGGCACAGTCCCACACCACCACAGAGCCTCCCCCCTCAGGAAACACCACCACAGCACCCACCCAGTGGACCCATACCTCTGTCCCCAGGACATGTCAATCAGCAGTGTGTCCACCACTACAGGGATCCCAGGGCACACCACAAAGCCAAGACAATCAGGGACCTGGGGTAGGTGGCAGTGGGCACACAGCTCATGGGACAGAGGCACAGGCAGGACAACAGGGAAGCTGGGAGGACTGCTGTGCGCCGGGGTAGGATAGGCCCAGGGAACTGACTCTCCAGGAGGCACTCACTGCTATCTTGGAAGCATACTAACATTTCTAGGATATGCTGGGTCAGATCCTGGACAAGTTGCAGGAGAACATGCGGCTGCAGGAGGGACAGTACCAGGGGATCAGGGAGGACTTGAAGTCCATTAACACCACCCTGGTCTCCATTGCAGGGGTGCTGGCAGACATGGCCAACATTATGAGGGAGGCAGTGCCACACCAGCGGGTCCCTGCCACTAGCCAGACTACTGAACAGCCCTCCACCTCCGCTGCCACTAGTGAACAGGAGACCCCACCACAGGACCAACAGGCCACCAGCACTCCTCCCCCTGCAGAAGGAGAACCACCCCACAAACATTCCCTGCGATCCTGGCAGAAGCCAGAGACTATTGCCAAGAACCCCGCCAGGAAATAAGACTCTCCTGATTGTCACCATTGTGTCCCACTCTGTCACCCTGTCCATCTTGAACTGCCATTGCTCCCCTTCCTATTTCCTTTTAGACAATGCACCTGTTCTTCAAATAGACTGGACTCTACCCTGGACTTTCCTCCATCATCACCACAGCCCATTGCACTTCCCCCTTTTCTTCAGACCACTGCAATAAACACCCTTTGAAAAAATACAAGTATGGAGTATGTCAAATGATTTAAGTATGTATTTGTTTAACAAGGTTTAAACATTGCAATTCAACTGTACAGTAATGTATACATAGAAAAGACCTGTAGTTGGCTGCAGTGAACACACCAGGAACGATAGTGGGGCACCAACATCTGCAAAAAGAGTTGCCAAAGGGTACAGTGAGTGGACATAGAAGTAGGAAATCACAGCCTGCCAGTGACAATGTCAAACAAAAAACTTCCAATGAAATGTGAAGTTAAACTATCCTACCTGTGTGTCATTGGAAGTATTGTCTAATCACTGCAGTTCTGTTGTCCTCATACTAATCCTCTGCCTCCTCATCTTACTGTCCACAGGGTCCACCGCTGCCACATGGCCATCTCCGGCCTCCTCCTCCTGCAGAAAAGGCACATGGCATCTCAAGGCAAGGTTATGCAACATGCAGCATGCCACGATTATCTGGCAGATCTTCTTGGGTGAGTAGCACAGGGATCCACCTGTTAGATGGAGGCACCGAAACCTGGCCTTCAGGAGGCCAAAGATACGTTAAATGATCCTTCTTGTTCGCCGATGTGCCTCATTGTAACATTCCTCTGCCCTTGTCCTGGGATTCCTCACAGGGGTCAGTAGCCATGAGAGGTTGGGGTAACCAGAGTCACCTGCAAATATCGAGGGACAACTGTTAGCGACACACTAACTCTAATGGCCCACAGCATACCCATACACCAACATCCACTGGTTGGGAACCAGGGCTCACCTATTAGCCACACCCTGTGCCTCTGTAGTTGGGCCATCACATTTGGGATGCCGCTATTCCTCAGGATCAAAGCATCATGCACCGAGCCTGGATAATTAGCATTGACAAGGGAGATGTACTGGTCCGCCAAACACACCATCTGCACATTCATCGAGTGAAAGCTTTTTCAATTTCTAAAGACCTGTTCATTTTGCCGGGGGCGGGGGGACAAATGCAATATGTGTTCCATCAATCACCCCAATGATGTTGGGGATATATCCCATTGCATGGAAGTCAGCCTTCACTGTGGCCAAATCCTCTACTTGGGGGAAAACAATGTAGCTGCACATGTGTTTTAACAGGGCAGCCAACACTCTGGTCAGCACTATTAAGAACATTGGCTGTGACATTCCTGATGCCAAGCCCACTGTCACTTGGAAAGAACCAGTTGCCAAGAAATGGAGCACAGATAGCACTTGCACAAGAGGGGGGATCCCAGTGGGGTGACGGATAGCAGATATCAGGTCAGGCTCCAGTTGGGCACACAGCTCCATGATTGTGGCCCTGTCAAGTCTGTAGGTGAGGATAATGTGCCTGTCCTCCATTGTTGCCATGTCCACCAGGGGTCTGTACATGGAGGGATGTCTCCATCTCCTATTCATCCACAGCAGTAGCAATCTATGGGGCAAAAGAGTGAAGAGCAGGTCATAATATGTACAGTGTAGCCACTATAGTTCAATGAATGATGTGATATTTTAATGTATTAGTGGCATATGTCCTGAATGTACAATTGTGATCTGTGACGCAGTTATAATCCATGGCCTACCCCCCTGAAATGGCATCTGCCTGTCCTGTATGGAGGGACAGGTGGAAGTGAGGTAATTCCGCTGATGTTGTGCGCCGTTGTGGGAGGCAGTCAGGAACCGCTGTGCAACTCCTCACTGGTTATTATTGAGCCCTGTGGGGTACAGTGGCCAATGGTGATGTACACCAGCTGTGGCGGTATGCACCGCCGCTGATGACACCGCCATGTTCTATCTGTTCACTCACTTGCTACCTGACCTTCAGAGGACCTACACTGCATGTGCTGCTGTGACCTGTGTCTGGAACCTACCATGGCCCCTGTAACTGGGGAAAGGCCCCCTGCCTTCACCTCGGTGGAGTTGGAAAGACTAGGGGATGGGGTCCTACCCCAGTACGGACTGCTGTATGGGCCTCCAGACCAACATTGAACATTGGCTTCCGCCTGGCTGTTAGCGGCTACCACCATGGTGCCTGTTGATTCTGCCCTGTCGGTCGGTGTGTTAAAGTGGCTGTCTGTCTGAGCTCTTTCCGCCATGATCATAATTTGGAGGTATTTACCACCAGCCTGTTGGCGGTCTTACCGCCACTTTATCACCGACCGCCAAGGTTGTAATGAGGACCATAATGTGTCTGCAAGTTCCAATGCGACAACTGCCTCCTCGAGCATGGGGAGGGTGGAGAATGAGCTGCTGATGATTCCTGTTACCACTTCATCAACAAGAAACAAGATGTGGAACTTTATTATTCTAATTCAACACAGTCAGAAGACATTGTCTACTGTGAACCACCACAAAAGGGTCCATCCACCAGCTCTGCACCAGCTCTTGTGTTTGCACAGACTACTTCTGGTTATTTCATTGACATTGATGACTTCTTCTGACTCATCCGCTTCTGCAACTGAAACTGTATCAAAGACACGTAAGCTGAACATGTGGCTTAAAAACAATTACTTAGGTTATCCATGGTATTATCTGTGGATACTGTTGACATTGCTTTCCTTTCTGCTTGGAATTGGTTTTGTTAATGTTGTCTTTCTTTTGATAAATGGTCAATATCTTCCTAAACACTCTGCCGGTGAGCCGGTAGATGAGGTTTTCACCTTACCCATCTTCCCATAAGGTCCGAAGAGACTTGTCCCTTGTGAACATTTCAGCACTTCTGATTCCAGATCCAATTGTTTGGGATAAAGTACCATTTGATACTACTAAGGTCATTCAATTTCCTTATGTGCTTAGAATTTATTTCAATGACTGATATTATCACACCTATATTGTTCCTGATCACTAGGATGTTAAAACAGTTTAAACGATGCTTTCTGAGCTTGAATATTATACTGTATTTGAAAGTGAAGATCTGTATATGAACCCAGGGTATTAAAGGGAAATGTTCTGTTATTTCTGCACTGAGCAGTACTCCAAGATTAGTTTACAATTACACACAATGGTAACATTGTTTAACTCCAAAATGTATATAGATAAGTTCACATATTTTACTGGGCATGACACTAGAATTGCTGAATCGTACTATTTCAAATTGCCATTTTCTAGAATGAGGAAAATACTGCTAACCAACACAAAATTGATCTATTCAGATTCTTTTGTTTCCTGGCTTGCTGTTGAAGGCTAAGAGTATTGGGAAAACACTATTGATTTGAAGAGTGTATGGGTTACACAAGATTTGCAGATATAGGGTAGGGAAGCATCGTTTAGAGCATGCCTTATTCCTCTACAAATTATATTCTTAAATGACACCATCCAACAAACAAACAACCTGTTTGGGGTTAGCAAAAGTAAAAGAAATTAATGCGCCCAGTATCCCCGCCCCAGCTAAATTTCATAATTGGCAAACTTTTCTAAATGTCACTGAAGAACAACTAACTGCTTGGGTTTAGAATGGTACCTTCAATTCCTCACTTTCAAGTCCCGGAGTGTGGTGATTGTGGCCAACTAACTCAAATGAGTGCCAGGCATGTTTTGTTAATTCCTCTGGGGGTTTTCAGAGCAAGCCAGCCACACCCTCATTTTGTCTTGGCTCAACATTCAGGTATCGTCGCAATATACAGTGTTGGTAAATTGTGCCAACAATGGTTACTTTCCTCCACTTTAACAGCTATCAAAGAACACCTTAATCCCTTGTCTGAGGAAGTCAATTTATACGATTTCCTGTTAGTACACAGGAAGCCATGCTCAAAAGGCTTTCTGTATGCCATATACAAGGATATCTGGAAACTTCTCCAGATGGAAGCTGCTGCACGTTTCAGGCAGGTTGATAAGGAAAACATAGAAAAGGCTTTAGCTATTGTTGATAATGGCATGCACACTTTGTCTAACAGCATTTACACCTTAAATAATATTGTGTCATCTGCAATTGATATTATTGTCCTTTTTACAACATGGACAAAGCCAACTGCGTTCCATCACTCAATTAAGTTGGACAATGCAGGTTCTGAAACGTGTCCGCGTGCCTTAGAAGCATGTTAACAGTACTCAGTTGTTTGCCACTTTACATTTTTTCTGCAAGACCACAATTACTGTTAAAATTTGACCATTGGCCTTTTCAAATTATAAAATGTGACAACAAATTGCCTTTTAATTCACCCTGTAGGTTGGCCTGCTTTGCGTGTTGACTTGGACATTTTGGACCTCATTAAGACATTGGTGGTAATGACAGCCTACCGCTGCAGTGACAGCTGGCAAAACACCGTCGCCGCGGCTTCCTACCATCTGCCATATTATGACCGTAGCCGGAATTCTGCCAGAAGGCTGGCAGAATTCCGGCTACGGTCATGGTGGTGGACGACGGTAAGGTAGCACTGCTGCCAGCAGCAGCGCCACTCCAGTAGACCGCCGCAGAGTTCTTCTAGTGGAGGACACTGCTGCTGGCAACAGCGCTGTGTCCTGTCTCCTGCCGGATGACCCCCTGCAAGCAGGTAAGTCAGGTGCTCTGACAAGGGACAGGGGTGTGTGTGTGGGTGTGTGTGTGGGTGTGTGTGTGGGTGTGTGTGTGTATGTTTGTGTGTGCGTGCATGCAGGTGTGTGGAATGTGTGTGTGCATGAATGGGTGTGAGTGTGCGTGTATGTTGTTTGGTGTGAATGTGTGTGCGCTTGTATGTATGTCAGTGTGTGTGGATGTGAGTGCGAATGTATGTATGCATGTGTGGGTGAATGTGGGTATGAGTGTGTGTATGCATGTGTATGTTGGAGCGTGAATGTGCGTGTATGTCGTGGGGGGGTCGGTAGGGTGGGAGAGAACTCTGGGGACGGGGGAGACCCCTATCAGTGTCAGGGAAGGAATTCCCTGGCACTGATAGTGCCTACCGCCATGGTTTTCATGGCAGTAAGATTGCCACGAAAACCATGGTGGTAGGCAGGGTCATAATCGCGTGGGTGGGACAGTGATGGCCGTCTGGCTGGAGACTGAAGTCTCCAGCCTGGCGGCTGTGACCGCCCTGGCGGACGGAGTGGCTACATTGGCGATTTGGCTTGAGCCAAACCGCCAATGTCATATTTTGGGGAAAGGTACTGCTAGCCTGTTGGCAGTACCTTTCTCCAAAATACCGCCATCCGCCAGGGACATAATGAGGGCCTTTGTCTCTTATGTATGATCTTAAATATGCTTTTAGGATTTTAATAATTTAGAGCATTTTTAGTAGCAGGCTTTGGACTTTGCACCCTTGTTCCGGCAATAGGGGAGGGTGTCATGGGTCCATTTTAGTTTCCTGCCTGGGCACCGTATGGCTTAGCTTAGGCTTGCAGCCTGCTCTTCCATGTAGAGGTTGAAGAAGGTTGGGGATGGTATCAAGCCTTGTGAAACTCCTTGGGTGACCAGTGTAGGCTTAGATATGAAGTTTTCTAGTTTGATTTCTTGAAGGCGATTGTTGAGATAAGAGGAGAATCATTATAGGACAGTTCCATTCAGACCCATGTGCATATTTAATGTGTTCAGTAGTATATAGTGCTTGACAGTGTCAAAAGCTGAGGGGAGATCAAGAAGTATAAGCAGACATGATTCTCATGTGTCCAGTACTGTGAGGGCATCATCTGTGATATTGAGGGTGGCTGTCTCTGTGCTGCCGTCTCTCGTATCCCCGATTGGTGGTCAAGTAGGTTGTAACCCTAGATGCGTTGATTCAGCTGTGGTAGTATCCCATGTAGAAAGGGAGCCTCTGAATAACTGATTTGAGGTCTGGGATGTAGGGGAACTAACCACATAAATAATGAGATATCCCACACATCCTGTATTTCTTCTGTTTTTGCCACAAGTACTAGATCCAGAACCAAACTATACAACTTTGTGTTTACACTTTTTTTATTGTTTATTATTTGTTAATCAATTTATAAATACACATATTTATTTCTTTTTTACATTTGCACTTATTATCAAACCATACGATACACTTATATAAAACAGTAAATCAATAATTCTTCTTTTATCCTGAATATATATATATATATATATATATATATATATATATACTAATTTCATCCAATGTTTACGTAGATATATTTCCAATAGAAAAAAAGTCTGAAAAAATAACAACATATATGTGTACAGCTTACTTCACTCCCATGCCCATTAATCTACTCATTACATTACACACCACATCCTCTCTAATTCCACATTCATACCATTCCTAGTAACTTCTCAAACACACCACTGCTGTTGTGTTGTAGACTACGATCACTCCTAAAGTCAGTTGACACACATTTCGTGAGTATCTCAATACTTCTACATCCAACTTCTTCAGGACCCACTAGTAATTGATGGTTTTTATCTGGTTGACCAGTAGGAAAATATTCCTGCAAATAATGTAAAGATGGTCCTGAATCAATACCACAATCTTTTTGATATTTTTTCAATTTCAAAATTCTTGCCTTTTTTCCACACCCCCATTGTGTTCGGGACGTTAGTCAAGACTTAAGCACACATTAAAGATATCTAAGTGTACAGCCATACAGGCGGGCTCAATGGGATATGCCCTCATGCCCTAAGAGCTTACCAATCATAGCATGGTGAGACAGGTGACAGTGTCATACCAAACTTTCACATAGATCACATCAAGAGAGTGAAGTTTAAACAAATACATACTTTAACCCGCAGTGTCGGCTATAATTCATGCACGGGTATTAGCTGGATATACTATGGGGGTTATTCTAACTTTGGAGGAGTGTTAATCCGTCCCAAAAGTGACGGTAAAGTGACGGATATACCACCAGCCGTATTACGAGTTCCATAGGATATAATGGACTCGTAATACGGCTGGTGGTAAATCCGTCACTTTTCCGTCACTTTTGGGACGGATTAACACCTCCTCCAAAGTTAGAATAACCCCCTATGTGTATATGCGTATACATGTAATGCGGCCCTTTACCACGTGACCACATCTTTTCATATCACTTATGCTTCCACCTGTGAAGTATGTTATAATTTCTATGCATGCATTCACTAAATACACTATGGGGCATATTTACAAGAAAGTGGCGCATCAGCTATGATGCACCACTTTTGTAGCGCCCCCTAACTTCACCATGGTAGCACAATATTTACAGTATAGTGCACTGTGGCGTACATTAGCCGAATAGCGCCAAACTTTTTGACGTTGTTGTGGCACATTGGTCGACTAGCGCAAAAAATTATTATAGCACTAGTCCAGCAATGCCTTCGGGAAGCCCATTGGAAACAATGGGAGCATCACTTTAATGCCTGCTTGGGGAAAAATGGTGCAGTGAAATCTTGTAAATCTCACTGCGCCATTTTTTCTGGGCCTCCTAATGGGGGAATACCCCCTTGCATACGTTATGCCTGATGCAGGCATAATGTGGTGCAAGGGGTTACAAAGTGGCACAATGCTTACATTGCTTCACTTTGTAAATCTGGTGTGGGGAAAAGGCCTCCTTGATGGTTCTTACTTTTTAATGTTGTCATTAAAAATCTGGAAAATGTCTCACATCTTTGTGTTGAGCAGTCCACGTCTCATGAACTCCTTACAAATTTACAAAAAGAGTTTGTTAGGAGTATTTCTTGCTGCATCTAATTAAGATTTGATTAAGGTGGTTTTTGCTTTGAAGATATGATTCTTGTTCTTGTTTCTTGCTGATCTTAGTTGAGGTAAGTATTTCACTGAGGGGTCTTGCCTTCACCTTCTTTCTGCCTTTCTGAGTAATCTTCTTTCCTCAAATAGGTCCTTGTTGTATCCAAGTGTGGGAGAATTTGTCTCATGAGTTTTAGAGGTGCTATAGCTTAAATCACATCCTACATGGCTGTCTTGGAGTGTGATATAATATCATCAGCGTTGTGAGTAATCATGCTTGGTTTGAGACCATCCTGGATTTTTACAGAGAGTTCTGATGCATTGATTTATTTGAAGTCTCTCAACCGGAAATTTTGTTTGTATGATTGTCTTTTGACTGTTAGTATTTCTAAGTTTATGAAGAAAGTGATCATGCTCTGGTCTGATCAGTCTTTCAGCAGAATGACATCCATAGACATCATGGGCCATATTTATACTCCGTTTGCGCCGAAATTGCGTCGTTTTTTTTGACGCAATTTCGACGCAAAACTAACGCCAACTAACGCCATATTTATACTATGGCGTTAGAGGCGAATAGCGCCAAAGTTCCCGGAATGTGCGTCATTTTTTAGCGTGAACCCCTTCCTTGCGTTAATGATATGCAAGGGAGGCGTTCCCGTCTAAAAAATGACTCCCAGGCCTTTACGTGGTATTTATACTCCCGGGCAAAAGAGACGCCCGGGAGTTGGCGTGGCTAAAAACGGCGCATTTGCGCCACTTTTTAACGCCTGCTCAGGGCAGGCGTTAAGGGGCCTGTGGGCTCAAAATGAGCCCACAGGTGCCCTCCCATGCCCCCAGGGACCCCCCCCTGCCACCCTTGCCCACCCCAGGAGGACCCCCAAGGATGGAGGGACCCACCCCAGGGACATTCAGGTAAGTTCAGGTAAGTATAATTTTTTATTTTTTATATTTTTTTATGGTGGCATAGGGGGGCCTTATTTGTGCCCCCCTACATGCCACTATGCCCAATGACCATGCCCAGGGGACAGAAGTCCCCTGGGCATGGCCATTGGGCAAGGGGGCATGACTCCTATCTTTACAATGATAGGAGTCATGTTGATGGGGGATGGGCGTCGTTAAAAAATGGCGCAAGTCGGGTTAAGACGATTTTTTCGACGTAACCTGACTTGCCCCATTTTAAGACGCCCATGCGCCATTTTCCCCCTACGCCGGCGCTGTCTGGTCTACGTGGTTTTTTCCCACGCAAACCAGGCAGCGCCGGTCTGATTGCGCCGTCTAACGCCATTCCATAAATACGGCGCCCGCATGGCGCTTCAGAATGGCGTTAGACGGCGCAAAACTTTTTGACGCTAAACTGCGTTAGCGCAGTTTAGCGTCAAAAAGTATAAATATGGGCCCATATTTTCCTTGCTTATGAGGAGGTCTAGGATGGCACCCTTGATGTGTGTCGGGTAATTGCAGAATTGTGTTAATTCGTTGGCCTTCAGAAACTCATTGAGGTGTGCAGTACAGTCATTACTGTTGTCAGTCCAGTGAACATTAAAATCTCCTAGAAAGATGTTGTTTGAAAGTAGAAGAGATTTCTCGGTGATGAGATTGATTATATCTTCAGTGAAAAAATGATTTTCACCAGGGGGATAGTACATCAGGTGAAATTTGGTTGTCTCCCAATTTGATAAGGGGAATTCAAACCATAGGCATTCAAAGAAAGAGCATTGTTTGATACTGAAGCAATTAAGTTGCACTGAATTACAGTGTATGACCGCAACACAACCTCCTGGTTTACCCTCTCTTTCTCTCCTTTTTATTGAGTAGCTGGTTGGAACCAAAAGGTCAATTTTATTGAGCCAGGTTTCAGTGAGGAAAATAATGTCAATCCCCATTTGTAGAATAGAGTCAGCCATCTCCATGGAGTGGTTAGCTGCAAATCTGCAGTTAAGAAGCAAGCATTTCACGTTTGTTTAAGAGGAGAAGGTGACATGTTCTTGCATGGTGGATATTTTGATATTGTGTGTTCTGTTCCCATACAGTTCTCATTCTTGCTTGTTTTGACTCATAATCACAAGTATATTGTGTGGGTATTGGGGAGGAGTGTTGATTTGACAGGCGTGCAAGTGTTAATTGGAGATAATAAGTCATACTCTGTGAGGTTATTGATGGCCCTTTGCAGTCTGGTGGTGTGATCTTGTTCCTTGTAGGGGGGTTGTGTGGACCAGTGTAGGCTTGTATGGTGATGACTGATGGTGTGGATTCAAGCTGCTTGCTATAATACTTAGTTCCCTTTCTAGAGATTCTATCTTCTCTGATATTTTTGAGAAGAAGTAGAAGAAGTTGTGATGTATTGAAGGAAAAGACATGGGGTGAGTGGTGTGTAGGTTGATTAGGGGGCTCAAGCAGTTAGGGATTATCTGGGTCTGTGTCACTTTGTATGTCACTGAGCATGAGTGGAGGGGGTTTGTACTGAGTAGGTTCAGTGTATGGAGTAGATGGTTATATAAGCTGTATTGGGGAGGTATTGTGCATCTTTGAGAGTGTGTAATAGTGGAGACTGTTATTAATTTCTCATTGCTGTGTGTTATCTGGGAGATCAAGGCTATATTTTGAAATGACTGGTACTGTAGATAGGTGGAGCTGGTTTGGAGAAGCAGATAGGATATGGGGTGATAGTGGCTGTTAGTATTTAAGAATAATGGAGTGGGAATGGCTGATGCTAATTGGGGTACAGATTAGGAAGGATGAGGAGCAGTAGGATGTCAGTACATATAAGGGGTAGGTGGGTGATTGTTGTGGGCAAGATTGAGGGGAAGCAGAAAGAAGATGGACAGGGAGGCTGAAGGAAGGCTGTATGGGCAAGAGGGGTAAGTCGGTGGGGAGGTGAGCCTGTGTTGGGGTAGGGGTTGAGTGTGTTAGATTTTGTCTCCGCCTTAAGTGGTACAATAAGTTGGGGAAGTGTAGTGCGAACATTTAAAGGTTGTGATTGGGGGCTTGTATCAGTATGTAGACATTTTTTAATATGATGGCAGTAACTTCTGCTTTGAAATTGGCTGAGGGTGAGATAGAAAGTTTAGGTCCCCAGGGAATTTTTGGTTGAGCTGATCCCGTGGAGATGATTGTTGAGGAGTTCTTTTGATTTACCATGGATTGCATGCATAAAAAATGGGGTCCACTAATCCAGTTCATTAGTTCCTATTAGACTGACATCTTCCAAAGAAACAGAATGGGAATAGCATTCACATAGGTGAATTAATTCCATGGACAGCAAACTGGTGTCTCCAAGAAGCCTCTGCCCATGGTGTTACCAATTTCCATTGCCAACCCAGTCCCTACACATTAATCTGGTTTATAAATCTTAAGTACCTTAAACCAGCTGCACCGCAATACCTACAGTTGCAGACATACATCCTATGTAAATAGGTACACCAATGGCTGAGCAAAATGTTCCAAAACAACACAAATCAGTATTTGATTATGCTCTCAATATTTGGGGTTATGGTTCAAGTTCAGTAAATGTTTTGCATATCTGGTACTTACAGTAATAAAAGTAATATTTGTAGTCACAAATCAGAAATAATTATTCACAGAACCACAAATTCAAATAAGTATGGCAAAAAAGTCACAAAGTTGCTGGAATATTCTAGTAGTTCTGTTTAAAGAGTGGGAGGATTACTGTTCCCAGTAATGTGTCCGTTAGGAATTTAGAGAAATCTCACATTACCAATGGGTTTTGAAGCTTTCAAAAGTCTCATTTGCAAACATTATGTTAATCCAAAAACAGAATGAAGTCACTGGGGAGAGTACACCAAAACAGACCCATATTTTTAAGAGTTGTGGGGGATGGCACTTCTCTATCTGAAAACATATTTTCCATGTGAAAGCAAAGAGAGAATCACATTATGCTACATAATTATGTAGATTTCCATGATGCACTCCTTTGGGTTTAGACAATTCAACCAAATGGGTAAATGTATGCAAGCAGTAAGTGTAAATTTTAACTAGTACATTCAGTCTTCCATAGGTGAGAATACTATTAGATTTAGGAGCTTTGATAAAAATCTACAACTTATGTCTAATTGTATGGGGTTACCCCTATAAATTGTATCAATTTAAATAAAAGAGTACATAAAGGTAGGTCCCATGTGTAAGCTTTGGCTCATGCAATTAGTCTTTTGAAACCTGCAGAAATAGTATAGGTAAGCAAATCATGGGTGAATGTTTATGATTTCTGGCTTATTGTGACTGAGACACTCGCAAAAATAGTTTCCTATTTTTCAGATTTGACTGTGAAATATTTGATTGTGACATAAGTCCCTTCAAGCCATACAGAAACCGTTGCAAATTCAGTTGTGTCACTGATGGGGAATGGACGTTTTCAGCTGCAGCAAAGCACAGGGCAATTTCTTTGGTAAAACAGTGAGATTAGTCCATCTACATATGAGGCAGCAATTGTCAGAAATGGTAGACATTTAGGGGGTCATTATGACCCTGGTTGTCCTGCAATGCCACGCCGGCGGTGGCGGCCAGACGCCGACAGCATGGCAGTGCACGACCGCCAAATATTGACAATGGCAGTGAACTGCCTGTATTGCAGCCAGTTCACCACCTGTACCGCCAGGGCAGTAGGACCGCCTGGCCGAAGGTAGATCACCTTTGACCCGTCAGTCCACCTAACACCGCCTGAGGTATTTTGTGCATCCTTACCTCCGGGGATTTGGTGGTGGCAGCACTGCCACGGAATCCCTGGTGGTGACAATACTGGCAACAGGAATCCTCATTCCTATCGCCACTACAGGACTCCCCAACCCCCCTCCATGTAGAACCCTTCCCCCACCCGACCCCATCTGAAGTCCCCTGCCCTCCCAAGCATTGACATCCCCCACCCCTGATCCCATTTGAAGCCCCCCAATGCCCCCAAGCAGTGACACCCCTGATTCCCATTCCAACACCCTGACCCCCGGCATACACAAATTCACACATGCACACATAAACTTGCATACACACGCACACAAACACACACAACACCCCCTTCACCCTCCTCCATTCACACAAACACACACTCCCATTCATGTGCACACAACACTCGAAACCCCCCCTGTCGGTCGAGACCCTTACCTGGTTGTCGCGGTGGTTGTCCAGGAGGGAACGGGGTCCATGGCGCTTACTCTGCCGCCAGACCCCAGCCAAGACAACACCGCCACGCCTATTTCTAAGTCATAAGAGGCATGGCGGTGTTGTGTTGATGTGGCGGTGCCAGCGGAGCTACCTCCACTGCACCACCAACCGCCAGTATGGCTGCTGGCAGCTCTCTGCCCAAATTATGGCGGCCAGCAGTCATAATATACCGCCATCACTGGCGGTGTTGTGGCTGGCTGTACTTCGGCGGTCTACATTGTAGACTGCCGAAGTCATAATGAGGGCCTTAATGATGACTGTTGGGACGGAAAAGTCCTCTGCATGGTAAAGACGTATACCCATGCACTGAGTGCCCAACTGCTCTATTGTCTGGATCGCTAATGCACATTTTCTTGTCATAGGCAAACATAGATCATGGGTGAGCACTATGACAAAGGCCTGCCTCATAGATTGCGGTCTTGTTTGACAGGGAGGGGTGCCCAAAGTTCTACCCTCATAGTGGTGGGAGGCATGCACAAGGAGTTAAGCAGCACAAGTGCGGTGGTGGCAGCATTCTGTGCAGTGATCAGCAGAAGTGAACAAGACTTTTTCACCCTTGTGTCACTGGAGTGAAGCCTACTTTTGGAAACGGCCCTTTCTGCAGGGTTATCCCCAAACTGTTTGCCTTCCTCCTCCCACTTCTCTGACCTTCTTTTTATTGGCTTTTGGACTCTGGGCACTTTACCATTGCTAATCAGTGCTAAATTCCATGTGTTCTCGCCCCAGAACATGGTATTATTGGCTTACACATGTTTGGTGTATTTGATTGACCTGTATGTTCCTTGTAAAGTGGTTCACCATATACCCAGGACCTGTAACCTAAATGCTACTAGTGGGCCTGCAGCACTGATTGCACCAGTCACAAAAGTAGCCTTTCAAACCTGTCTCAGGCCTATCACTGCAGGGCCTGCATGCACATCTTACTTCCACTTTGACTTGGTATTAAAATACTTGATAAGTCCTAAATTCCCCTTTTATTTACATCTATCTCACCAACAAGGTAGGCCCTAGATAGCCCTATGGGCAGGTTGCTGTGTAAGTAAAAGATAGGGCATGTACCTTTATGTTTTACATGCCCTAGTAGTGACAAACACCCTATTTGGTTTTTCACAATTGTGAGGCTGCTCCTCTCATAGGCTAGCATTGGGAATTACCTTATATACTTTTAGGTGGTGAATTTGGTATGTTTTGAATGGTAGTGAGCAATCCTGCTTACTGGTGTAGTTGGATTTTACATTACTATTTTAGAAATGCCACTTTTAGAAAATAGGCATTTCTCTATGCTTATAGCTCTATGTGCTTCTCAGCCTGACTCCAATCAACATCTAGGACAGAGTGACAGTTACATTTGGTGCATACCTTCCAGACAGCCACAACACAGGCAGGGCTGGGTGTGACAGGGGATACATCTGCATTGATCTGCATACTAATAGTCTTCCTGGGCTGAGAGAGCAAGAGGCTGTTCACACTTTACATTTATATAGGTTGTGTGGAGAGTACTTTACAAACTGGAAATGAAACTCTGTCAAAAGGACTGCTGCGCTGCTCAAAGGACTCATCTGGACTAATCTTCTGCTGTTGCCCTGCTGCCTGTTAACTGCTGGGTGGCCTTAAGTACTCACTGCTTTGCTTTCCTGTTTGTTGCCCTCCTACCAGCTGCTCCCTGACTCTGGTCTAACTAGCCACTGCTGTGTTGCTAGGAGAAACCGCTGTCCCTACTAACTGCTTTGCTGTGCTGGCCTACATCTTGCTGGTTGCTGGGCTGATGGAGGGATGACCACTCTGCAAATTAGGTTGGAAGAGCTGCCCTTCTGCCTTCTTGCTGGGTGCCCCTGTGTTCCACAAGGGTCCACCCCTCCTGTTCTCTGCAATCTCAGGGTCCCGAATGATTGCCTCTGAGCAACACTGCCATGGGACTCTAATTCCGGTGAGACCAGCAGCAGTGTGCTCTACCCAAGGAGTTGTGATTGATCTTTTTGTGATCTTAATTAGCACATGGATAGCGCTTCACGATCAAGCTTCTTGAGTTTTTATTGCTCACCGCCAACATGCACGGGCTCTCTGTTTTTCACTGGGGATTGGTGACTGGGACGTGTGGCCTCAGAAGGAAATCTTCGCCGAGTTCCCAGAGAATACCCTGGGTGTGACCGCTCCCCCAGGAGAAGTTGCCACCAGTGCACACTGAGTGCTGTGTCTAGCGCTTGGACCGGTGCATGCCCCTTATCCCAGAAGCAGCATGGACACCCAGTGCTCCCTTGGATTCCCCCAGTGCCACCTGCTCCTTACGGAGCAAGACGTCACAGCCACAAGGGAAACCCCGCTGATGAGGAATAATGGAAAGAGCCTGACCACTAGGAGAAGACAATACACTGCCCGACAAGCTGGGAGAAATTCTGGTACTGTGGCTCCAGAAGCGTAATGACCGCTCCTTGTAGTCACTGAATCTGACTCCAGATACATTTGACAATGCAGTGTTGCTTGTGGCTGCACCACGTGCTCGTAGCCGCCTTGAGCCATTTTTGCATGTGGGGGCCCTCGGAGGGTCTACCCACTACAACCTACAGTGTTCATGCCCTCCTCATTCCGTTTTGATATAACCTGGAGGGTATTTGTCTCACTTGCATGATGGGGAGAAAATTTGATAGAGGTCCCGATCACCTTTAAAACACTTGCCACATTCCAGAAGGCACTGTGGGGGATTTGTACTAAGAACTACTGTATAACAACTAGTAGAACCTCAAGTGCTTATGCACCTCATATGTTTGTTTGTTATATTGTCATCACCAGGATCATTGCACAGTGCCCAAGGGTACCCCGCACCATATACTGGCGCACAGATCTTCAGCCACATATGAAAACCCTGATGAGGTATTCCCCAATCCTGCCCTACTGTAAAGTGTCTACTAGAGGGAGAATGTCTTTTCTTGATGTAGCAGTGTGGGGAATGAATTTATATAATAGGATAACACGAAAAATATCCATTTGGGGTATCTGTGGTTATGATGACACTGGGAAATTTATGTGGTGTACATTGTAATGATTCTTATTCTTTACTCCTGCATGATCTGATGCTGTTAGGTATGTCATTTTGATACCTGCACAGTTAGGACAACGACTACTATTTCAGTCACTGCACAATATGCAATGTATTTATGTTCTATTACATTTATGGTCTTATGATACATATACAGTAGAAATCATATTTTTATATAATCCCATGTGGTGTCTCTTTAGTGGAGTATTCATTGTGTCACTGGTGTGGGTGTGCTTCACAAACGCATTACACATTGCTTTCAAGGATAAGCCTGACTGCTCTGAGCCAAGCTACAAGAGGGTTAGCACAGGTTATCTTTGGTCTGTATCTTACTTGCCTTGACTAAAGTGGTGGGTTCTGCCTGGCTTAGGTGCATACCCTAGCCAACCAGAAACCCCATTTTAACTCACCCTTGGCCTATATTAGGTAGATGTGGAATGCTGCAGAGCAGAGAAGTAGTGACTCTGCGCTGGTTGAGTGTGTACCTGGGAAGGGTACAGTTCAGGGATAGGGCTGCACTGTGTAGTATATGTGAGATTAGTGCATGTGCTGAGTGTGTGTGTGAGCCTGTGAAGAATACATGACATGCATGATGTAATGCTGTGCAGTGTGCACAGTGTGTGTGCTGACCATGTGTGTGTTTGTAAATAACATACCCTAGTTAAAAATAGAAACGCTTCAGTGCTGAACAATGTGCCCAGACTTAGTGTGTGTATGTAATGCATGTGTACATGTAAGAGTATAATGTATAAAGATAACAGTGCTGGACAGAAGGTGTGCCTGCAGTGGTACTTTACATGGAGGACCTTGGGTTCCATTTTGGGAAGCCCAGGCCTGCCTAGTGGACACATGAGGAGGTGAGGAATCTCCCAAAGAGGTTTGTCTATTGCTGCATTACTGTGAGTTGGGTGGGACACATACTGGAGGGAAAAGGAAGAGAATACCTTTACACTTCAAAGGACTACTCTTTGATTGAGTGAAAGTTCCAATGAGGGGCCCTGGACATTTCTCAGGAAGGGAGATGGGGCTGATAAGGGACTTACTAAAGAGTAGGGCGGAGGGGGCATTTAGGATTAACCTTTTGATGCACATATTACTATGGCTGACATCCATGTGTGAAGTCTGGTCACTCCCATAAGTGGTCTTGTGGTACAATCAGCTTCAGGATCCTGGTTGCTGTGACAGACATCTTTCACGAGAAAGGAAGAGAAAAGTGTCCACTTTAAAATGAGTAGAACCTCAACATAAAATGTCAAATAATCAGACCATAAATCACCTTTGGTGCCTGGAAAAGGACTATAAGAAGGTAAGGTTGAGTCCCCAGAATGTTGTCATCTGCCAAGCAGCAAGACAGGCTCTATGAAAAGGGGAAGCAATGCAAAGCTTCTGCCTGTGATCAGTGCTGGGAGCAAAGGTCTGCTAGTCTCCCTGCTGGGTGAGGGGACATCACCTAGGGAAACCAAGATTACCTGCCCTGAAACCAGGCGCACCAGTGCCAGCCTGCTTGCCAAGACTAGAGTGCCCCGTGAGGAAGAGGAGAATATTGGAGGGAGCAAGGTCCAGTTGGGAGCCCTACTATGAGGACTCCCTCTCAGAGGTGTGAGGATTTGGCTAAGCACTGATCTGGCAACAGCCAGTGTGCAGGATTGTTTTCAGCGACTTCCGTATGCCAGAAAAGCGCTGCCATACAGCCAAACGCTGAGTGTTGTGCAGGTTTTGATAAGCCTGTACCACCACCTTGCGGTGACCCTATATGCCTGAGGGAGCCACCAGTAAAGCTACTGCTTTGAGGAGTGCCAAGACTTGCTACTGTCTGGGCCAGGGCAGTTGTGCTGGAAGAACCTTTCCCTGCATTATCATGTACTGCAACAACCCCGTATATCTGGAGGAGCTACCGGTACCACCACTGCCACAGGATTTGGGCCTCCAACCCAAAGATAGACTGAGACTACAATTGCCAGGTTGGACCTGCAGTGCAAGGGAACTGCCCCTGACTCACCACTGAGAACTGTTGGGGATGCTGCTGATGATGTTGCACTTTTGCTGGCTCCCGTCAGGAACTGAAGAGAGGATTTCCCTCTCTCCCGTAAGGTAAAAGCCAACTTACTGTGTCTTTGTGAGATGGGAGCTGCTCTGAAAACTGACAGACCTATCACAGCCCTGCTCAGGAGAACGAGCCTGCACCACCTGGTGGCACGGTGTAGGCCATGAGCAGCCTGACCTCTCTGCACTGAGCACTGAAGCCCCCCACTGCACCGCTGAACACTTCCATCCTGAAAGCACCCACATACCTTTTCTGAACAATAGAAGCAGAATTCAATAAAGAAAAAAACAGCTTCTATTCTTGTCTCTGCCGCTATATCCTCAAACAAGTGAATAAGCCAGTTGGATGACTCAATGTGCCTTCTCTGTAGCTTTCAGCTAGGAAAGGTGCTTCCAGCTACTGGATGATCCTCAGCTTAAAATCTGTGGATCGAAGTTCCTCTCTAGCAAATACTGTTTTGTTCTAGTTTATAGGCTCTGAGCCTGATTTAGAGTTCGGCAGACAGGTTACTTCATCACACACATGACAGATATCCCGACCAACATTTTCCAAGTGCCATTGGATAAAATGCACTTTTAATATGGTGGATGGGATATCAGCAACATTTGTGACAGATTAACCCATCCACCAAGCTCTAAGCCATGCTCTCTGTCTGAAGATTGTTCAACACCCTCAGAATAAACAATAATGAAGCCCTTCTAGTCTTTCCCCTGCTAATATCCTATGAAATATGGCTTATTGATTAAAAAAATAACAGAAAAATCAAGATATTTATTTCTATGAAGCCTTGCTCATTAGTTCAAAACAATAATTAAAAAAGCAATTCCAGCGATTCTAAAAACATGAATATATTTAAGCTAGCTCAGTTATCATGTTGCCATGACACAAATAATTTGAGATTACTAATTATGCGTTGGTATTTAAAACATACACCTAAATAAATTAACATATGTAATCCAAAAGGGTGAGGGTTAAAAAATATATGAAAATTATATTGGTAATTTTTTTTAAATGCAGTTTTACTGAGCATTCCAATACCTTATGTAATGTCTGTTTATGTAGCAGTCTATTGATATGTCTCATATAATATATTGATGAGTAGCACTATCAGTTGGGGGTCATGGCAATACATAGAGCTTGATGTACTTACGTTTTTGCAGTGGCCAAGTCTGTGACCTGCTAAATCACATGCTTAGTGACACTGTGAATAGGTAATGCCCTTCTGATTCACAGTGTACTCTTTGCAACACACTGTAATTTGAAAGGAGGGGAAGTACAAAAGGGCATCCTCACTCCTTACAAATCACACTCACACACACAAATGCTTTGCAAATGCGATTGCAGTCAGAAACCTTTAATGTCATAAACCCCCCTCAAAAGAGATGGCATTAGATATGAAAAGTGGAAGCTGTCCTTGAAGGACTGCACTTTGTGAAAGTGGGATCTGGCTTTGGAGGGAGCATACAATGATCTAAGGATCCAGGGTACTGCTGCATGTCCCCACAAGGCTTTCATGGAATGCCTATTGTATTCATTGCAGTCTCTGTACCTTTCAGGGACAGGTGGTACGATAAAAACAAAGGCATGATGCAGATGTCATCTTCCATCCTTGATTTGGAAACAGGGTGCAATGATTCATTTACAGGCTGATATCTTCCCCTTTAAAATAGATGAGGCACAGGGTTTGCACATTTTGCAACTCATCCCTTTGAAGTGCCTTTGTATGAGAAGGGCTTTGTACGTCTCTTTCAGAGCAAAGGCTGCAGTGTCATTGAGTTCTAAGTGAACAGAAGGATGGAATTCATCATCATATACAAAATGTTTACCCCCAGGGATAGAAGTAAGATTCCTGGGACATGCAGACTCAGGTTCTTCATTTATTTATGCAATGTATTTAATTATAATATGAGCTCCCTGTTGGGAGCAGCACGTTCTGGTTGGCTCAGGTGGGGCCCTAGCCAGGCAGAACCTACCACTCCCATAACCGGTAAGTGATGACTCTCAATGTATAACCTTCGCTCACCCTTGGGTATCTTGACACAGAGCAGTCAGGGTGCTCACAGGGGCAATGTGTAAAGCATTGGCACAGCACTACCACATAACAAATACACTGAATGTCACAAAAGAGACTTCCCAGAAGATGTAGGTAAATAAAGTTTGTATTCAACACATACATTAATTAACACATGGACATCATGTAAATCTTGGCATGAATCACATTTAAAAATGTCACTAGCAGTACCAGGCACAACTATCTACAGTATGCACATGTGAGAAAAATAATACTTTCCCTCCTAGCACTCTCATGCAATGCCAACACGCTGTCAGCACAAGACCCACCTTAGCGATTTACGCAATTCAATGTCACACGATTCTAAGCTACACCCCGGTTCACAACGTTAGCAGCAATGTGTAAATACAGAGAACAGCAGCACTTTTAGTTCTGCTGCCTAGGCTGCACAGGTAAAACCCAATGTCAAACGTGATAGCCCTCAAATCAAGAAATAATGTGCATGCCACATCTCTGTTGGTGTAGTCAATAATAGGTGGTCAGTTGCACTCACTCCCTCCGCACCACTATGCGTTGCCACAGACTCACACTCGCTCCAACCACACTAATGAGGTGCACTGATATTCTGCAGGCTAGTGGTCAATGCACTTGCAGACCCTTTTGGGCCCAAACCTTTCTCCACCCTCCAACCAGTTCCTACCTGCCTGCCCCCTCACAAGTTGAAAATGATAGCACACTTTTCCAGGATACTAGGCCACTCGTGGCCGGAATTACACTTATTCAGGACCCCAGGTCAAATGTACAGGGGAAGGAGAGAGATCACGGCTGATCAGGCAACAGTCAACAAATGGAGATCTGCCCACCACTCAGGAGTTTACCCAGGGGTCTCCACACCGTGCCATATGGTACGGGCCCTGATCTGCCAAGCACAAGGGGAGGGTCACTCATGGACACACGCTATTCACAGTGGTGCCCGGTCCAGCCAGGCACTCCAATATACAGATAGTTACCAAATCCGCACCTCTCTGGTAGGAGCACAATATCTGGGGCGCAATGACTTGAGTCGCCCCGGACAGTCCTGAATGCACATGAAGAGTTACCAAATCTGCACCTCCCCGGAATGAAGTACAACTTCTAGTGAGTGTTGACTTGAGTCACACCAGACGATTCCGGACACACAAAATGTTACCAATGCGGTACCTCCCTGGAATGAGGCACAAGATCTGGTGCACAATGACTTGAGTCGCATCAGAGAGATCTAATCACACATGGAAAATTACCAATTCCGTACCTTCCTGGAATGAGGTACAACATCTGGTACGTAATGACTTGAGTCGCACAAGACAAATTCAGTCTACACATGGAAATTACTAATGCTAGACCTCCCTGGAATGAGGCACCATGCCTGATGTGTGATGACTTGAGCCACACCAGACAGATCCAATCACACATGGAAAGGTACCAATGCCATACCTCCCTGGAATGAGGCACAACGTCTGGTGCACAATGATTTGAGTCACACAAGGCAAATCCGATCACACACTGAAAGTACCAGTGCCGTACCTCCCTTGAATGAGGCACAACGTCTGGTGCGCATTGACTTGAGTTGCACCAGAAAAATCCAATCACACAAGGAAAGTTACCAATGCCGTACCTCCCTGGAATGAGGCACAACATCTGGTGCGTGATGACTTAGGTTACAACAGACAAATCCGATCACACATAAAAAGTTACCAATGCTGTACCTCCCTGGACTGAGGCACTACGTCTGGTGCACAATGACTTGAGTCACACCAGACAAATCCAGTCACATACAAAGAGACGCAAGTTCAGCAGTGCCACACGAAGTGGAATGAGACACTGCTCTGGGTACACCCCCATCTTTGAGGGTCCCAACCGGTGAACCGGACACCATATGCAATGAGCATGCAGCCGAGTGTCACATGAGAGAAATGCGGCATGCTCGACAAAGGTAGGCCATGCGGGGTCCTGCAATCGATGAATCCACTCACTACCAACCAGACACTTATATATGATGTGGCCCCACGATGAAGGGCCACCCTCCTTGAATATAGTAAGTACTTTGAAGGCTCTACATTAGGCAAATCCGGTCTCCAAGGGCAATACTTAGTTCCACGCCCGCACCGCTGCTCCCAGGTAACGTCCATCAGATGAAGTAGGCACTTAAGAGGGCACCACTTTCCAGATGACACAGGGAGAAGGTGTTGGTCCCCCGCTGGAGGTCTTTGATGTCCCTGAGACCTCCACTGAGAACAAGGGGAAAGCCAACAAGCCCTTGGAGAGCACACTTCAAAGCGCCACACAGCAGCAACCAGTTCACTCAGGCCAGCCACGATGCAGGGAAAATGTGTGGTACCTTCCTAGGGCAGTAATTACTCCTTGTGCACAGCAGGTTCTTATGGCATTGTGCACCACGTTCCAGCAAGTGTATCTCTAGTTTGCTGCACTGGAGCACTGGTAGTTAGACTGCAGTGTGCCTTTGATGTTGGGGGAGGTTCAGAGGGTTTCTATTTTGAACCACAGATGTGTCCCCTAAACTCCATTCCTGTGTGCAATGGGGCTGTGGAATGCAGTTCTTTATCTTTAGTGGGACCATGGTCCGGCTTCGAGAGGCCAAGTGTCAGAACCTCTCCCTCCAATCTATCCAGCCAGGCCCACAAATGGTAGAGGTGTTGTTCCGGTTGTGTGCCCAAGTTTTATAGCTGTCGCTGGGGAATGCACAGATGTGCTCCTCCATCCCCTGGTGTGGACTCAAGTTGAATTAAAAAGCACACAAAGAATTTTAGGGCCGAGAAAAGTCCACATTCTAGAAGTGGCATTTCTCCTTGATTATTGACAAACCCTCCAGATACTGTATACAATGGTGAGTACAGCCACCTAGCTCACAAGGGGGGGAGAGAGGAAAACGATAGTGACACACAGACACACGCACAACACACACCATTCACACACACACCAATACCCGGACCCAGCTGCAGAGTAAAACGAATGTCACAGGACCCATGTAAAATTAATGCAAGGACAACAATTAGAATGTACGAACACTGTAATTTGCTGCCAACAGCCACCATAACGTAAAATTAAATGTGAAGGCAAGCGTCAATGTCCAGATTGGGCCAATGGCCAGTCCAAAGTACAAAAGGGCCACAGAGCACAGTCCAAGGCCCAACTTGACTCCTGACATAATCCAGACTCCACTGTTCAGGGGCATCATGTTGGAAATGGGCAGGCACCGCAGGGGGAGGAGGGAGTGGAGGGACACTTCAGCTGAAGTGGGTAAAATGCCCACTGGTTCTGGAGGGGGCTCCTTGCCCAGTTGTCTCTGGTGGGAGTGAAAGGCAGCAGTCTCTGAAGTGGGTAACATGCCCACTGGTTCTAGAGGGGACTCCTTACCCAATTGTCTCTGGAGGGGAGTGAAAGGCCACAGTCTCTGAAGTGGGTAACATGCCAACTGGTGCTGGAGGGGGCTCCTTGCCCAATTGTATCTGGAGGGGAGTGAAAGGCCACAGTCTCTGAAGTGGGTCACATGCCCACTGGTTATGGAGGGGGGTCCTTGCCCACTTGTTTCTGGAGGGGAGTGAAAGGACACAGTCTCTAAAGTGGGTAACATTCCCACTGGTTCTGGAGGGTGCTCCTTCCCCAAGAGTCTCTGGAGGGGAGTGAAGGGCCACAGTCTCTGAAGTGGGTAAAATGCCAACTGGTTCTGGAGGACTCCTTGCTCAATTGTCTCTGGAGGGGAGGGGAGGGAAGGGCCACAGTCTCTGAAGTGGGTAACATCCCCACTGGTTCTGGAGGGGGCTCCTTTCCCAACAGTCCCTGGAGGGTGGCCTACATGCCCTCTGCTGGTGGAGGGGGCTCCTTGGCTGCCTCTGCTGGAGGAGAGGGCTCCTTGCCATCTGAGGTAGAGAGGGCTTCTTGGCTCCCTCAGCTGGAGGAGAGGGTACTATGCCCTCTGCAGTTGGAGGGGGGTCCTTGGCTGCCTCTGCTGGAAGAGAGGGCTCCCTGCCCTCTGCTGGTGGAGGGGGCTCCTTGGCTGCCTCTGCTGGAGGAGAGGGCTCCTTGCCCTCTGCTGGTAGAGGGGGGCCCTTGCCTTTCTTTGGTGGTGGAGGGGGAACCCTGGCTTTCTTTGGTGGTGTAGGGGGATCCTTAGCTCTGTTTGGTGGTGGGTGGGGATCTATGTGTCCCCTCTTGTGACGGGCCCCCTTGGCCTTTGACATGTGACTTTTGTCCTTGCCTCCAGGACTAGGAGGTGCCTCCACTCTCCCCGTTCTCTGTCCCTTGGGTTCTGCCACCCTAGTCCTCCCTTTCTGAGGTGGAGGTGTGCTCTTACTAGGAGTGGCTGCCGTCACACTCAGGGGCCCCTTTGTGCCAGAAGCTTATTTTTTGGCGGGAGCAGTGGCAGACGGTTTGGCTGAGGTGCTGGGCTGGGTCGTTGGGACCCTGCTCTTATGGGCAGGACAGAGGTGTAGGGGTAGGGAAGAGGTCAAGTTGGGCAAGGAAAAGCTTCTTAGGGACGTTAGGGCAGGATGCAGGAGGAGAGATGGGAGTGGAGGTAGAGGAAGTGGTTGTAGGAGGCGTACGTCTGCTGGACTTGAGTGCAGGTGCATGGACAGTGTTTGTGTGTGAGGTGGATGATGGCTGTGGGGTGTCTGAGTGGGAGCGTTTGTGTCTCATAGGAAGGGGGGCAGACAGGATGGGAGAGGACAAAGAGGACGTGTGGATGGATGTGGTGGAGGTGTCTGCAAATGAGGTGTGTCTGCTGCATGATGTGGCGATGGCGGTGGTGGCTGTTGATGCAGTGCAGTGAGTACCAATGAGTTGGGTGACAATAAACATCTGTTATTCAGCACCAAGAGGCCTACGGGTGAATGTGCGCTTTACAAATACACATGTTATGTTATACATGCAAGTGTGAGTGCGGATGTGACCGTGAGGGAGGAGGAGGAGGAGGGGGAGACAGTGGAGGCAGTGGATGTTGTTGTGCTTGCAACTGTCTGTTGTTTGTGTGAGTGTTTGTGGCCTGACGTGTGCTGCCTGTGTTTGTCTGTGTCATTGTGTGATGTTTTGTGTGCATGCTTGTCTGTATGTGTGCATGGGATGGGTTGGGGTTCAGGAGACAGGGACTGGGAAGTGGTAGCTGGAGGGGGACAGTAGGAACAGGGACACTGGCTGCCATCAGAGAGGAGGCCAGAGTCTGAAACGATCTCAGTAGGGCCACCAACCCACCATGGATGCCCTCCAGGTAGACAATGCGTTGCTGCATTTGAGATGCCGGCCCCTGGATGGCCTTCACAATGGTTGACTGCCCTACAGAGATGGATCTCAGGAGGTCAATAGCCTCCTCACTGAGGGCAACAGGGCTCACTGGGGCAGGGCCTGAGGTGCCTGGGGCGAAGGAGATGCCACCCTCCTGTGTGAGCAGGCAGAAGCAACTTGGTGGGGGGCTACTGGGAGGGCGGTGCTGGTATGGGGTGGCGGCTGTGCCTATAGCTGGGGTGATTCCAGAGGTGTCCGCCACTACCAGGGAGCTTCCATCAGAGGAGGAATCAGAATCAGTGGTGTCACCTCCTGTTCCCGCCGTGGTGCTCCCCTCGCCCTCCATACCACTGGTCCCCTCAGCGTCAGTGGACTCTGCCTCCTGGGTCCCATGGGATGAAGCTCCCTCAGTCGCCAGTTTCCGTGCTCCTCCCCCAGATGATGCTAATGCACACATTGTCAGGATGACAGAAGAAAGTGGGGGAGGAGAAAGGGAGCACTGGGTCAATTACAGCACCAACACCACAGATGGCATACACATTACCATCAGACACAGGGATCAAGATTGAGCACTATAGACCCGACTGGCATTCCATTGGCTAGGTACCACAGCAAGATGGGAGCCAACCACCGACATCTGCACCTCTCCTGGGACTAACTAAGCCCTGTCTGACATGGAATGCCTCCTAGGTAACAAGATTTTGCATACACCCATTTACCCTGAGTTGGACCATGCAGAAATGACTGAGCTGGCATTAAGGGGCACCCACTAACTGAAACCCACCACCAGGATCCCATGCCAGGCAACAAAGATGGTTAAACACACTGTATTCACCCCCTTGTGGCTACTGTGCTGCCCTCAAGCACCCATCCAGCTCTGGGTAGGCCACCACCAGTATGGGGGCCATCAGGGGGGTCAGGTTCTGACAGGCACATCTCCCTCGTTGGGAGGCCATCCCCAGCTGGGCCTCTGTGGTCTTCCGGGATCAGCGTCTCAGGTCCTCCCACCTTTTCCTGCGGTGGGTGCTCCGCCTGCTATAGCCCCCCAGACTCTGCCTGTCCTTGGGGATGGCATGCCACAATCTGTTCTTCTGATAGGAGCTGACCTGCACAGGAAATACAGACAGGAGGACACCATTAACCATACAATCCAGCCTGTCACACATATGGCCCACAAAAACCATTTCCTCTCAAATGGCGCACACATCACCCGGAGGTCTGCATGTACACTACCACCAGACATAACCCGCACCCAAAATACACACTGCCAGCACACACATCTCCATGCAACCTTGTCGCATGCATCATCCCCATGGTGTACTCACCTGTTGGTCTGGAGGGCCATACAGCTGGTCATACAGGGGTAGGACCCCATCCACCAGGCGCTCCAACTCCTCTGAAGTGAAGGCAGGGGCCCTTTCCCCTGTCATACGGGACATGCTAGATTCCAGACTCAGGTCACAGCAGCACACGCAGTGCAGGGTGTTGTCCTGTGAAAAGTCAGGAATCAAGTGTAGTTATAGGCAGAAAATCGTGGTCACGTCCGCGGGGGTGTACACCGTCACCGCCGCTGGTGATCCTCATTAGACACTGCACTCCACAGGGCCCCTTGTAAACCAATGCGAAATAGCACGGCGGTGCAGGACCACCTTCCGCCATCATGACCATCGCCGGCCGAGTTACATCACTTCCGCCTGTTCCTACATACACGACAGGCGGTCACCATTTTATGGTGGTGGTCAACATTCTAAAATTGAAAACTGCGTCATTGCTGTCAATTGTACATACATTGCCATTTACATTGTCCAGTTTACATGCAGGCTCAGTTACACTGAGGTGGTGGTTCCATTGTTCAGTTTGTCACTCCCTTCCCACTCCTGTGTCCCTTAGGTACCTACCACTGCGGAGGAATAAGAGGAGGGGGCAAGACCCCATGTGCGGACCCCTTGTGGACTTGGCTACACTGAAGGACAGGCACATAATACTTACCTAGAGACTGGAGAGGACCGCAATCACTGAGCTGTGTGCTCAACTGGAGCCTGATCTGATATCAGCTATCCGTCACTGGTATCCCCCCCCTTCTGCAAGTTCTATCTGTGCTCCATCTCCTGGTAACTGGCTCTTTCCAAGTGACAGTGGGTTTGGCAGCAGGAATGTCACAGCCAATGTTCTCAATAGTGCTGGCAAGGGTTTTGTCTGCCTTGCTCAAACACATGTGCAGCTACATCGCTTTCCCCCAAGTGGAAGATCTGGCCACTGGATTCTAGGCAATGGGACATATTCCAAATATTATTGAGGCCATTGACGGAACACATATTGCATTTTTTAACCCCGACACAATGAATAGGTGTTCAGAAATTGGAAGAGTTTCCACTCACTCAATGTGCAAATAGTGTGCCTGGCTGACCAGTGCATCTCCCACCTCACTGCCAAGTATCCTGGGTCGGTGCAGGACGCCTTTGTTTTAAGGAATAGCAGCATCCCAAATGTGATGGCACAACTACAGAGGCACAGGGTGTAGCTAATAGGTGAGCCTGAGTCCCCACCCAATGCATGTCAGTGTATGCCTTCAGGAGTCATCCCCCATACCATTGTGCAAGGCTAATGTTTGTACCTCAGTTCTTGCAGGTGACTCTGGCTACCCAAACCTATTGTGGCTCTTGACCCCTGTGAGGAATGTCAGGTCAGGGGCTGAGAATAGGTATAATGATGCTCATGTGCGAACCAGGAGGATAATTGAGCGAACCTTCGGCCTCCTAAGGCCAGGTTCAGATTCCTCCATCTGACAGGTGGATCCCTCTGCTACTCCCCTGAGAAAGTCTGCCAGATAATTGTTGTATGCAGCACTTGCACAATCTGGCCATTAGACAACATGTGCCCTATCTGCTGCAGAAGGAGGGTGAAAATGCTTCTGTGGCAGCGGTAGACCCTCAGGACAGTGAGGATGAGGAGGATGAGGATGTGGACAACAGGACATCAGTCATATGGCAGAATATCCAATGACACACAGGTAAGACCATGGTATTGACCATTCTGCTGATTATTTATCAGCTGTGGCCGTAGCATGATGGCAGTCACTTCCTTTGCATCTCAACTAACTGTCGCCTATGCCTTCTCATTTTGCAGATGTTGGTGTGGTTACAACTGTGTACCGATGTGATGACTACAGACAGCCACAGGCCATTATTTGTATGCAATCACAAAGTTCAGGACAATTGCACAAGATGAAATTGTTAATAATATTGCACATTTTCGTCACATAAAGCACTATCACCCAAGTTGTGTTCAAGGGTCTTTATTGTAGTGAAATATATAGAAGGAATGGTACAATGGAATGGGGTGATGGTAGAGGTAAGTCCAGGGTATAGGTTCAGTTTGTTTGTAGCACAGGTCCAGTGTCCAAGGGGCCATAGGAAGGGAAGCAATGGCAGTTCAAAGTGGACAAGGTGACAGAGTAGAACACAAGGGGGACATTCAGAAGAATCTCATTTTCTGGCAGTGGTCTTCGTCTTGGCAAGTGTCTCTGGCATCTGTCTGGGTCGAACATTTGCGGGGTGGTTCACCTTCTGCAGGGGGAGGGGTGCTGGTGACCTGTGGGTCCTGTGGAAGAGCCTCCTGTCCACTAGCTGTAGCAGATATGGAGGGCTGTTCAGTTGACTGGCTGGTGAAAGGAGCCCACTGGTGTGCTGTGTAGTCCCTCATGATGTTGGCCATATCAGCCAGCATCCCTGCTATGGAGACCATGGTGGTGTTGAGGGCCTGCAAATCTTTCCTGATCTCCTGGTGGACAGTCGGTTTCCTGGGCCTACCCCCCCCCCCCGGTGCACAGCTGTCCTCTGTGTGTCCCTGTCCCTCCAGTTCCTGTGTCCCCTGAACGGTGTGCCCACTACGACTGACCCCAGGACCCTGACTGACTTGCCCGTGATGTGTGGACTGGGGTCCCTGTACAACTGGGCACACTGCTGATTGACGTGTCCTGGGGACAGAGGTGTGGGGACATTGGGTGTCTGCTGTGGTGTTGGATACTAAGGGGGAAGGCTCTGTGGTAGATTGGGTGTGGGCTGGGGTAGCTGACTGACCAGTGGTCCCTGATGGGCCAGGAAGTTCATCCAGATCCAAAAGTCCAGAGTTACTGTCATCACTGGGGGCATCTTCTGTTGGGTGACTGGGTAGCCTTGGCACCTCCTCACTGCTGAAATTGGCTGGTGCACCTGTGGAGATGTAAGTGGTGTATTATGCTACGTCTGTGACATTTTCTACATCCCTAGCTTCCCCTATATCGTTGCTGTTACCCTGCCACCTTTGTTTGTGTATGGTTATGTATTGTGGAATTGTCAGTTCTCCATGCTGTGCATGTATTGGTGGTGGGTGTATATGCAGGGCTGGGAGGGATGTTCATGCAGTAGATATGGCATTCAGGGTTTGGAATTGAGGTTAGTCAATTATGGTGGTGCACTGTGTGGGATGGAGTGGAGTGATGGGTGTCAGGGTGAGGGGTGGTGGTGGCACTCAGGTATGAGAGGGGATAGGTGGCAAATACTGACTCACCAGTGTCTAGTCCTCCGGCTACTCCAGTGAGTCCCTCAGGGTGCAGTATTGTCAAGACTTGCTCCTCCCATGCTGTCAGCTGTGGGGGAGAAGGTGGGGTCCACCGCCAGTCTTCTGGATGGTGAGCTCGTGCCTTGCTGTCATGGAACGTACCTTCCCCCGTAGGTCGTTCCACCTCTTTCTGATGTTTTCCTTTGTTATTGGATGCTGTCCCATAGCGTTCCGCCTGTCCACAATTCTCCACCATAGCTCCATCTTCCTGGCAATGGAGATTTGCTGTACCTGTGCTCCAAACAGCTGTGACTCTTCCCTGACTATTTTCTCCACCATGACCCACAACTACTCATCTGTGAAACAGGGGTGCCTTTGTGGGGACATGGGTGTTGTGTGGTGTGTGTTGTGCAGTGGGTGTTGAATAATGTGGTGGGATGTGGGGTGCATGACAGATGGATGGGTGTTTGTTGTGTGTGCAGTTGTTGCTGTGATTTGTGTGGCTATCTCTTGGCTATTTTTCGTGTTAGAATAGGGTTGTGGGTAATGTGGGTGTGTATTTTGTGGTGTATCAGTGTCAGCTGCATGATTTTAGTTGTGTCCAATGTTGTGTTGTTTTGTATTTGGGTGGCCATTCTGACCGTGCCAGTGTGTACCGCCAATGGTTTACCGCCATTGAATGTCCGCCGTGGTGATTCGTGGGTCATTATGTGATGGGTGTTATTTTGTTGGCGTAACAGTATGGGTGTTCATACCGACACTTTACCACTAACCATTGGTCTGGCGGATATGTGTTTGTGGCATTATTCTGTCGGTTTAGTGTGTGTGTGTCATAATATGGCGAACTAATGTTCGCCTCCATGACGGTATGTTGGCGGCCGTCACCACAGCGGTAAGTTGGATTTAACACCAATGTCATAATGAGGGCCATAGTCTTCATTCTGGGCATACGTGCCCTTGCGCACATACAAGCCTGCATTGGCAGGCTGGACACATGTTTAAAAGCACCAAAGGTGCACATGTGTACACAGGTCCGCTAAGTCAGGCTAGTTACATGTTTAAAACACCATAGGTGCTAGTGCACACACCTAGGACTGCTGTGACAGGCTGGATATATACTTGAGACCCCCTAGTGCTAGTCCAAATGCACAGGCTTGCTAGTGTGCACACACAGGCCTGTTACAAGAGGCTTGATACCTATTTAACCTTGCCATAATGGCAAGTGCGCACCTAGGCCTGCCATGACCGTCCCTTGCCATGGCACACCAGTGTGCACTTACGCACACACTGGCCTGCGCCCCTTCCTCGTATATGTTGAAGGTGTGCTCACTTCTCCACTCTATTGACAGGAGGAAAAGGCTCAGAGCCCTAAGGCCACCAGGAAGGGAATTAGTTAAAACTTAAGGGAAGAGCTGACCCCCTAGGTAGGGACAATCCACGTACCAGGCATAGGACAGCCATGTGTACTTGGCCAGCCTCCTGTCTGTCACCTGCCCCACCCTTCAGGGGGTGCTCTAGGGGTAGCAAACGGTCCCCTCAGGATTAGCCAAGATGTTAGTAGTGCCAACCTAAGCCTGAGTGCATTGGCAGGCCGGCTATATGCTTCACAGGCTACTGTAGAGGGTGGCACACTCAGTGCAATGTCCCACTAGTAGCCAGTGCTATACCTGCCCCAGGTATGTGGTGTACCTTTTTACAGGACACTCCAGGGTACAGCACCTGAACCAATGATGTAAGCGCCCTACGGCCACGTAAAGAGAGTCAGCAAAAGACAGGAAGGAAAAAGCAAAAAAAATCAGGGAAATCCCCAAAGAAGGGCCATCTCCAACACTATCCAAATGTAAAAATTTCTAAAGACAGGGCAAACTAAAAAAAAAAAATCACATTCTGCACCATTAGCTGCTGTATGCATCACTGAGGGATCCACTAGGCAGTTTTGATTTAAAAGTTGATTTGAAAAGTTTTTACAGCTTTTCTTATCCCTTGGACAGTTGGTTTGTGTTTAGTATCCTCTGTCAATACATATCATATTCATGGGAGCATGACGAAAAATCTTGATCTCCCTTTCAATGCAAGTTTTTCCTTGGAGTTAGTTCAAAACATCTGTTTTTTAGGACTGTTGGGCAGATTTACCATCCCTTTTCACCAGGGTATGTTGATAAACTATTTACTTTCCAGTGCAAAAAGGTGTTTGTGCTGGAAAATAGCCTCAAAAATGCAAACAGTAGTTTGTGCTACTTCGCATCACTTTGTGTCGAGATAGAGTGCCATAAGTAGTATACGGGAGTTCCAACCCTACCACCAGTGCTTTTAACGTAAAGCCCTATATACTCACATTGCCAGAAATGGCTTAGCGCCAACAAACATAGTGCATTAGTGCTGGCTCTTCCATATTTATGTGGAACTTAAACAAGTTGACAAAAAGGTATATATGGCATGCATAGACACACCACCACGGAGCAACTACATATAAGCACACATGCCAACATTAAATGCTTAGGCGCACATATGTAATATACAGACAAGTACACGTGCTTTCCCAAGCAAAACTGCAGGCACACACAAACCAAAATATCTTTTATTTTGTGGTTTATTCTTTACAAACAATGCAAAGAACTAAAGTAAATAATACATAACAGTTCATCCCTCAACAACGTCTGTAATACAGGGTCATTTATATAATAAATGCAAGAAACCAGTGAGCATTGAAGACATACCACGCTGTCTGCTTTCTCTGAAAATTAGAAAACGCATACATGGCCACAAACAAAAGCCATTCTTTAATTTATTCCAGAATATCCGTTATTTTAAGCAACATTTAATAATGCAACGCCCAAACTGCTAAATTTCAGATTTACATTGATGTTTTACTTCCTCTGCGACAAAACGGACTCAATGATAATATATGGACTTTTAAAATATCTGTGCAACTCGCACATCGGTTTTTAATCCCAGCAGCATAATATAATTCTTATCTAACTGGGTAATGCTATCATCTGTAAAGTAGAGCGTTATGAAGCCAAAGTACCACAGTAGCTAGCACTGGGATTAAAAACGATCTTGTCCCAAACTAATTGTTGTGAGACTGAAATTAGGAGATTTGTAAAATATTTCATAACATAACAGGGCACATTTAAAAATGTCTTGTGCAAAGCCTTGTGGGAACAAGTATTGCTGGTTTACATTGCGCTAGCAGAGCTATATATACATGAAGCATTGGCAAAGTCAATAGGTCTCGCCTGTGCGAGTGCTATTGGCATTGCCAATGTGTTTTAGCCATGCTGTTCACCGGTGTGGCTGCTGTCCAGCAGGCTAAATGTTTGTGACACAGAGGAGACAGGCATGAAGTGTTGTAGAGTGGAATGATGATGAGTGGAGTTGAGTAATGTAGAATGGACTGGCAGACAGTGTTGTGTAATGGAGTTCTATAGTAGGGAGTCGCGTAGAGTGGCATACACTGGAGTGGCATAGAATAGAGTGGACTGGTGTAGAGTGCATTGGCGTAGAGTGTTGCAGAGTACAGCAGTGTAGAGTGCAGTGGCAGTGAATTCTGCAGCATACAATTCAGCATCGTACAATGCAGTGGCATAGATTATAGTGGTGGATAGCAGAGTGGAGTGGTGCAGAGTGGAGTGGTCCAGAGTGAAGTGGCGCAGAGCAGAGTGGCGCAGAGTAGAGTAGAGTGGCAGGGAGTGCAGTGGTGTAGAGTGCACTGATGTATAGTAGAGTGGCTTAAAATGGTGCAGAGTGGAGTGGCATATAGTTGCGTGTGTTACGACTCTGCTGTCCCATCTCTAGGTGGCACTGCAAACAAACTATCTGCAGCCTGGGAATCATCATCAACACACACACAGAGTCCCTTTCTGACTCCTGTTTGTTTCCCTTTTTGATATGGCATGCTACGGAAGAACTGCATTTGCTCCCATGGACTACCGGACCCATAATGCACTGCCTGGTAGTGGGTAAGACCTGTAATCTTCTGTCCATTGCTTCCTATGGGAAAAGTCAGGTTGTTCCTTTATACTGGATTCTCTCCTCCAGGACTTGTGAGAGACTGAAACTGCACACACCTGTGACCTCTCTTGTGCAGCCCAGCCATGTGACGCTGCCCTGGGCTTGAATCTGCCTAGAACTGCTTATAAGCTGCCATTTCCTGAAGCTCCTTGCGTGCATTGGAATTCGATTCCATTGTACACCGGACCTCTTGTTGGATTGTGTTCCAGTCCTGTTCCTGTTCTGCTTCAGCCTGAACCTTCTCTCTGTTTCTCATCCCTGTTCCTGCTTGTTTCAGCCAGAGTCTGCTCCCTGTTTCTCAGTCCAGTTCCTGCTTGTTTCAGCCAGAGCCTACTCCCTGTTTCCTAGCCCTGTTCCTTCCTTGTTTCACCCTGAAACTGCTCTCTCCTTCCCAACTTGTTCCTGCTTTTTCCAGTTCCCTGTGTTCCAGTCCTGTTCTTTCTTGTTCCAGCCAGAGCCTACACTCTGTTTCCCAGTCTTGTTCCTGCTTGTTCCAGCCAGAGCTTGCTCCCTGTTTTTCCAGTCCTATTCCTGTTTTGCATCACCCTGAGCCTGTTCCATGTTCCTGCCTTTGCCTTCTAGTTTGTTCCTTCTGTTTCTGTTCCCTCTTGGGTTATCGTGTCTGGTAAGTGTACTATCAGTCCTCACCTGTGTATAAGTGTTTTCCTTTGTACTGGGGTTGGCACCTAGTTTCCAGGAGGCAATTCCTGCCCCATCCTTTGTCTAGTGTTGTATGTAGTCTTTAGTGCCTAACAGTGACAGTGTGCTATTACTGTTTTCCAGGAATTGCCTCTGTGCTTCCAGCTGGACCCACAAGGTCTTGTCTCATGTATGTAAGTACAGTCCTTGTTTGTGCCCTAAGGGTCCAGAGACAGAATCACTTCTGCTGCCTCCTTTCTATGGGCCTTGTGGGGTGACTATCTGTAAGAGTAATCTGCACAGAGGCATTGATGTTCCCTGTTGCTGTGGGAACTTCTGAGCCCTACCCTGTGTACAATTTTAGTGATAACCCCAGTGTGTTTGTCCATTAGTGATCTGTTCCCTGTTTGTTCACACTAAGGTTGCTCTGTCTTCACTATCCTGTTTTCTGTGCCTTTCCACAGCTGTCCTTTCCCTGTGAATGCCTTTAGCTGCTCTTCTGCTTCAGTACACTACCTCCTTGGGAGATATTCTGTGACCTCAAGGGGTGCCCCAACCAGAGTCATGACAAGACCCACCAGAAACCGTGACAGCGTGATGCAGAGGGCAGTGGCACAGCGAAGATCTGAGTGGCATAGAGTGCACTGGCGTAGAGTGGTGCAGAGCAGAGTAGCATAGAATGGTGCAGACTAGAGTATAGTGCCATAGAGTGCAGTGGCATAGAGTACAGTGGTGCAGAGTGGGGTAGTGCAGAATTGAGTGGCATAGAGTTCAGTGGCGGAGAGAGCAGTGTTGCAGAGTAGAGTGTCAGAGTGCAGTGGTGAAGAGTAGAGTGGTGCAGAGAGAAGTGGTGTAGAGTACAGTGATGTAGAGCAGAGTGCAGTGGCATACAGTGCAGTGACATAGAGTGCAGTTGTGTAGAGTGCATTGGCATATAGTGCAGTGCTTAAGACTAGAGCAGCATAGAGTGGAGTGGTGCAAAATGGAGTAGAGTGGCATATAGTGCAGTGCTTAAGACTAGAACAGTGTAGAGTGGAGTGGTGCAAAGTGGAGTAGAGTGGCACAGAGTGCAGTGACTTAGAGTACATTGTTTCAGAGTAGAGTGAAGTGGTGCAAAGCAGACGTGTGTAGGGTAGAGTGCAGTTGCATAGAGTAAAGTGGTGCAGAGCGCAGTGGCATAGAGTGCAGTGGTGCAGAGCAGATTAGAGTGCAGGGCATAGAGTTGAGTTTTACAGAGTATAGTGAACTGGTGTAGAGTGTATTGGCATAGAGTGCAGTGGTGAAGAGTGCAGTATTGCAGAGTGGCATAGAGTGGAGTTGTGCAGAGTAGATTTATGTGGACTAGACTGGAGTGGTGTACATTGCAGTGGTGAAGCGCGCAGTGGTGTAGCATGGCAAAGAGTCCATTGGCAGAGAGTAGAGTGGAACAGGGTAGGGAGGTGTAGCGTGAAGTGGCATAGAGTGCAGTGGTGCAGAGTACAGTTGCATGGAGTGATGTAAAGTGGAGTGGTGCAGACTAGAGGGGCAGAGGTGTGGCTGCACCCTTCCTTCCCACCCCTCCCTTCTGCCCCCACCTTCCCGCCTCCCTTCTCACAGCCCTTGATCACTCTTGTTATTTTGTCTAACTCTGTACCACCCTGTACATGGATTGAGATGTATTGTTTTCTCAATAAAGAATTACTACACACAAAAAAAGAGTTAAAGGCCTGTTAAGAGAAAGCAAGTTTGTGGAAGAATACAGAAAAAATGGTTTAGGGGACAGCAAGGATGAACTGAACGTGGAGAGCCTAAAGCAAATAAAGCCAGAAAATGGAAAGCCAGAAGGTGTGAGTTACAAACCACAAAGCCAGTGGTAATCAAGGAGCAGAATCCTTTCCTAGGTCAACTTTCTGGAAGCCCCCAAGATGTCTTTAGCAAACCAGAAGCAACCTAAAAATATGACGCTGCTGCTCTCCTCCCTGGCACTCATAACCATGCTGTGAGGTAGAAGGGAAGATGCTTTTATTTATTTTTTTACTGAGGTTGTGACCCAGTGATTGAGTGTAGTATTGTATTGAAAAAATGGCACATATTTCAAATACTCGGCTTATTTGAAATATGTGCCTTTTTCAATACAATTGTACACTATAATTGGCATTTCCCGGCTCTTTGGTGGAAAATACACCATCAGTCAAAACCTTAATCTGTGTAGATACTCCATGCCCACTATTTGGGCTTTCCTCCGCCGCCCATCTACGGATGCAGCAGCAGTACAATGTTTCTTTCAATCACTGGGTATAACCTCAGTAAAAAAAAACACCTTTCCTTCTACCTCACAGCGTAATTACTGCGCCTCATTACTTGTACGGCAGTAACCCCCCCCCCCCCCCCCCCCCCCGGCAGACGTATACACACTCCTCGTTCTACTTTGCAAATGTGGCCTGGATAATCAGGAATGAAAGGAACGGCTGACATTCTGCAAATGCTTCTAGGCACGGAATACTCGCTCTCCATCAGTGAAAAACTCGCAGAAGCACTCCAGCCGATGAACGGACGAAGACGCACATGCATGCAGCACACACGCAGCAAGAAGGAACACATCATCTGCATATGTATGAGCCATCCAATAATTACCGAGCAGGAAGCAGCTGCAGTATAGGGTAACAACAGGAAAGGAAGGAGCAGGGGGTGGGCGCAGTCCAAACAAGGGGAGCCTATTTGCATCCCGTCTGAGAGGTTTGCACCCTGCCAGCTTGGCAGTAGGAGTGTGTGAGGGGCGGGGTGAGGTCTGTTCTGCGGACCAAGTGATGGTCTGGCGCGCCATTGTAATTCTTAGATCGGTGTCTCTATGATGGCAGAGCACAGCCGTAAACAGCCACGAGGGGGCAGTAGCTCCTATGTTCTTAAGGGATTGAGAGCAAATAATCTACCTTTCTTTATCTCTCAATTATCGAATCAATTTAATCACATCGAAAAGCCCAGGAAACAGTAAACAATAGATCGTGTATAGTGAAATATAAATACATATTAATCCAGTTTGTCAGGTTGCATTCAGCCACTGTCCTAGTCTACCAATTCGCTGGCTGTCTGATAGAGTAGAATTGATGTCGTATTGATATTAACAATGAAGGTGGGGCGAAAGAAACTGTCTACAATTTGGTGGAAAGTTTCCGTAATTGATTTTATTGAGTAACTATGATTACATCTCATCGTTTAATGTATACTCTGGTTTTCTGTAATGTGGATGCCAATTAAAGCTACTAAAGAAAAAAAGACATATATGCAGCACGTGAAATGTTTACACGTGCTGAAGCCTAATAGGTGCGTCGTCAGCAAAAGTAGTCATCCAGGCTCTAAGCAGTGTCAACCACGTCTACGTCACACATCAGAAAATAAAGTCCAGAGAATGGATGCTGTTTCAGTTACTTTTTGCGTGCACTCTGATGATCCATGAGTGATGATCTCTGGTCAGAGGTCTCAAGCAGCGGTTGAATTGCTAAAAAAATGTATGGGAACTGTGATACTGAGCGCAGTTGGGGCGGGGTCAATGTTAGTGGGGACGGTGCCAGAGATGAAGCTAAAAATAACAAAACTTTTTTGTTAAGCTTTCGCCCTCAGGTAAAATCATATAAAATAAAACACACACTTAACAAGGAAAATAAATACAAGTTAATGTATATGATGGAAAATGCATTATATCACGTTATGAAAGTTCAGCTGGCTAATGTGCCCAATGCGGCTTTTTGTGAGCGTAACCGATCAGTCACAAAATGTAATTCTGCTTTCCACAGTGGGGAATAGTGACATGTATTATGGTGCTGTGAGGTTCCATCCTGCAACTGAAAGCACTGTAAACATGCACCTTATAATTTTGAATTTGTAATGCTCATACGACAAATTGGTTGGGTTTGTTTTTTAAAACAGTGCTTCTAAAATATTTATTTTTAGTAATACGTAGTTAGATTCCACCTACTGCAAACGTTTTTAGGGCGAGAGGGCAAGCGCTTTGACCTGTTGTAAGTAAAGTGGGCTTTTAACCACGCCCCTCACTTTTATTTGTTCCTGGGCTTGCCTTTAAAAAATCACTTAATGTCATCGGTAAATGCTTTACCTTTAACCCGCTTGTCACGCCTTGCAGCCTGCCCCTGCTACATAGTGTTACGAAGGACCCATGCAAGTAAGTTCAATTGTGAGCTTTATTTCATTAAATAAAATGACCATGACAATTAACCACTTCGCTGCCAGGCCTTTTCCCCCTCCTGTGCCAGGCCTTTTTTTGCCTATTTGGGGCAGTTCGCGCTTAGGCCCTCATAACTTTTTTTCCACATAAGCTAACCAAGCCAAATTTGCGTCCTTTTTTTCCAACATCCTAGGGATTCTAGAGGTACCCAGACTTTGTGGGTTCCCTTGAAGGAGGCCAAGAAATTGGCCAAAATACAGTGAAAATTTCGTTTTTTAAAAAAAAAATGGAAAAAGTGGCTGCAGAAGAAGGCTTGTGGATTTCCCCCTGAAAATGGCATCAACAAAGGGTTTGTAGTGCTAAACTCAGCAGCTTCCTAGCTTTCAGGAACAGGCAGACTTGAATCAGAAAACCCAATTTTTCAACACAATTTTGGCATTTTACTGGGGCATACCCCATTTTTGCAATTTTTTGTGCTTTCAGCCTCCTTCCAGTCAGTGACAGGAATGGGCATGAAACCAATGCTGGATCCCAGAAACCTAACCATTTCTGAAAAGTAGACAAAATTCTGAATTCAGCAAGGGGTCATTTGTGTAGATCCTACAAGGGTTTCCTACAGAAAATAACAGCTGAAAGAGAAAAATATTGAAATTGAGGTGAAAAAAACATCAATTTTTCTCTACTTTTACTCTGTAACTTTTCCCTGCAATGTCAGATTATGGAAAGCAATATACCGTTACGTCTGCTGGGCTCCTCTGGTTGCGGAGATATATAGGGCTTGTAGGTTCATCAAGAACCCGAGGAACCCAGAGCCAATAAATGAGCTGCACCCTGCAGTGCGTTTTCATTCTATACCGGGTATACAGCAATTCATTTGCTGAAATATAAAGAGTAAAAAATTGCTATCAAGAAAACCTTTGCATTTCCAAAAAGGGCACAAGATAAGGTGCTGAGGAGCAGTGGTTATTTGCACATCTCTGAATTCCGGGGTGACCATACAAGCATGTGAATTATATGGAATTTCTCAAATAGATGTCTTTTTTACACACTCTCCTATATTTGGAAGGAAAAAATGTAGAGAAAGACAAGGGGCAATAGCACTTGTTTTGCTAATCTATGTTCCCCCAAGTCTACCGATAAAAATGATACCTCACTTGTGTGGGTAGGCCTAGCGCCGGCGACAGGAAACACCCCAAAGCGCAACGTGGACACATCCTAAATTTTGGAAAAAAACGGAGGTGTTTTTTGCGAAGTGCCTACCTGTAGATTTTGGCCTCTAGCTCAGCCGGCACCTAGGGAAACCTACCAAACCTGTGCATTTCTGAAAACTAGAGACCTAGGGGAATCCAAGGAGGGGTGACTTGCGGGGCTCGGACCAGGTTCTGTTACCCAGAATCCTTTGCAAACCTCAAAATTTGGCTAAAAAAACACATGTTCCTCACATTTCTGTGGCAGAAAGTTCTGGAATCTGAGAGGAGCTACAAATTTCCTTCCACCCAGCGTTCCCCCAAGTCTCCCGATAAAAATGATACCTCACTTGTGTGGGTAGGCCTAGCGCCGGCGACAGGAAACACCCCAAAGCGCAACGTGGACACATCCTAAATTTTGGAAAAAAACGGAGGTGTTTTTTGCGAAGTGCCTACCTGTAGATTTTGGCCTCTAGCTCAGCCGGCACCTAGGGAAACCTACCAAACCTGTGCATTTCTGAAAACTAGAGACCTAGGGGAATCCAAGGAGGGGTGACTTGCGGGGCTCGGACCAGGTTCTGTTACCCAGAATCCTTTGCAAACCTCAAAATTTGGCTAAAAAAACACATGTTCCTCACATTTCTGTGGCAGAAAGTTCTGGAATCTGAGAGGAGCTACAAATTTCCTTCCACCCAGCGTTCCCCCAAGTCTCCCGATAAAAATGATACCTCACTTGCGTGGGTAGGCCTAGCGCCGGCGACAGGAAACACCCCAAAGCGCAACGTGGACACATCCTAAATTTTGGAAAAAAACAGAGGTGTTTTTTGCGAAGTGCCTACCTGTAGATTTTGGCCTCTAGCTCAGCCGGCACCTAGGGAAACCTACCAAACCTGTGCATTTCTGAAAACTAGAGACCTAGGGGAATCCAAGGAGGGGTGACTTGCGGGGCTCGGACCAGGTTCTGTTACCCAGAATCCTTTGCAAACCTCAAAATTTGGCTAAAAAAACACATGTCCCTCACATTTCTGTGGCAGAAAGTTCTGGAATCTGAGAGGAGCTACAAATTTCCTTCCACCCAGCGTTCCCCCAAGTCTCCCGATAAAAATTATACCTCACTTGCGTGGGTAGGCATAGCGCCGGCGACAGGAAACACCCCAAAGCGCAACGTGGACACATCCTAAATTTTGGAAAAAAACAGAGGTGTTTTTTGCGAAGTGCCTACCTGTAGATTTTGGCCTCTAGCTCAGCCGGCACCTAGGGAAACCTACCAAACCTGTGCATTTCTGAAAACTAGAGACCTAGGGGAATCCAAGGAGGGGTGACTTGCGGGGCTCGGACCAGGTTCTGTTACCCAGAATCCTTTGCAAACCTCAAAATTTGGCTAAAAAAACACACGTTCCTCACATTTCTGTGGCAGAAAGTTCTGGAATCTGAGAGGAGCTACAAATTTCCTTCCACCCAGCGTTCCCCCAAGTCTCCCGATAAAAATGATACCTCACTTGCGTGGGTAGGCCTAGCGCCGGCGACAGGAAACACCCCAAAGCGCAACGTGGACACATCCTAAATTTTGGAAAAAAACAGAGGTGTTTTTTGCGAAGTGCCTACCTGTAGATTTTGGCCTCTAGCTCAGCCGCCACCTAGGGAAACCTACCAAACCTGTGCATTTCTGAAAACTAGAGACCTAGGGGAATCCAATGAGGGGTGACTTGCGGGGCTCGGACCAGGTTCTGTTACCCAGAATCCTTTGCAAACCTCAAAATTTGGCTAAAAAAACACATGTTCCTCACATTTCTGTGGCAGAAAGTTCTGGAATCTGATAGGAGCCACAAATTTCCTTCCACCCAGCGTTCCCCCAAGTCTCCCGATAAAAATTATACCTCACTTGTGTGGGTGGCCCAGGTGCCTGCAACATAATAAGGCCCAAAACCTGAAGGGATAGAAGGGATAGCACAGCAAGTTTATAAGGGCATATTCTTTTATACATCTTTAGACGGACTCTGCTTTGGGGACCCACATAAGTGAGGTGTCATTTTACTTGGGAGACTGAGGGGAAAACTGGGGAGTAGGAATTTTGTGCTGGAGCGGTGATCCTACTAAGAAAAATCAGGAAAATATGCTTTTTTATGCAAATTGTGAGGTTTACAGAGGAGTCTGGGTAAGAAAATGTTGGGGGAGCCACACAAGCCACACCTCCCTAGACTCCTTGGGGTGCCTAGTTTAAAAAAGTTTCTGGGTTTTGTAGGTTTCCCTACATGACGGCCGCACCCAGGACCAAAAACATAGGTGGGCCCTCCCCCCAAACACAGGTATTTTTGGAATATATCACTTTGATGTGTGCACATACGTCCGTGATGTGCCAAACACTAAAATTGTGAAAAGAAACACATTTAGGTTATGTGAAGAAGACCCCTCACCCACCAACCAAGTTGGTGGCATGCTTCATCATCGGGGTCCCACCTGAGGCACCTAGCGTGTCTCAAGTGTGCTGCGACGCCTGATTACAGCGGAGCAGGTTTTGTCATTTGTACCACACATACTGGTTGGATTTGGCACGAGGGTGAGTGATGGTTCAGTAGATCAAATTTTATTAACAAGAGATTTCACAAAAGTGAAATGCACTGGTAATAACTGAAAGGCCAAAAAACTGAACCAATGACTCACAGCTCGTGAGCTGTAAAGCCACGACAAGGCACCAACCGCTTTACAGTCCATTCACACACCTTTCATACATGACATGCACTAGACCATTCACGCCGCCAGCCACGGGCCCAGCACATTACAAGACTCGCATCCACAGACAGCGCCAGTCAAGGGCCCATCACTTTCATACGCCCACATGCCTGATACAGCAATCACACCAGCTGATGAGTGTGTGGACTGGCGTTTGGCCGGCACTGCCAGCCAAGCGCCACCCCACCCACACCACCAGCCAAGCGCCACCCCACACACACCGCCAGCCCAGCGCCACCCCACACACACCGCCAGCCAAGCGCCACCCCACACACACCGCCAGCCAAGCGCCACCCCACACACACCGCCAGCCAAGCGCCACCCCACCCACGCCGCCAGCCAAGCGCCACTCTACACATGCCATCCCCTTTTTTTTGTTTTTAAACAACAAAGAAACCACTAATCATAAATTAGTACAAAACTACACACACAAAAGCTCTAACTGAATACATGACTAATGCCAACCGTGAAACCGAACATTTAAAAATATAAAACACCAGTTTACGCTCACGGAATTTCCCAATAATTCTTCTGTGTGTGGTAGCTCCTGAAACAGCCACCCACACACAGCCCAGGCTTTGAAGGACAATCAGGGCAGTACATCCTAGTCTCCTTCCTGATACCTCTTCGAGCACAGACTCTACATCTCTTAGCAGGAAAGTTTTTTTTGGCCGTGGGAGGAATGTGCTCAGCAAAGTGACGATCTTTCAATCTAGCCACATCCTCCACCACTGCTTCTCTAGGAACTCTTGCCTGTTCCAGCACAACAAGGCTAGCTATGATAGACTCCTGAAATTTCACAAATGTCATCCTTGACTCTGGAGAACTATCCTTAAACACAACAAAAGCATTAAGAGTTGCCAAGTGGAACAAGTGAAGCGCTAATTTCTTATACCACACATAAGACTTACGAGCAGCAATGTAAGGTTCTAACCTCTGATCTAATCTATCAACACCACCCATGTGCTTATTATAGTCTAAGATGCACACAGGTTTGCGCACTTCGGCAACCTGACCCCAAACAGCCACAGGTGAAGTACTCTCATCATGGATGGTGCTTAGCATGTATACCTCCCTCTTGTCTACAAATTTCAGAGCTAGCAGCTCATCATTCCGCAAGGCACTGCACTGTCCCTTCTCAAGTTTTTTACAGACAAGCTCTTTTGGATAGCCTTTCCGATTAGAGCGGATTGTGCCACAAGCAACAGTGTCCACTCTGAACAACTCCTTGAACAACCGAACTCCAGTGTAGAAGTTATCTACATATAAATGGTGACCTTTGTTAAACAGTCGTCTACCAAGTTCCCACACAATTTTCTCACTAACTCCAAAAGTGGGAGGACAACCAGGGGGGTCAATATTGGAATCCCTACCAGTGTAGACCCGGAAATTATAAACATATCCTGTACTACTTTCTGACAGCATATACAATTTAATTCCATACCGTGCCCTCTTGCTAGGAATGTACTGCCTAATAACCAAACGACCCTTGAACAGGACCAAAGACTCATCTACAGATATTTCTTTCCCTGGAACATAGATCTCTGAAAACCGATCTACCAAATGATCAAGGACAGGTCTAATCTTAAAAAGACGGTCAGAATCAGGATGATCTCGTGGCAAGGCTAAAGCATTATCTACAAAATGCAACATCCGAAGAAGAAGCTCATACCGGTTACGACTCATGATGGCAGGAAATATAGCAGTTGCCATCAAGGGACTAGTAGACCAATATGAAGACAGCGACGGCTTCCTTATCAGCCCCATCAAAAAAGTTAAACCCAAGAACTTTTTCAACTCTTCCAGATTTGTGGGAATCCACCGGCTAGCTCTAGAGTGTGGCCTAAGTCTGGCAGCGTTGTCCCTCAAAAACTGCTCTGCATACAAATTAGTCTGCTCAACAATCTCTTCCAAAAATATATCGTCCATAAACAACTCAAAAAAGTTGACGGGCAAAAAGTTTTCCGTATTAACTCGATACCCTGGAAAACCAGTAAACGCAGGCAACTGTGGCTGCTCCATGTTTGGTGCAACCCATGCGTCAGGTCTTCCAATGGGAAGCCTTTCAGCCGCTGGCTCCTGCACCATTGGCACATCACTGTCCTCCTCTAAAACAGGCCCTTCATCAGCACTGAGAGTGGCTTCATCATCAGATGATTCATCTCTGACAGAAAATTCACTTCCAGAATCCTGCACTTCCTCCTCTGCCTCAGATGCAGAGTCAGTCTCATATTCATGTCAGAAGATGACTCAAAAAGCACACTAACAACCTGCTGAGCAGTCATCCTACGGCTGGCCATGATCCTTCCTACTAAAATTAACTGGACAAATACACCACCAACAACCAGCACTGTGTAAGATAAGTAACAAAGTATAGGTTTATCACTAAGAATTATAAACTCAAAAACTATACTGCTCACTTGCCTGAAAAAGCTTGACTCACCAGCAACTACTCTGCACAGCCACAGCAATCACCAACGATATCCCACTAAAAAGAGAAAAAAAAAGCAAATTAGACATAAGACAACACAATAATCATTGTGCATAACTCTAAGGACAATTTCACACACAATCCTGCATTCAGTACACCACCTACAAACATGTCATTCATGCATTGCAACAATACTCACTTGGAGTAAATTTATTTACTTACCTAAAACATGCAACTACGCAAACCGCAGGACAACTACTGCCAAAACTGCAACAAGCCACAGCAAAGTCAGCAAAAGCTTTGAACTAAAACAAAAAGGAGAAAAACTGTTATTATCATAAAAGCAAATACTTCGCCAGTTGACAAACACTCCGCCACTAACCATTTTTTCATTTTCCCCTGTGTCTAGTCTTCTCTGCTTGGGGGAAGATGGGCCTAAAAAAAAATAGGCCAATCTACCCCCAAGGGGAGGGGGCAGAAATCGCCCAGATTACATTGCACCCTTTGGGGGGGGGCGACCCTTGCCCAAGGGGCCACACCCCCACACAAAGCACACAGACACACATAGTATCCCTGGCGCTATGGGGATTCTGCCCCCCTTGGGGGCAGAAAGGCCTAAAAAAAATAGGCCTCTCTGCCCCCAAGGGGGGCAGAACTGCCCAAAAATACATGTGGGCCCATGGGGGCGACCCTTGCCCAAGGGGCCACCCCCCAACACAAAAAATACAAATCAACAATAAAATCCCTGGTGTCTAGTGGCTTTCTGCCCCCCTTGGGGGCAGATCGGCCTAAAAATAGGGCCAATCTGCCCCCAAGGGGGGCAGAAACGACAATAAATACATTGCGCCCCTGGGGGGAGCGACCCTTGCCCAAGGGGCCACCCCCCAACACAAAGCACACATACATACATACTATTTCTGGCGCTATTGGGATTCTGCCCCCCTTGGGGGCAGAAAGGCCTAAAAAAAATAGGCCTCTCTGCCCCCAAGGGGGGCAGAACTGCCCAAAAATACATGAGGGCGCCTGGGGGTGACCCTTGCCCAAGGGGCCGCCCCCCAACACAAAAAATACAAATCAACAATAAAATCCCTGGTGTCTAGTGGCTTTCTGCCCCCCTTGGGGGCAGATCGGCCTAAAAATAGGGCCAATCTGCCCCCAGGGGGGGCAGAAACGACGTAAAATACATTTGCCCCCAAAGGGGAGCGACCCTTGCCCAAGGGGCCGCCCCCCAACACAAAAAATACAAATCAACAATAAAATCCCTGGTGTCTAGTGGCTTTCTGCCCCCCTTGGGGGCACATCGGCCTAAAAATAGGGCCAATCTGCCCCCAGGGGGGGCAGAAACGACGTAAAATACATGTGCCCCCAAAGGGGAGCGACCCTTGCCCAAGGGGCCGCCCCCCAACACAAAAAATACAAAGCAACAATAAAATCCCTGGTGTCTAGTGGCTTTCTGCCCCCCTTGGGGGCAGATCGGCCTAAAAATAGGGCCAATCTGCCCCCAGGGGGGGCAGAAACGACGTAAAATACATGTGCCCCCAAAGGGGAGCGACCCTTGCCCAAGGGGTCGCTCCCCTACACTAATAAGCACACACACACACACACATACTGAAATCCCTGGTGTCTAGTGGGCATTCCTGCTGCCCGATCGCATCGCGATCGGGCAGCAGGAATGCTCAAAGAGACATCGAGGGAAAGGAAAACCCTTTCCTTTCCCTCGATGCCTCTCTGAGAGCACCCCCACCCCGCACGAAGGTGAAAAACTCACCTTCTCCCTTAGACGCGCTGGAAGCAAATGGCTTCCAGCGCGTCTTTCCCCCTTTCCCTGAAATCAGCGCGCGATCGCGCGCTGACGTCTTGGGGGGGGGGGGGCGTGAAAGGGGAAGGGATTCCCCTTTCAGCCCTGGCCTGGGGGTGTTGGGGGGCGGCCCTCGGGGGAAGCGCTAGCGCTTCCCCCGACTGCCAGTCCCAGGACGTAATGGTTACGTCCATGGCGCCACACGGGCGCTGCCATGGACGTAACCATTACGTCCGTGGCGGGGAAGGGGTTAAACAAGTGCATGTTTACATTTCAACCAAACCAAAACTAAATAAATAAAAGGAAAATAAAAATAAATGCTTCATACACAACAAACATAGGCCCTCATTACAACCCTGGCGGTCAGAGTAAAAGTGGCGGTAATACCGCCAACAGGCCGGCGGAAAAAAAATGGAATTACGGCCATGGCGGTTACTGCCATGGCAAACCGCCACTTCTACACTCCGACCGCTGGGCTCGAGACTTCGGTTTCCCCCGCACCCTCCCCGGATACACACACACACACACCCCCACAAACCCCCTACAGGCACGCTCGCACCAGTCATACACATACACGCACACATACATGCACACAGACATTCGTCACATTTCCCATACACACAATACACCCACGGCATGCATAAACGCACTCACCCAACCCCTCTACACACTCACACGCACACCCCCATGCACGCACACAACACACAACACACAACACCCCCTAAACCCCTCCCTTAACGGATGATCACCTTACCTGGTCCGATGATCCTCCAGGAGGGAATGGGATCCATGGGGGCTGCTCCGCCACCAGCACCCCGTCACCAGAACACCGCCATGCCGAATCCTGGGATGTGATTCGGTGGGCAGTGTTCTGATGATGTGGCGGCGGAGGTGGAGCAGCCTCCACTTCACCGCCGACCGCCAGTATGGCTGCTGGCGGTTCTCCATCCCAAAAAGGGTGGAGGGCTGCTAGCAGTCATAATACGCTGGGCGGGAGACTGCCTGCACTGGCAGTCTTCAGCCTGGCGGAACCTCGGCAGTATTGAAAAAAGACCGCCGAGGTCCAAATGAGGGCCATAATCTTGAAATCTACTTGGTTTCTTGACCAAACATCCACATCTGCTAGCAGAATTCTCCGTCTGACTATTCATGACTGACTGTTCAGTTGACAAATGCCCAGAGTCAATATGATTTGACTTCTTCCAGTCCATCAGCCAGTCGAACTTGCATTCCTTGTGTTCCGGAATGATTTCTTTCTTTTTCTTCTCTGCTGGAACAGAACCAACATTACTGCAAACAGACAAAGACGACATATTTTTCCATCGCTCACAAAGCTGAATTACAGTAAATCTTTTCAACCCTAAGAGGATCTGAAAATCGATTACAACCTTTCCCAATGAAGCCAGGTTTCTTAACCTTTGCCAAATCACCAATTTTGATGACTTGTTCTTTACACCTGTGTTTTGCATCAAAATACTGTTTACTTTGTTCTTGAGAACACTTAGGGCCTCATTACGACCCTGGCGGCCAGCGGTAAGCTGGCAGTAACACCGCCAACATGCTGGTGGTGTTCGGCCAGCTATTATGACCATGGCGCAATAGCCACGGTCATACCGCCGGCCCCTCCACTATACCGCCAGGCTTCTGCCTAGCAGTCATAATCCCTAGGGCAGCGGTGCAAGCACTGCTGCCCTGGGTATTATGAGTCCCCAACCGCCAGCCTGGCCACAACGGTAAACACTGCCACAGAAAGGCTGGTGGTAAGGCGGACTTGGGGTGCCCCTGGGGGTCCCTTCACTGCCCATGCACTTAGTATGGGCAGTGTAGGGGCCCCCAGGCATAGCCCCATCGCGCATTTCACTGCCCAAATTTCGGGAGGTGAAATGCACGACGGGTGCTACTGCACCCGCTGCACACCAGCATTGCCGCCGGCTCCATTACGAGCCGGCAGCAATGTTGATGTGACTTTTCCGCTGGGCCAGCAGACAGTAACACTGTTACCGTCCGCTGGCCCAGTGGAAAAGTTGAAATAGGGAGCGAGAAATACCGCCTGCGGTATTCTGGCACCTGCAGCCGAGGTTGTAATGAGGGCCCTAATGTTTTGTTTAACTTCTATAAGTGTCCAATACACCTTCTTATCCCCTGTCAACCAACCCACGTTATCTTTCCCAACTGGAATCCTACCTCTCATCAATACAAATGGTGAAAATCCAGTGGAACACAAGGCGTAGTTCTGTATGACCACAAATTCCACATTAATTCATTTCTCCAATCCCAATTGTTATTAATGGCCAATTGAATGACACCCTTAATCACACAATTGAATCCTTCTACTGCTCCATTACCCGCTGGATGATATAAAGAAGTGGTATTATGCAAGACACCCTTCCTATCCACAAAATCCTTGAAACAAATTGGGGACCATTATTACTCACAATGCATTTAGGTAAACCCTCTCTCAAAAACACTTTGTCCAAAAAACATATAATTGAGGTTACATCTGCCTTGTTAACAATCTCCACCTCAGGCTATTTTGTGAAATTATCAACTAACACCAGTAAAAACTTTTGTTTATCTTCAAACATTACCAGTCCAGCCATATCAATTCCAATCCTTTTCCATGGTCCATTTGGACAAATTAAAGGATGCAACAGTGGTTTTAACGTTACCTGGGACTTGTCAGACCTGTTATAAGCTTGACAATCCCTAACTTTCCTTTCAATATCTGAATCCAGACCTGGTCACCGATATGCACATTTAACCTTGTTTTTATTTTTTCAATACCTAAATGTCCTTCATGACATAAATCAACAATTCTTTCTCTTAAACATGTTGGGGGAATAACCCTGCCATTCCTCAACACTAAACCACTTTCTAAAGAAAGTTAATGTCTCACCTCCCAAAATACATGAATGCACTGATCTAACAAGTGTTTTTTAGGCCATCCTTTATTAATACAATCACTAACTACAATCAACATGTCACAAGTTCAGGATGACGCTAACCAAAATATTAGCGACAGTAAACAAGTCAAAATCAGCATCCTCTCCACCCTGTACAGGTAGCAGCATTTTGCTTAAAAAATCTGCCACCACATTTTTGACCCCGGGAAAATATTGAATGCTGTAATTAAAATCCAAAAGTCTAACAGACATACGAGCTATGCAAGGAGAAGCTGTAACCAAACCCTTTGTGGTCAAAACCTTTGTAAGAGGTTTATGGTCACACCTTAACAGGACATGGTAGCCCCAAATGTAGTGTCTGAAACGCTCCAAACCCCAAACGCAAGCCAAGGTTTTAAGCTCAATTACAGAATATCTCTCTTCTGTAGGAGTAATCGAACACGAGACAAAAGCTATGATTCTCTCAACACCCACTTTATCGATTTGAGATAAAGTTGCACCAATGCCCTTAGAGCTGGCATCTGAGGTAACAATACTTTGCAACATGTGATCAAATCCATACAATGGTGGAGCGTCAGCTACATCTTTTTTGATTTCTTCATATGCATCATCACACTGCTCATTCCACACAAATTTGTTGTTAGTTTTAAGTAGTTGACGTAAAGCAAAAGTTTTTTTTGAAAAGTTGCGAACAAATTTGGCAGAAAACTCGGCAAGACCTAAAAAGGCTCGCACATCATCCTTAGACTGAGGTCTAGGCGCTTTTCTCACAGCTTCAACTAATTCTAATTTAGGTTTGATACCTACTTCTGAAATCTTGTGTCCTAAATAATTTATTTTATTTTCAGAAACTTGCACTTACTAAGTTCAGCTGTTAAAGCATGTAAACTTAATCTTTGCAAAACTTCATCTAGAATCCGGTTATGTTCCTTTCTATCTTTCCCCATTATCAAAATGTCATCCTGAAAAATCAGCACATTTTTCATACCTGACATCACCTTGTGCATCAACCTTTGAAACATGGCTGCTGCAGAGGCCAACCCGAAAGGTACCCTTTTGAATCCGAAACAACCAAATGGTGTTATGAAAGTCGTCAAACTTCTACTCTCAGCATGTAATGGAACTTGGTGATACGCAGCTTTAAGATCTATGCTAGAAAACCACTTAATACCCTTGGTTCTAGCTAACATCTCACTAATCCTGGGTAAAGGAAACTGATCCACCACAATACTTTTGTTGAGATCCCTAAGATCGACACATAATCTCAATTTTCCATTTTGTTTTTAACTACCACCAAGGGCGCAACCCTCTCTGAAGACTCCACAGGTTCGATAATACCATCAGTCTGCAACTTGTGTAATTCCTCCTCTACCTGTTCCCTTACAGAAACTGGAATGCATCGTACTTTGTGAATACACGGGGTGGCATTTGCTTTCAATTGTATCTTGTGTTGGAAACCATTAAGTTTCCCTATGTTCCCAGAAAAAAACATCAGATTTTTTTTGCAATCTTTTCTATAAATTCTGCATCTTGTTCGACCACCGATACAGGGGTTGAACTACTGGGATCCAAAATTATACCAAGTTCACCTTGATCCTTCCACCCAAGCACCAATGGGCCTGTGTCAGCCACATATACCTTGCAAAGTACTTGCTTATGTTTGAATTAAATTAACAGTTTTTTGTAACCCACTATATTAATGGACTCACCCGTGAACGTTTTAGGAGCAATATCCGCTATCTCAAAACAATTTCCTAAAATGGGTTCAAAACATTGCTGCCACACCTCTTTGTTGATTATAGTGTAAGTAGAACCCGAATCCACAACAACAGAAATGTCTACACCTTCAATTGAAATTGACATAAAGGTCTACTGCTGTTACTTTTTATATTTTGTACATTTTCAACAACATTCAAAATGCATACATTTGAATCAGAATCCTCTGAAGAACTGTTATTATCCAAATCTTACTCATTCACACACTTCATATACGTGTCTCGACCCACCATTTTTCTTTCACCACACACTCTGGCAAAATGCCCCAGTACACCACAACGTGAGCATTTCTGATTACGAGCAGGACATTTCTTGTCATTAGCCAAATGATATTTGCTAGCACATCTGAAACAAGATCTCTTGTCTTCCATGTTCACGTCTTCTTTCTCTTTACGCGAGGATCCGCTTAACTTATTATGAACTTTGTTGATTTTCTTCACCACATTTATCGTAGGGTTATCATCTATTTTCAACAACGGCTTATCCTCATTGCGCAAAACAGCCATAGTACATCTTCCTGTTAGTTCAGCACTTTTAACCATTTCATTAACTTCCTGTAATGATGCTTCCCCTCTTGCCCAAAGTTTCTCTTGAATGTGAGGGTTCGCTGTGTGCATAATAATTTGGTCTCCAATAAAATAATCATGTAACTTTCCAAATTTGCATGAAAGTGCCAAATTTTAAGCGCTGCCACAAAATCCTACACTGATTCTTCCAGTTGTTGCTTCCTATGGAAAAATTTGAAGCGATCCACAGCTAAGCACACAGTTGGTCTAAAATACTCTGTAAAGTCTTCAAGTACGTGACTAAACACATCGCTTTGATCCGGTGCTCTACCTTTTTTTATTTATACTGTTGTAAACTTGTAAGGAGTTCATCAGACATGGACTGCTCAACACAAAGATGTGAGACATTTTCCAGATTTTTAATGACAAAATTAAAAAGTAAGAACTATCAAGGAGGCCTTTTCCCCACACCAGATTTACAAAGTGAAGCAATGTAAGCATTGTGCCACTCTGTAACCCCTTGCACCACATTATGCCTGCACCAGGCATAACGTATGCAAGGGGGGTATTTCCCCATTAGGCGGCCCAGAAAAAATGGCGCAGTGAGATTTACGATTTTTTTAATGTAGTAGTGTTCTAGCAGCTTAGGCTGATAGAGGTAGCTATAGCAGAGCAGCTCAGGCTGCACTAAGAGACATCCAAAGCTCATGCAATACCACTTATAGTTACACAGTACTTATACACAAGCAAAGACAATACTCAGTGTTACCAAAAATAAAGGTATTTATTTGGGTGACACAGGACCAAAAATATCTTAGAGACAATACTCCTTCTGGAGGTCAGGATTATACACAATATATACACTAGACACCAAAATTAGACAAGTAAATAGTCATAGAACAATGCAAACAGTAGGAAATCCTATAGAATGCAATGGGAGAAAATAGGTCTAGTGGCAACACAAACCATATACTAAGAAAGTGGAATGTGAATCACAAATTCCCCCCTAGACAAATGTAATGTGTGCAGAATCGCTGGGAGAGTAAGAATACAGTAAAGGTAAGTAAATTACCCCACCCCAGAGCCCAGAAAAGCAGGAGTAAAGTACTGCAAGTTTCCTTAGGACACACTACACCTCGTTTTGGGGATTTTGCAGCAGCCAACCACGTCTGCAAAGAACAACTGCTGTATTATTGGACCTGAAGACCTGCAAACGAAGGGGACCAAGTCCAGAAGTTGAAAGAAGTTCCAGGAAGGAAAGGAGCCCCTGCCAACCCAGAAGAGGGTGCAAAAGAAGAGTCCCTGGTTAGTAGAAGACTGCAGAAATGCTCCCTAGAAAGATGCTAGCAGGTTCTTGCATGATGCAAAAGATGTCCCACGGCGTGAAGATTGTTGTAGATGAGATTTTGTGTCGGAAGTCACCAACAAGCCTTGGCTACGACAAAAGTGTGTTTTGCATCAAAATGGCACTGTATGGACCCAGGAGGGACCTGGGCGCCTCAACTCTTTGTGAGGAAAAATAGGAGGCTCTCAGCACTTGAGAGAGCCCTCAGGATGTTAGCCAGCACCCCCAGGAGTCGCAGGATTTGGGCTCAAAGGAGGTGCAAAATGCAGTTGATGCAGCACAGCAAAAGAAGGTCCCACGCCGCTGGAGAACAACTCAGCGAGTTGAGCGTCGGAGGATGGAGTGCTGGAGACGTGTGCCAGGCTGTGCATGAAGGAATTTTGCAAAGAGTGCACAGAGGCCTCAGGAGGCGAAGAAGACACAGTACACCACAGTACCATCGTTCTCAGGGAAGGCAAGGTCTTACCTCCTCTAAATTGCGTCAGCAGGACTTCAGGGCAGTCTATGTTGATGATGTGCACCCTCTATGTCCTTAGGAGCACACTTGTTGTTGTGAGAGGAGTCCCAGGGTACCGGCCGTCATCTTGTAACGTGCCTGCTTGGAGCAGGGGAGTGACTCCGTCACACCACAAGAGATTTCTTTGGTTCCTCTGGTGCAGGATGAAGACAGGGAGTCCCCAGAGCGTGCACACGGTGGAAACTGTTGCAGTTGCTGACTTGGAGCTGAGGTTGCTGAAGAAAAGTGTCTCTTGTAGGCACTTTGTTGCAGTTACAGCGTTTCTTGGAGCAGGCTGCGGTTGATCCGAGGTAGGAAGAGTCTGAAGTTGTTGCAGAGGATTCCTGAAGAAAACTTGCAAGCAGAATCTGAAGAGAACCCACAGGAGAGATCCTAAATAGCCCTGAGAGGGGGATTGGCTACCTTATCAGGTATGGACCTATCAGGAGGGGTCTCTGACGTCACCTGCTGGCACTGGCCACCCAGAGCCCTCCAGAGTGCCCCCACACCTTGCAAAGCAAGATGGTTGAAGTCTGGGACACAGTGGAGGAGCTCTGAGCACCACCCCTGGGGTGGTGATGGACAGGGGAGTGGTCACTCCCTTTTCCTTTGTCCAATTTCCCGCCAGAGCAGGGGAGAAGGGGTCCCTGAAACGTTGTAGATGGGTTTATGCAAGGCGGGCACCATCTGTGCCCTTCAAAGCATTTCCAGAGGCTGGGGGAGGCAACCCCTCCCCAGTCTGTAACACCTATTTCCAAAGGGAGAGGGTATAACACCCTGCTCTCAGAGGAAATGCTTTGTTCTGCCTTCCTGGGACTGGGCTACCCAGACCCCAGGAGGGCAGAACCCTGTCTGTGAGGTGGCAGCAGCTGTAGCTGCAGTGCAAGCCTCAGAGAGCTGGTTTGGCAGTACTAGGGGTTCATGGTGGAGCCCACAGGATGCATGGAATTGGCTCCCCAATACCACATTTGGAATGGGGGGACAATTCCATGATCTTAGACATGTTACATGGCCATATTCGGAGTTACCATTGTGAAGCTACATATAGGTATTGACCTATATGTAGTGCACGCGTGTAATGGTGTCCCAGCACTCACAAAGTCCGGGGAAATGGCCCTGAACTATGTGGGGGCACCTTTGCTAGTGCAAGGGTGCCCTCACACTTAGTAACTTTGCACCTAACCTTCAGCAAGTGAAGGTTAGACGTATAGGTGACTTATCAGCTACGTAAGTGAAAATGGCTGTGAAATAGTGTGCACTATTTCACGCAGGCTGCAATGGCAGTCCTGTGTAAGGGTTTGTCTGAGCTCCCTATGGGTGGCAAAAGAAATGCTGCAGCCCATATGGATCTCCTGGAACCCCAATGCCCTGGGTACCTAGGTACCATGTACTAGGGACTTATAAGGGGGGTCCAGTATGCCAACAGAAATTGGTAAATGAAGTCAGTGACAAATGTAAAAGCAGAGAGAGCATAAGCACTGAGGTTCTGATTAGCAGAGCCCCAGTGACACAGTTAGGCACTAAACAGGCATAAACATTAGGCCACAAACTATGAGCACTGGGGTCCTGGCTAGCAGGATCCCAGTGACACAGTAAAAACACACTGACACACACTCACAAACAGCCCAAAAGTGGGGGTAACCATGCTAGAAAGAGGCTACTTTCTCACAACTGCCAACTAGAGACCTCATTTCTAACAGGTGATCTATATATAGATAGACTTCGCTCATAGCAAGAAGGAGCTGGGGTTCCCCTCTCTTGCGGCTTTGAGGGAAACTGTTGACTAGTGGGCACACCAAGATAAAACAATGTACGAAGCGAGGGGCTGCCCTCAGAAACATGAAAAGGAATGGGAGAAGTAGTGAGCATATCATGGACTACAGATGGGATGATGATGTTGCCATTTATGATTCTGCTTATTTAATGACCTACTCTCATTCTTGGAGGATGAAACTGTCTTTGTATCGGTGGATGATACCTTGTGATGTCAAAATAAATAACATTTTGGTTGTAAAAAATAGAAAATACATTGTAGTATACTATATTTGTAAAACATAGTGTATTACAGTGTAATTGTAATTTTTAAACTTTAAAAAAAATGTATTTTAAGTACAGCATTACTCCTGAGACAGTACTGCAATACCTTGGACTTTTTCTTTTAAATATACAGAAACCTATCAATATTTTTACTTACCTGTTAGCAAATTGCGCCCCTGCCATGCACAGTTTTTTTGTCAAAAACTTTACTGCAAATATTAGATTGATATTATCAATGATGCCATGAATGGCGTAATTTTTGGGGAAATTAGCAGTGCATGGCGAGGGCGTAGGCCCTGGCGCAGCGGGGGCCGCATTGCCTCCTGCACATAAGTACTGAAATGCCCAGGGGAGGAGGTGGTCCATGGGGCTGCAGGCGGGCTGGGTGCCCCCCCCAAAATTACTTTAATGTTTGTGCCCTGGTGAGGTGGAATTCTCTAGGGCCGCAGAACAGCAGACGCCCCCCCCCACATTACTTTAGTGTTTGTGCCCCCGGGAGGTGGTGGTCCCTGGGCCAATGGGGGGCCTTTTGTTCTCGCCCCGCTTGACGGATCACACCGAAACTTTACATCTGCAACAAGAATGACAAGCACACTTTTTTGGGAAAATTTTGTGAAATGGTGCCAAAGATATAGGCTCATCAAAAAACACTTTTTCTATGAAAACATGGTCCTAACTAGAACTACCTAGTGGCAACTGCCACTTGGTTATGTGTACACACACAGACACACACACATACACATATATATATACATATCTATATCTGGAAAGTTTCAGTGTGATCCGACAAGTAGGGGGTGAAAAAAGGGGAGGCTCCCCAAAACACATTTTCCCCACTCATTTCTTCATAGGAACTTTAGACACAGTTACAGCCCAAAAGGATTTCCTCCAAATTTGGCAGCAAGCTATATCTTGGGCCAGAAAGAGTGCCTTTTGTGATTTAGTGTAAATACGTTCAGTAGTTTTTGAGCAAATAATGCTGAAAATCTTTGTATATATCAGATTGCGGAGGATTCACAGGCTGATAGACCTCAAGAAAAGATCTGATTGGCTCCCTCCACATCAACAATGCTGTGGCAGCAGCTATCTTAGGACTCAGGACTCAGCCTGAAACTTAGAAAAAAAGTCAAAAAAACCTATTTGGCCAGGGTACTGACCCACCACCAGGCTAGCCAGAAAGACCCTGCCTGGGGCCCATTTTTTTGCTTAAATGTTGCCACAAATGGGGGGGTATCCACAGCCGTGACCATAACGACAGCCTGCATTGCAGCTCTGGTGATCGTGGCCTGTTTCCGCTACAAATCGTGGGTGTGCGCAGTTGTTGTGACTTCCCAATACTGGAATGGCCACCTGAACACCAGCAGATCCCGATTGCAGTCCTCCCCACATTAAATGCTGTCTGCACATCTTGTGATGGGTGGAGGGCCCAGTGACCAAACACCGCCTCGGAAGCCCCACACCAACAGGGCCATGGATAAGCCTGAGGCCAAGACAACTCGGTCTCGTTAGTGCAACGGGCCTGCCAGCCGCATACCACTTCAGCCCCTTTGTTGGGCTTGTGAGCAACAGGTCCAGAGTTGCTGCAAGGAGCGGCCCCTGAATCTTGAGCCAAAGCTGCCCCGGCCTTTGGGGCCGATGCAGGATGAGCCGAGACCATGTGGGAGGTCTAACATGTGGGCTCAATGCCAGTGAGTGACTTCTGATGCTGTGACTGGGGGCTGTGAAAGAACTAAAAAAACACAGCTCCTCTGCTAAGGCCATGGGTGCTGCAGAGAGCAATCATTTGCATGTTACTCAAGTAAAAGGACAGGGATGTCATTTTGAAAGTGGCTAGAAAGTCAGGCTCTATGCAACATGAGAATTAGGTATTGCTCCTGGTCCTAGACTACACTGAGACAGCTATTCAAAACAGAAAAAAGGAAAACTGAGAATTTGGATAAAAATACATACTACTGTTTCTGGTGAAATGAAAAGTGATATACAGAAATAAATCCCTGTTTTTCTGATTCTGAAGTGTCATAAACACTCTTGCAAAGTAAAAGGACTGCTGGATTTGGGGTGGCAGCACCTCTGTATTGCAGGCAACTGAGTCACTCCTACACCAATTGGCAGCTGTTGCGCCAACCCTCTCTGCTCACTAGCAGTACCTCACCAAAACCCAACCTGTAGGAGCCTTAAACGGACTCTGAAAACCCCTCAGTGAGATCGTGGTGGAAATAGTTCTTACCCTTTTCCCTCCACATACAAATCTCTTACACACACATAAGCAAAAAAAAAAGCTGCAGGACAGTTTTCAATACATTTATTGAAAGGACTGCAATCTATGATAAAATGCATGAGATGCAATGTTTAAGATAAGGAGGAGTAACAAAATTAGGATTGTGAAAATCAGAGATGTGAATATAAACAACCCCAACTTACTTGTAATAACATGAATACACAATTCCTACCTAAAAGCCTCATTTCTAACCCCTAAGCGAGAGCATGGCAACGTAAGCCAAATTTGTCTGTACAGTGTCCGTGAGGAGCACACCCCATCCCCGTTACCTTGGTACAAGGTCAGGCTGCCAGACTCCAGATCAGGATCCGTGAAGACACAAAGGCTGAGGTCAGCCGAAAACTGGCATGCAGCATAGATGGAAATTCCGGCTGGAACCCCCTCTAACGACCTTTGTCCTACAAGATGTTTTTATAGGGGACAAGTTTATGTTCATGCACAGAAGCCTAACACAGGTATGTACCTAAGTGCTGGATTGCTTATCCAGTCTTGGGGCCGGGAATATGAAATATTATTCTGTGTGCCTCACATTCTGTTCTTGTAATTCCGAGGACAGAACATGATGCAAAGTGTGTCATCTATAGCACTGATAATGACACTTTTGCAGAATAGCAGTTGATAATGGAATTAAAACAATGCCACTAAAGACACAATAATAAAATGAATACAAAAATACAGAACATGAATACTGGATAAAAGGGTACAGGTCGCAAGTCTAGGCTAAGCTATCACCAAACTCAAGCGACTAACTAAAATTGACCTACGACAGGACTCCCTTACATTTCAAAGGGTTGCCTCCAGCACAGACACAAAGGAATCTAACACTAGTTGTTTGTGACCCCAGATTACTTACTTGGAGCCTTGGCAGGGGAAGGGAAGAACCTTCCTAACCCAGATGTGGGGTTGCCAGGATGGCACCGCCACTGCAGAGGATGGCACCAGGTATAATTATGGGACTGCCTGAACCTCCTCTTCAGTACACTCCTGGACCTGTGGAAGAATTCAGAAGGATTGCCTTGTACTCCAGAGGACTGCCCTGCTGCTTGAGACCTGTCTTGTTTTACATAGGTCTGCCCTGCTACTACCAGAGGAGTGCCCTGCTGCTTGAGCCCTGTCTTTCTCTCCAAAGGACTGCCCTGTTACTTGAGGCATGTTTTGCTGCTTGAAGGAGAGAGGGCCATCTCCTTGAAGCCAGGACTACTAGAGTGACCCAAATGGCTAGCTGGTTGGCTTCTGGTATGAGCTAGAGAGAAATAACAAGCTCCATAGACCTTGAATCCTGCACCTGGCATATGTTGAAGTGAGTCCTAACCTTGGAAGTGGTTTTAGAGGGTCTGCTTCTGCCTAACCCTGAAAGTTGAGACTTAAAAGATTTTCACCTAAAAGTACCAAAAGAACCTACAGAAGTCCTGGACCTACGTGCCAGCTGATCCACTCAAAGGGCATCACCGGTTGACATGACTATGTGGTAGCTCCTACTACGTTATTCTCTGGAGCAGCAAATCCTGTTAAGCAGGAGCTCCAAGAGATAGTATCTGGCATCATGGAGCCCTCATCAGCTAATTGCTGCAATTTTTTTCCGCTGGAGGCTTTCGACTTCCAAAAAGTTGTACGACCTTCACTCGGCTCAAAGCGATGACGACCTCCTCAGCTTGGAAATCCAGGCCATACTAACAAGGCCCATTGCGTAGGGCACCCTGAAAGTTCAGGCTTCTGGGAGTACCACTCCCAAACAGAGGGTAGAGGGCCCCAGATGGAAGGGTGAGGGGTGAAAGGCTCACCCCTGTTCAACCTCAGGTTACAGACCCTGGGCTGGAGAACCAGTCTCAAGCTACCACCCCTGAACTAGTGGGAAGGAGAGTGGAAGTAGGATGCCTAACACTCAGTGATGCTGACCCCACTCTAAGAAACCGTAGAGGTCTGGGAAACCTCAGGAGCAAGTAGGAAACTGCTTCCCAGTGCCAAAGCTAAAAATTAAGCCTACCCAAGGCTCATGCCACTGATGGCTGTCAGTGACCTCTGCTGGGTGTTGTCTCTATGGGTGGTATTTCCCTTGCATTGGTGACAAAAATCTGATCCAAGCAGTGGAATGGGCCACATCACATGGTTGCTCATGGTGGTACAATCTGGTCTGCCTAGTAAGGTACATCTGTGTGCAAATTAGGGTTAGGTGCTTCACAGATGGGGACAACAAGTGAGGCAAAGGATTCACCATGGGTCAGTCCAGTGGCTCAGAGAGGGGTTGAAAGAGGGATCCAACTAGGTTCAAATTGGCATAGAACTGACAAGAGCCACTATACTAAAGTCCCATTGTCCATGTTCTATCGCCTAAGCAGGGAAGTCTATCAAGGTATTGATTAGTCTACCCTGGCTGTTGACTGAAGGGGGAACATATTAGACTTGGCTTTCCCTGCAAGGTCAGCGTCAAACTTTTTTGCCTTCACCCCTCCTGTTTTATGAACTTCGATTTGTGTTGGAATTAGGACTTTGTGCAGTTTACTACTGCTAATCAGCACTAAAGTGCATGTGCTCTGTCCCTAAAACATGATAACATTGGCTTACACCTGAATCGCATATTTAAAATACTTATAAGAACTACATGGCAAGGCTTACACCTTCCTTTTTAATACATATGTCAACCCTTAAGTATACCTTAAAATGTCCGCATTGCAGGCCACATTGTTCTCAAAAAGTTAGACAGGTTTTTGAGTCTTACATGTCATGGCAGTGCAAATTCCTTTTTCTCTACTGTAAGGACTATCTCTCCCATTGAATAGCATTGGGTTACTTTATTACATTTAATAAGTGCTAAAGAACAAGTAGGAATGTCATGTTTGGACTCAAAAGCATTGTCATTTAAAATTCTCTTTAATGGTAAAGTCGAATTTTAAATCATAATTCGGAAAATATCACTTTTAGAAAGTACAATGCAACGATTACAATGTTCCCGCACGTGTTATTTTACATTTCTTATGTGTTGGTTCCATGATCCAACTGAGATATCAATGAATGGAAACAAAAACAACAAAGAATGTACTGGTATACAAACAATATTGGTATATTAAATCAGACCAATTTGTTCAATTGATGAAAACATTTTCCTAAATAAACACTGTCACTCCCCCACAGAAAAGATCCCCCATGAACACAATTCAAATGGTACGAATTCATGGATCTTCGAGAGGCATCAACTCCTCTTAACTTAGAATAGGTTCCTTACTCTATAGTCCAAGTGATAATTCCAAAAATATATCCAGAATGTCAAGGAGTCATCAGCAATATAATGCCATTAATACAGCTAATGAGGTGGAATCGTTCATGTTTCAGTCTCAAAATGGCCAACAGATTCATGAGACCATCATCAGGACACAGTGTTGAAGTCAAAACTAAATACACATGAATGAAAACAAATCTAAACCAATACGTCAACAGTAATACAGAAACAAAAGTGTCTGCTTGCAAACAAAAGCTTGGGAGATCTGTCACCCCCTTAGCGTGAATGCTACACAACATGCATAAAAACTAGTTAGAATAGAACTGCATGCAAAATTCTTAACAAACTGCCTCAATGCTAACATTATCCCAGTGGGCCTCCAAATACGAAATATACTGACCATCTTTGTTGGTGATGAGGAATTTAAGATGGTATTTAGTTTTGTATCTAACAAATGTTTGCACAGTTGGATGTTCTTGAGTATTGAGAATGCTCTGAGACATATTGAAAAGATGAAGAAATAAATTGCTCAGTTGGAAAGGAGATTTCTAGAGGATCAGACTATAACAAATGCCAAAGAAACTTTAAAGAATCTAGAAGCAACGATATCTGACTTCCAAAAGGCTAATATCTTAAAGAACACAGATAAGTTACAGGAAAATGTTAGGAAGTATAGCAAGGATCGTACCTACCCTTACTTGAGAAAAGACTTTTACCAACAAGGTCTCTCAAATTCAGGGGGGTTTCAGAAATGTATTCTCACTTTCTCTGACACAACTTCAAATTCAGGCAGAACTAATTCTGCACAGGGTGTAGTAGCCTGGGCTTTGGGTATGAACCCTCTACCTCTAAACAGTCGTTTTTTACAACAAGGCCAGAGACCGCAGCAGTGTTGAGTGAGGAACTCCAGACGAGGATGATTCAGGAACCAGTACATGCCAGGGATCCGTCAGACGAGCATCCAATATTATGAATGGTGAATATTTTAGAGACTAACTCTAATTTGGAAGAGGTACCGATGTTTTACTTGTCTTCACATCAGCTTAGTTCCAGTGAGACTGAAGTATTGTGCACTGGCTTATCATTCATACCTACACAAGAGAATGATCAGTTTATTACTCAAATAGAGTTGAACAGATTTTTTTTAAACCCTGATGTTCCAATATTTATTTGCAAATACGGCCAGTACGGTCCCAGATTATGTCACTAGTCTACATCAACCTTTTTTCCACCAACTAATAGCATGCCCACAGAGATTTTAACTCAGGGGTCTCCAACCTTTTTGGTAACAAGAGCTACTTATGTTCAATGAAAATCATTCAGAGCTACTGTTAGAAATGGGGTCTTTGGTTGACAGTCAGGTTACCCCCTGTTCAAGCAAGGACCCTCACTCTAGTTAGGATAAAAGAGAATCACCCTCAGCTAACCCCTGCTTACCCCCTTGGTAGCTTGGCAGAGCAGTAGGCTTAACCTCAGAGTGCTGGGCGTAAAGTATTTGTACCAACACACACAGTAACTTAATGAAAACACTACAAAATGACACAACACCAGTTTAGAAAAATAGGAAATATTTATCTAGACAAAACAAGACCAAAACGACAAAAATCCAACATACACAAGTCAAGTTATGATTTTTTAAAGGTTTAAAATAAAAAGAGTCTTTAGGTAGTTGTAACAACACACTAGCGCTGCTAGCGTGTAAATGTACCTGGTTTGCGTCAAAAATAACCCCGCACGGGCTGTGCGCGTCGAAAATAACCCTGCACGGTTATATGCGTCGAAAACAACTCGGCACGGCGATGCGCGTCGAAACAGCCAGCCACGCGACGGTCCGAAAGTCCCGCGGCGCAGGTTGCGATCTCTCAGCCTTCGTCAGCGATGCTGCGCGTCGTTTCTCCTGCTCCGGGCGTCGATTCTCCGGTCGCGTTTCCTGCGGCGTCGTTTCTCAGCTGCGGAGCCGGCGTCGCGTCGTTTTCTCAGCCGCGATCGGATTCGCGTCGATCTTTTCCCCGCAGGGCGCTCGGTGCGTGTATTTTTGTCCTTAGGCTGCCAGCCTCTCCTTTCAGGGTCCCAGGAACTGGAAGGGCACCACAGAGCAGAGTAGGGGTCTCTCCAGAGACTCCAGGTGCTGGCAGGAAGAAGTCTTTGCTATCCCTGAGACTTCAACAACAGGAGGCAAGCTCTACATCAAGCCCTTGGAGATTTCTTCTTCAAGATGGAAGGCACACAAAGTCCAGTCTTTGCCCTCTTACTCTGGCAGAAGCAGCACTGCAGGAAAGCTCCACAAAGCACAGTCACAGGCAGGGCAGCACTTGTTCCTCAGCGATCAGCTCTTCTCCAGGCAGAGGTTCCCCTTGATTCCAGAAGTGTTTCTAAAGTTTGTAAGTTTGGGTGCCCTTCTTATACCCATTTTAGTCTTTGAAGTCACCTTCCTTCAAAGGGGACTCACACCTTCTTGTGAAATCCTGCCTTGCCCAGGCAAGGCCTCAGACACACACCAGGGGGTTGGAGACAGCATTGTCAGAGGCAGGCACAGTCCTTTCAGATGAGAGTGACCACTCCACCCCTCCCTCCTAGCAGAGATAGCTAATCAGGAAATGCAGATCACACCCCAGCTCCCTTTGTGTCACTGTCTGGTGTGAGGTGAAAAACAACCCAACTGTCAAACTGACCCAGACAGGGAATCCACAAACAAGGCAGAGTCACAGAATGGTTTAAGCAAGAAAATGCTCACTTTCTAAAAGTGGCATTTCCAAACTCACAATCTTAAAATCAACTTTACTAAAAGATGTATTTTTAAATTGTGAGTTCAGGGATCCCAAACTCCACATGTCCATCTACTCTCTAGGGGAATCTACACTTTAATCATATTTAAAGGTAGCCCCCATACGATCCTATGAGAGAGACAGACCTTGCAACAGTGAAAACGAAATTGGTAGTATTTCACTGTTAGGACATATAAACCACATTACTATATGTCCTACCTTATCCATACACTGCACCCTGCCCTTGGGGCTACCTAGGGCCTACCTTAGGGGTGCCTTACATGTAAGGAAAGGGAAGGTTTAGGCCTGGCAAGTGGGTACACTTGCCAAGTCGAATTTACAGTGTAAAAATACACATACAGACACTGCAGGGGCAGGTCTGAGACATGATTACAGAGCTACTTATGTGGGTGGCACAACCAGTGCTGCAGGCCCACTAGTAGCATTTGATTTACAGGCCCTGGCACCTCTAGTGCACATTACTAGGGACTTACTAGTAATTCAAATATGCCAATCATGGATGAACCACTTACATACAATTTAGACAGGAGAGCATATGCACTTTAGCACTGGTTAGCAGTGGTAAAGTGCTCAGAGTCGAAAAGCCAACAGCAACATGTCAGAAAAATATAGGAGGCAGGAGGCAAAAAAGTCTGGGGATGACCCTGCATAAGCAAAAGTCCAACACGACCCCCTACCAGCCTAAAGCCAGGGGAGAACAATCAATACCTTGATGTACTTCCCTGATTGGGGCGATAGAACAAGGACCCAGGCCCACAACAGCAGGGGCATGTTCCAGTTCTACGCCTTCCTGACTCCAGTTGGATCCCTCTGTCCATACTCTCAGGGCCCACTAAGCTAACCCATGGGGAACCCTTCTCCACATCTACAGACACCATCTGTGCAACACCTAACTTTACCTTGCTCACAGATGTATTGCAATGGGCAGATAGTACCACCAGGGCCAACACGGTGGTGTTGCCCACTCCACCCCCGGGGTGTGACTCTCGTCCTCCCCCCCCCAGGGGCAACTCTGTCCACCAGGACAGCAAGCCACAGTGGCCCCAGACAACTGTCAGGGATGAGAGCCCGACCTCAGGCCTCTCTAACCACTGTGACTGTGGAGAGTGGGGGGTGGTAGCCCCAGGTGCCTGGCACCCTTTGACCACTCTCTCTTCCACCAGGTCAGGGATGTTAACCTGACCCTGGTCCTCCCCTCTGGGGCTCTGTACCCTCCCTGCAGAAGCGGCACCCCCAGAGTCAAAAACTGTCAGGGTGCTTGTAGAAGCAGTCCTGCACAATTCTTCCATCAGTGCAGGGATGTTAACCTGCAACTGATCCTCCAACCTGGGGTCTGTACCTTCAGGTTGGACCAGGGCCAGGGGTGAGGCTTCCCTCCCCCTGCCCTCCCTTCTGGGGTCCTGAACCACCCAACTAGGAGTGGCCCCCCCAGAAGACAACATGGTAGGGGCACTGTTAGCAGTAGCCCCGTCCTCCAGGTCAGGGGGGACACCCTTAACCTGGCCTCCCAATCCAGGGTCTGTACCCACAGACTGGATCACTGCCTGGCAAACCAGGACTTCCTGGGGGGCATACCTACCCCCTACCAGGTCAGAGTTTACCCTCTGAACCGGGTCATCCAACCCAGGGTCACCACCCGGCGGTTGAACCACTGCCTGGCACACCAGGACTTCCTTGGGAGCACACTTACCCCCCATCAGGTCAGAGTTTACCCCCTGAACCTGATCATTCAACCCAGAGTCACCACCCTGCGGTTGAACCATTGCCTGGCACACCAGGACTTCCAGGGGGGCACATTTACCCCCCTCAAGGGACACACTGTCCCGAAGGGCCACACAAGAGTCTGGCTGGCGCAGGTCTCCTGACCTCTGCCCATGTGACAGAGTCTGGATTCCCCCCAGCCCAGAAATGGTCTCACCAAGGTCATTCATGGGGGGCTCTGCTCTCAGAGCTGACCCCTGACCCTCCAGGTTCTCCACTGGGGTCCGCAACCCCCTCTCAACCCTCTGTCTGGACTTCTGCACCCCCTCACTAGGAGTGGTACTGCCAGACACCAGAACTGGTGGGACGCTGGCTACAGCCGCCCCCCCAAGTTCTCCTGACACTGTGGGGTCTCCCTCAACAGATGGCCCTATGGTACAGGCTAGGCTCCCCTCCTGGTGTTCCCGCAGGGAACCCTCCAGGACCTGGGACCGGATCTCGGGCACCTTGGGCCTCAACCCATCCCCATTCCCTCTCCTCTGAGACTGGACATGGGGTCCCTCACCCATCCCACTACACTGGGACCTACCTGGGACACTACAATCCTTCCCTACCTCACCTGGTTGGGAACTACCTAGACCACTCCTCTCAGGAGCACCCCCAAATGCCTCTTCAGACTCTCTGGTACTCACCCAGAAGTCTGCCTCCATTGTAAGCTCCCTGGGGTCAGAGAACTCACACTCCACCTGGTGTTGGCATAGCTCTGGAAAATAAGGACTAGACATATGCTCTCCAGCAATTACATCACTCAGCCCCTCACATGAATTAACCAAAGTACCCTTCACCCAACCATCCAGTGACTCTGCTTTGAAAAAGCACCCCACATCACCCTCCTGAGACTGGTGAGACAGTACCTGACTGTCCCTGACACTCAACCCACACTCTTCTGGGATGTCTTCACACTCCATAACCAGGACTTCTACCTGGGGGGAACCCCTCTCCCTGTCACTCTCAACTAGAGTCAGTAGAGTGTCCCTCCCACCAGTAGGAATATGACTCCCCATGCCAGTTCCCCAATCCACCTCAGGGACCCTGTGCATCACTGGAGCTACCTCATACCCCTGAACCTCCTGGCGTGTGTTAACTCCCTCCTTCAAGTAGGGCACCACCTCTCTGGGCATGTGTACTTCTGCAGCATCACTGGATATACAATTGTTGCTGCCACCATTCCAGCTGGACTCAGCCCTCATGACTTCCAGCTCTTTCAATTTAAGCTCGTAAGCATAAATCATTTTTTTAATCTCTAAGTCCCTCCTCCTTTCTGCCAGGGCTAAGGCTCTCTTCTCCTCGGCCCTCTTAAACTCTTCCAGACTCCGGATTCGAGCTAGGAGCCTATCATCTCTTTCTGTTCCCTCCTCAGGGCCACTGCCCTCCTCTTTGGAGTAATCCTCCTCCTCAGAGTAGTTATCCTCCTCAGACTCATTTGGTGGTGTTGCCTGACAACGTTTCAATTCATCCTGAAACAGGGCTGACTCAAGATCCTCCCTTCTGGATTCCTTGTTCACAGCCAGTCCCCTTTCCATGCAGAATGCTTTAAGCTGCCACTTTTTATACATAGATAGGTGCCAGAAATTGACTTCCATTTCTGCAAAGGCTTCACAACCAAAAAACAAAGTAAAAAAATATTATCAATACTTCCAGGAGGACATCAGAGAACAAAAAGCAGAATCACAAGACAAGTAGTATGTGGTCACGTAGTGGTCTGAGATCAAAACAGTAGTGTACACTTAATTACTGTATGTCAAGTACAAATACAAGTCCAAATCCCGACCGCTGGTCACCAATGTTAGAAATGGGGTCTTTGGTTGACAGTCAGGTTACCCCCTGTTCAAGCAAGGACCCTCACTCTAGTTAGGATAAAAGAGAATCACCCTCAGCTAACCCCTGCTTACCCCCTTGGTAGCTTGGCAGAGCAGTAGGCTTAACCTCAGAGTGCTGGGCGTAAAGTATTTGTACCAACACACACAGTAACTTAATGAAAACACTACAAAATGACACAACACCAGTTTAGAAAAATAGGAAATATTTATCTAGACAAAACAAGACCAAAACGACAAAAATCCAACATACACAAGTCAAGTTATGATTTTTTAAAGGTTTAAAATAAAAAGAGTCTTTAGGTAGTTGTAACAACACACTAGCGCTGCTAGCGTGTAAATGTACCTGGTTTGCGTCAAAAATAACCCCGCACGGGCTGTGCGCGTCGAAAATAACCCTGCACGGTTATATGCGTCGAAAACAACTCGGCACGGCGATGCGCGTCGAAACAGCCAGCCACGCGACGGTCCGAAAGTCCCGCGGCGCAGGTTGCGATCTCTCAGCCTTCGTCAGCGATGCTGCGCGTCGTTTCTCCTGCTCCGGGCGTCGATTCTCCGGTCGCGTTTCCTGCGGCGTCGTTTCTCAGCTGCGGAGCCGGCGTCGCGTCGTTTTCTCAGCCGCGATCGGATTCGCGTCGATCTTTTCCCCGCACGGCGCTCGGTGCGTGTATTTTTGTCCTTAGGCTACCAGCCTCTCCTTTCAGGGTCCCAGGAACTGGAAGGGCACCACAGAGCAGAGTAGGGGTCTCTCCAGAGACTCCAGGTGCTGGCAGGAAGAAGTCTTTGCTATCCCTGAGACTTCAACAACAGGAGGCAAGCTCTACATCAAGCCCTTGGAGATTTCTTCTTCAAGATGGAAGGCACACAAAGTCCAGTCTTTGCCCTCTTACTCTGGCAGAAGCAGCACTGCAGGAAAGCTCCACAAAGCACAGTCACAGGCAGGGCAGCACTTGTTCCTCAGCGATCAGCTCTTCTCCAGGCAGAGGTTCCCCTTGATTCCAGAAGTGTTTCTAAAGTTTGTAAGTTTGGGTGCCCTTCTTATACCCATTTTAGTCTTTGAAGTCACCTTCCTTCAAAGGGGACTCACACCTTCTTGTGAAATCCTGCCTTGCCCAGGCAAGGCCTCAGACACACACCAGGGGGTTGGAGACAGCATTGTCAGAGGCAGGCACAGTCCTTTCAGATGAGAGTGACCACTCCACCCCTCCCTCCTAGCAGAGATAGCTAATCAGGAAATGCAGATCACACCCCAGCTCCCTTTGTGTCACTGTCTGGTGTGAGGTGAAAAACAACCCAACTGTCAAACTGACCCAGACAGGGAATCCACAAACAAGGCAGAGTCACAGAATGGTTTAAGCAAGAAAATGCTCACTTTCTAAAAGTGGCATTTCCAAACTCACAATCTTAAAATCAACTTTACTAAAAGATGTATTTTTAAATTGTGAGTTCAGGGATCCCAAACTCCACATGTCCATCTACTCTCTAGGGGAATCTACACTTTAATCATATTTAAAGGTAGCCCCCATACGATCCTATGAGAGAGACAGACCTTGCAACAGTGAAAACGAAATTGGTAGTATTTCACTGTTAGGACATATAAACCACATTACTATATGTCCTACCTTATCCATACACTGCACCCTGCCCTTGGGGCTACCTAGGGCCTACCTTAGGGGTGCCTTACATGTAAGGAAAGGGAAGGTTTAGGCCTGGCAAGTGGGTACACTTGCCAAGTCGAATTTACAGTGTAAAAATACACATACAGACACTGCAGGGGCAGGTCTGAGACATGATTACAGAGCTACTTATGTGGGTGGCACAACCAGTGCTGCAGGCCCACTAGTAGCATTTGATTTACAGGCCCTGGCACCTCTAGTGCACATTACTAGGGACTTACTAGTAATTCAAATATGCCAATCATGGATGAACCACTTACATACAATTTAGACAGGAGAGCATATGCACTTTAGCACTGGTTAGCAGTGGTAAAGTGCTCAGAGTCGAAAAGCCAACAGCAACATGTCAGAAAAATATAGGAGGCAGGAGGCAAAAAAGTCTGGGGATGACCCTGCATAAGCAAAAGTCCAACAGCTACTAATATTAGTGATGAGGTAGTGACCACTCCATCCAAGATTGTCAGCAATGATGACATCAGTTCATTAGACAGGGTTGCCAGCAGTAAAATAAAAAAGTGTTAGCAATTGGAATGCCTCTAATTAGGTAATACATAACAACTGTAGCTGCAACACTGGCACCAAGGTAATAATGTGAATAATACAGCTCTCCAACAATTTTTCTCCAAACAACCCCTTATGAGTACTGAAAATAAGCACATTTAATTTCAAATATATGAATTTTTACTTTGGCATTCATATAATAATTCAACCAAACAAAATCCTATATAGTAGTCAGCTGGGCTGCACACAGGAGAGCTACTCACAGGGGCAGGGACATGGAGAGCTACCAGTAGCTCATGAGCTTCTCGTTGGAGACACCTCTTCTAACTTTTTAAAATGTTGTCTTAACTGAGGTTGAATTGTTGCTTAAACTTTCCAGATATGTAAGATACACAATGACGCCTTATCCTCATTGGCTAATTGCTTGGATATTATAATCAAGCCTGCTGATAAGGGGGTGGTATCATAGTGTAAGACAAATTGGAGTATGATAAGGAAGTGATGAGACAGTTACAGACTCCTTTATGTTATGAAAATATATTAAACAAATCCTAAAGATCCTACTGCTTCCATTAGGAAACAAATCTCTGCATTGACATTAAGGGCTGTTTTAGCAAAAAGGAATTTGAGTATTTGAATAAGGATGATTATTTTATACTAGCTTTCTACACATTACCAAAAATCCACAAAGGTTACAAAAAAACAATTGGAAGACCTGTTGTGGCTGGATGTCAGTCTCTCCTTCAGCTGTTGGCTGAGTATGTGGATTTCTTAATTAAAACCATTTGTATCTTTAACAAAGTCTTACATAGGAGATAGCTTTTTAGTTATCACACAAATGGAAGGGGCGCAGTTTGATGCCAATTGTGATATGGTTATCACAATGGACATTGAAAGTTTGCATACAAGTATTCCTCAGTTTGAAGCTTTAGAAGTAATTAACAAAATGCTTGGATCTCATCGCAGGACTCATATTGTACCCACTGATTTCATTAAGAAATGTGCTGAAATAGCACTGGGATGCAACTACTTAATTTTTATGGAGACTTCTGTGCTCTGATTAAGGGAGTTGTGATGGGGGCAATTTATGATCCGGATATTGCTAATTTCTATGTCACCATGTTTGAAGCAAGAACCATCTATAATGACTCCAATACATTTGTTAAGAATATAAAAAATGGCTTTGATATATTGGTGATGTACTGTTTATTTGGCAGGGATCCACGGTTGAATTTCTCCAGTTCCATGAATGGCTTATTAACCAAATATGTCAATTTGAAGTTTACTCTTGAGTACAGTAACTATTCAATACTTTTTTGGATTTGAGAATTCCAGATGAAAATGGGGCTTACATACCAAACCCACCACTGGAAATACTTGCGAGACAACCCTCTTTTTGGACAATTCTTAAGAATCAGGCGTAACTGTACCAAGAGGGAGGATTACTTTGCAGAAGCAAAAATTCTGATGTCTGAATTGGTGACCAGGGACTATCCCTATAGACTCATCAAAGATCACTTAAAAGGGCCTGGTATTATGATTGAAAGGCATTATTAGGCATTATTAGAGGTGAAAGACAAACCGACTCCTTCAAGATTAACATGTGTCACTTCTTTTGGCCCAGAATCCGACAGGATAATTCTGACAAATGTCTTTTTTTAAATCTTTCTTTACTGGCATTTGTTATTAGGTAATGGTAAAGCATAATCATTCATGAGTGCTTAGTACATTCACACTTGGTGGTAATGAATTCAGTGTTTTGGATAGAGATCAAAGAGGATTACAGGAAATGCAATTGCTATATAAGTACATGTCCTATACCAACATCCAGTCATATATAATAACAGCGGAGAAAGGAACAAATATACAGACATTTCTGAGGGTATTATCAGTCATATGTTCCTCATACTTGATCACACAGGAGTAGAAAGAGTAACATTTTAACAACTAAAACATTAACATTAGGTCTTCAGAGCGAAACTAGAAAAGGGAAACATTCATATTACCCCGCCCTAGCCAAGAGTGCATGTGGGGAAGTGTGTGAAAAAGGAAATGACAGCAGCAGATTCAGAACCCTCCACAGTTAATCTAGGAGAGCTCGAGGTGGGGGCCACAATATGGGGCAGCCCAGCCCGTTTTGATGTTACATGTTACTCGGTAGGGGTCGGTATTTCAAGATTAGGTATCTCATATATTTGTGTATTATGTAGGGGTTTCCCATTTCTCCCAAACTTGAGAACGTATGTGTCTCACAATGTAGCCATCCCCGCTGTTGCTCTACATTGTGAATCATGGGTCATGACATCTGCCTCTCCAGCGGCCCATCTATATGTCAGCCAGCAATCAGTCGAGGGGGCTGTGTGGCCTTCCAAGACAATGCAGTGAGACATTTAAAGAGGGCCACAGCAAGGTCAACAGATTTCAAATATCCTTTGATACATTTTGTCTGCTTAGTGACCCCTAGTAAGCAAAGCAAGGGATCTGGCTGCAGTCTCACATCAATCACATCTGAGATATGCTCCATCACTCGCTCCCATTCCCGCACCAGCGTCAGGGCATCTCCACACCATATGTAAGAAAGTTGCATTGGGATGACTGTAGTGTGGGCACAATGGAGCCACCGCTGGGAACATCTTTTGTAATCTATGTGGTGTGAGGTATGTATGGTGTAGGTAGTTGAACTGGGTGAACTTGAGGTGTGCATTATGCAAGACGCATTTCACCTGTCCCATGACCATTTCCCACTGTTTAGGCATCAGCACAGTCCCCAGGCATGCCTCCCATCTGCTTCTGCTAGGCAGAGCACGCCCCATATCAGCTTTCTGCAGGGCCATCTATAGCACAGTGATTGCCTTTCTTCCCTGGCCATGCAGCAGAATACATTGCAAGCCATAATGTACGGTTGTCTCCTCTTGCACCACATTCCAGGTATTTCTGATCACTAGGAGAAGTGCATTATGAGCTACAAATGATCCCACTCCCAACCCGTAAACCTACAGGTCTTGAAATGTGCGCAAGGCACCATCCTCATAGAGGTCACCCATGTTGATTATGTCCGCATCGTGCCATGGAGTCGGTCATGCACTCTTCCCAGGGCTCTCATTCCAGACATACTCCATAGTGGTAGCTATGGGGCATATGGCTTAATCCCCCATCTGGGCTGCACATATCTGTTCCAGCAAATCTTGGTGATTCATGCCATGGGTGCCTAGGCACTTGGATGGGCCGCCTTGTGAGAGCAGCCAGACCAGGATTCCCACTCCGTCTGACTGCTCCCGGACAGCCCACTCTCATCCATCGGGTCACCTGCAAGCTAACGCATGGGCCACTGTAGCTGTGTTGCCTCCAATTAGAGCTTGAAGTTAGGGACATCCAGACCATCCTCCAGCATCAGGCGCTGAAACATCTGGATAGAAACCCTGTAATGAGCCCTGCCCCAAATGATATCAGAAATCAACCTGCAGAGGTCACGAAAAAACCCTCAGGTAAGGACATCTAGTATTGCCGTGAACATGTATAAAAATAATGGGAGTATAACCATCTTAGCTATCGAGGCCCACCCCATTGGAGAGTCTAGAGACTGAAGCATCGAGGCCAGTATCCTCCTGTGATTATCGTCAAGGTGGGCCCAATCCGTATGATTCAGGTTGATGCCCAAATAAAAGAATGTCTCATAACACCATGGGAGGAGCCTCACCTCCTCTGTCTGCCACAACCTGCACAGAGAAAGATGCAGGAGTTACCCCAATTCACACAGAGCACCAACATTTCTCCAAAGGAATCAAGTAGGTGGAATAACGCAGCATTGCGTGCCCGGTGTCCCGCAAATGAATCAGCACATCATCTGCATACAGGGATATTGTTTACCAGGTCGGTCCCACTGCTATGCCTCAGTCTGAGCACATAATCAGCATCAGAGCAGCAAGCGGCTACATAGCCAATACAAACATTCTGGGTGATAGAGAACAGCCCTGGAGCGTGCCCCTGCTAGTGCCAAACAGGCAGGATATCCAGCATCCCATCCTAACTCTAGCCTTAGGTGCTGTGTAGAGTAGACAGGCCCACCATAAAAAAGGCACCCCAGCTCAAAGTCTTCCAGCACGTGGAGCAGAAACGACCACCAAAAGGTGTTGAAAGCCTTTTCGAAGTCCAAGGAGACCACCACTGGCAAGTCTCCAATCTCCCCAATTGTGCCCATAATATGACACAATCGTCAAGTATTATGGAAGGTTGCTCGATGAGGAACAAATCAACACTGGGCTGGGTGCACTAGGGTCGGAGGTAGGGGGAGCAGCAGATCAGCAAGTACTTTACTCAAGATTTTATAATCAATGTTGGGCATTGATAAAGGGCGATAGGAGCTCACCTCCAGAGAGTCTTGGCCTGGCTTGGGCAACACTACAATAAGGGCCTCCCTTAGGGATTCGGGCAGCATTCTGCTCTGGTGGACCTCCTGATAGATCTGCAGTTATTTAGGAGCCAGTGTTGCCCTATACATGGCATAGAATTCCACTGGGAATCCATCAGTACCTGGAACCTTGTCTTGGGCCATCTGATAAATCACCAGCTGTATGTTCTCTGGCTGTAGGGGGTGTTTCAACTCCTGGAAGTGCAGGAGAGTCATATGGGGGACGCTGGCCCTACAAATGTAATCCCTCGACTGGTCCAGGGGTAGGTCCAGAGGAGTAGAATAAAGTGCCTCATAGTATTGGGCGAATACTTCATGTATATCTACCTGCACATTGACGATATCACCCACAGGAGTAGCAATCTTTCCTACCAGGTCCTGGGCTGCAGCAGAGCAATAGCCAAGTCAAAGTCCTGCCAAGTTTTTCACCATTTGCATGTTGGTGTGCGAGCAAGTGAGGCCTGGTAGTCTATGTTACTGAGGCAGCGCACCTTGTTCTGTGCTTCCTCCGAAGTTCTATCAAGCATGCTTGCACTGCCTGTACAGTTACCGCCTCTATTTCAGTAGTACACAGCTGCATCTGAAGCTCTAGCACACCACATAGCAGCGACGTGCGCTACCCCCAAGTGGTCTTGAAACAATGTCCCCACATAACCGTTTTCATTTCATCCCACTCCACGCACCTAGATCCCACTGAGCCCTCATTTCCAGTGAAATACTGGTGTAAGTGTGTACCAACAGTATCCCTGTAAGTCAGGTCATGCAATGCCTCTATGTGTAATCGCCAAGTAACTGTGTGGAAAGTAACCTTAAGTGGGCTGTGATCAGACAGAGCTCCACCCAGAAATTCAGAACTAACCACCCATGGCCAAAAGTCTATATTGCATACGATGTAGTCTAGCCTCAAATCCACCTGATGGACTGGAGCATAATAGAAGTATTCCGCCTCTCGCGGTTGTCCCAACAGCCAGAGGTCCTGCAACAGAACAGCCTCCATCCATGACCTACAATGTTTAGTTGCTTTGAGTCCCAGAATCCCCAGGAGTTGGGGCATGGACCAGTTCGTAGCTGAGTTATGCACACAATTAAACCCCCCTGGTCAGCAACAGGAGCTTTAAGAGCGGGGCTGGTGACAGCATCTGAAGGAACTCACCTTGGAGCGTGTTGGGTGCATTTAGCACTATGAGCGACAGCGGTCTACCATCTAGTGTCCCTTCCAACAATATATGCTATCCCTCAAGGATCTACTATGGTCTGAGTCTGTACATAAGGTACTCCAGGTGCTATCCATATCATGACCCCCGGGTGTAAGCTGAATAAATAATACCAAATAACTGTCTGCTCTATAATCTAGTGACTTTTTCTAATCCTGTGGCAACTAGATGTGTCTCCTGGTGACATGCATGTATGTATCTACGACACAGATAGACATATATCCTATGCCACCTTATCAGCATCACCATGCCTCTAATGTTCCAGGTCAAGACATTGTAAGTAATTGCCATGCTTGTGTTTGAAATGTCCAGGACTCAACATCCGAGGTGAGCCCCACCTACCACAAATCCACCCCACACGGTGATCCTCTGGCTCTGTTCTGCTCAGCCTCAACAAAAAACAAACATGTGAACAAAACAGTAACTCTCTCCCCCTTGGCTTGGACCCTAATGGGTATCATACTACAAAGTTCCCACCAGAGCACTATGTGCTCAACACGTGTTCACACAGCGAAACAGTCCTTATGGAAGTCTTTGGAGGGCTATGCCAAAAGTTATGTGTCCAAAGTGGGGTCCAGAAATAGCTGCTGTTCCCTCCGGGCCCATACATGAAATACCAGCACCAGGAGGCTCCCATGATGGGAACAAGTGGCCTCTGAAGACCTCACATCACCCCTCCTGCCACCTATAGCAGCCCCCAGCATCAGAACCTCTAAGAACTACCAGCTATGTGGCTGAAGCCTCTGCTCTGAGTGCTCTTACCAATCCAGTCATGGATTCAACCTCTGATAGTGTGGAGCCAAAGGCACCTGATATCAAGTCTTGGTCATCGTAGTAGGTGAGGGCTTGAAATCAGTTAGTGCCATGTCTCTGCCACTACCTGTACCTTCTCTCTCGCAGCCTGCTCCTCGGAAGGGCGTGATCGGGCCGGAGGTAGCGACGTCAGCACATGAACCCTCTCCTGGTCCATAGTAACTGTTTGTCTCCTGATGTTTCTGCAGGGTCCTGGACTCCTTAGAGCGCAACCACTCCCACACCTCCTCAGGAGTGAGGAAAAAACGTGTTGCATCGGTGCCCACAACTCTCAGCTTGGCAGGAAAAAGTAGTGCATATTTCAGCCCCATATTGCGTAACTGTGCTGTGATTGCCCCAAAGGTGCTGTGGAGTCTCTGAACCTCAGTGGTGTAGTCTGGGTAGGTTGTGATGGTATTTTTGTTGTACACCAAGGGGTCCTTTGCTCAGAATACTTGCAACTGAAGATCTCTATCCCTGTGATTGAGAAGGCATGCTATTAAAGGGCGAGGTGGAGTCCGTGGTGGTGGGGTACGGCCCGGGATCCTCTGTGCCCTTTCGATAGCGAAAAACTTGGGAATTTGATTCACCAACACTGTGGTGGTCAGCCAGTCCTCAAGAAACATCTCCACACTGGGGCTCTCTATTCCCTCAGGGAAGCCCAGAACTCTGACAGTGTTTCATCTAGAGCATCCCCGTGCGCCTTCTGCCCTCATCTTGAGCTTGTAGGGTTTTCAATTTCTCCTCTAAGGTGATCATTGAAGGGTGCAATGATATCAGGGAAGACTCCGTCTCATCCATTCACTCCATGAGCTTAGCATGATGAGCCCTCAGCAGGCCCATTTCAATTTAGATTGCCCCCACTTGAGCCTCCGTAGCTGCCTTAAAGTTCTGAATAGCTTGTAACACCTTGTTGAACATCCCCATGAGTTTCTCAAGAGTGAACTGCAGTTAGCAGATTGGAACTACCTAAACGGGGGTGGGGGTCACCAACACGTCCATGATGGAATCCTGTGTATGTGTCTTGTGCATCTTCGGCTGCACCATGCCCCAGCCTCCACCACTCACAGCATCCAGCTCCGCAATATAGATCAATTCGGGTTTCAGTTACTGGTCAAGCAGAGATAATCAGAGTGCTAGCAGATTGGGAGCAGCGGGTCAGGGAAGGGCCGGAGGCACCAAACCACAGGATCAGGAGCAGGCCATAGATCATGCTGGGTGATCAGCACCCCCAATCACCTCAGGGTGGTATTCAGGAATGACTCTGGGCGGCCGCACCTAGGTGCTCAATCAGGCGCATGGAGGGCTCACGGTACAGCCCAGGCGATCAGACAGTGGACAGCGATCTCAGCAGTGAGAAAAGCAGAGATAAAGAGTGGGGGGCACAGGTCTCGCAGCAGCTCTGAGTACAGGATCTTAGTGTCCAGGTTCCACTCACACCCCTCGCTGCAGGAGCATAACAAATATCTCACGGGACTCACAGGTCATCCATTTTCAGCCATGATACAGCCATCTCCACTGTACCTGACAAGGCATGCTGCGGCCCCAGCACTTCTCCCAACCATCAACAGTGGAACTGTTCCTCAGGCTGCACAGCAGGTACAGCGCAGTCCCAGCAGGGTAAATAAATGTGTCTGCTGCGGTATGTCAAGATGGGTGTCCCAGCGTATATCCCCCGGAGGAGGCCCTACAGCAGCCCGGCATCATGGCCAACGACAAGCCCACAGTGTCTCTCAGTGGGACAAATAGGTTAGGCAGTATAGAAGCTGTAGAGGCTCCTTAATCCTGCTTTCTCCTCTTGCGCCATCCATCACAAGGCTCAGCACAGCTTTTGCTGCTTTCTGATCAGTAGGGAGCACCAGCCGCTGGCAAGCACCCCCACTTCACATCCACATAGTCATTGTATAGGGTCTGGACCCCAGTGCAGGCTCCCCATTGGCAGCTCCAGCAGCATTCCCGGCAGCCAGCTGCCTGTCCGGGGTGATAGAGTCAGACCCCAGCAGAGTCTCAGGTCAGGCCTGGTCCTTAATACTAGACCCACCAGGTCACTGTCTCTGTTGTTCCGTCCACCGTGTTGGGAACTCTCAGGCACACCCCTGGTTCGTCGTGGCAGGAAGAGGGGAGGTAAACACCATTACAGGGGGACCTGCCCCCTCTCATCTTGCAGGATGAAGGTCGATCGGGTCAGAGGGAAGCGGAGCCTCACCGAAAGAGAGCAACTCCAGTCACCCTCTTGGCCACACAACCTCAAAAAGTGGCACCTGTTAGATACATTACAAAGAGAATGGGAAAAATCCCTATTTGCTTTCAAAAGAGGGAGTAATTTGCAGGGGGACCTGCCCCCTCTCATCTTTCAGGATGAAGGTCGATCGGGTCAGAGGGAAGCGGAGCCTCACAGAAAGGGAGCAACTCCAGTCGCCCTCTTGGCCACACAACCTCAAAAATTGCCACCTGTTAGATACATTACAAAGAGAATGGGAAAAATTTATATTTGCTTTCAAAAGAGGGAGTAATTTGAGACACCATTTGGTTCGTGCTTATGTTGAACCTGAACCCATGACTTTAAGAAATGTTTAGGTTTATATCCCATGTATGGTTATGTTCCTTGCGGAGATTATACATCTTGCTCCACTATAAAAATGGTGAAAGAGTGTGACATTTAAAGCATTTTTCAAATTGTGGAACCAAAAATATGATATATTTTACTGAATGTCTCTGTGCATTGTATTACATTGGTAAAAGTACTCAAGAGGTAAGAAAACGTATCATACAACATCAATCTCATACATGTTGTAATGTTGTTAGTGCTCCCCTAGTGGATCTCTACAAAAATCAGGGCCATGCTCCAAACGCTATGAAATGGTTTATCTTAGAAGTGGTTAAATGCTCTAGAAGAAGACATGATGTGAACCACTTGCTAACAATAACAGAAAACAGATGGATATGGCTGGCTGGCTGGCAATGTAAGGAAAGACTGAACCAACAGGTGGAATGGAATTTGTTGGCTACTCTGTGAAGGTGGGAAGCATGTTCTTGTGGTCAGGTATTATCCGTATTGGGGTCTCTGTATTATCTGTCTACTATTGTGACTAGTTTTCTGAAATAGATACATGCATTAGTATTATACAGATTAAATACTCCATTCATGACATATATTTTGGCGGTATGTGTGTTGTTTCCTTGTTGAATCAATCTGGATTGTAGCTAAAAGGTTTCTGAACACAGTATATACATAAGGTCCCTATTGTGTGCCCCAGGTAGCAGTACTCAATGCCTTATGTATCATGTACCATTAAAGAGAATTTTAAATTACAATTTCTTTGAGTCCAAACGTGATATGCCTACTTGCTCCTTCGTACTTATTAAATGTAATAAGGTAACTCAATGCTATTCAGTGGGAGAGTTACTGTAGTGAAAAATGAATTTAGGAATTTTTCACTGCCATGACATGGAAAACTTAATAACCCGTCTACCTTTTGAAGTAAAATGTCCCCTGTCCGGTGGACATTTTAAGGTATACTTTTGGATTCGTACCATTTGAATTGTGTTCATGGTGGATCTTTTCTGGGGATGGAGACAGTGTTGCTTGAGGAAGATGTTTTCATCAATTGAGTGAATTGTTCTTATTTAATATACCAATATTTTTTGTATACCAGTACGGTCTCTGTTATTTTTGTTTGCATTTATTGATAACTTAAGTGGATCATGTAACCAACGCAAAAGAAATGTGAAACAACTCCTCTAGGAACACTGTATTGTTTGCATCAAACTTATCCAGTTTTCTGGGGGAATACTGGGTTGCCCTCTTTCTTTTAGAACTATTAGAAAGTTGGCATTTTCTTGCCCTAACCATTTTTGTGCCTCTGTCAGCATCCAGGGTCACATGACTAGTAGTGGCCTTGCTGTTGGGGTTTGTATATTTCCCCAACAGTGTGACAGAGAGGGACTAGATGGTGACAGGATGGTCCAACCTACCAGGATAGATGAGGCGGAATTGATCCCTGCCCTGCTTACATTTCAAAGGGCTGCCTCCACACACACACAAAAGAACCTGATACCAGTCTTTTGTCACTCCAGACTACTTGGAGGCTTGGCAGAGGAATGGAAGAACTTTCCAGGACCATTTGTGGGTAGCCTGGATGTCAGCCTACTTCAAAGGCTGGCACTAGACAAAAATCTGGACCTCCTTAACTGCATTTTCAGTACACTCTTGGACCTGTGAAAAAATGTAGAATTGACTTGTACTCCAGAGGACTGCTCTGCTGCTTGAACCAAGGCTTGTTCTCCAGAGGACTGCCCTGCTGCTATGGGAGGGCTGCTCTGCTCCTTGAGGACTGCCTTTTTGCCCAGAAGGCAGACCTGCTGCTTTAGGCTTGCCTTGCCGCTTGAAGAAGAGAGTACTATCACTTTGAACCCAGGACTACTAGAGTGACTCCAAGGGCTAGTTGGTTGGCCTCTTTTGTGAGCTACAGGGACATAACAAGCTTTATAGACATTGGACAATGTACCTGACTCTGCTGGAGTGAGTCCTATGCCCCCAAATGGTACCCATAGGTCCTAGACCCTTCGAAGTGCTATTAGAAGCGCTGTCTGTGCCTAACCCAGAAGTTTGGGACTTACAAGAAATTTCACCAAAAAGTGCCAGAAGAGCCAACAGAAGAGCAGACAGACCAGCCAGCTGATCTGCCAAGGTGTATCACCAATGGCCTAAGTTCACACTAGCTCCTGCTATTTTCTCTGCAGCAGCAAATCTTGTTAAGTGGGGCCTCAGAGCAATGGCATCTGGCCTCATGGAGCACTCTTCTGCTATAGGTTGCAGCTTCATCCTGCTTGAGGTTTTCGGTTTCCAAAAAGTTGTCTAAGTCCAAAGATAAAATCTTCACCAGGCTTGATAGGGACAGGCTATCGACGATGATGTCCTCCTCAGCCTGGAAATTCGAGTTCTCCTGCCTGGAGCTTTCTGCAGCCATCATTGATGGCTTCACCAAGAACTCATCCAGCGCTTCCTGGCAATGACGACTCTTTCACGGACACAGTCTTCTGCCTTGTCCCGCTGAATCCTACCTTCTCCTGGACTTTCCTTCAAAATTTCTTCTACCCCAAAGATAAATCATGACCAGGCCCAATCCACCTTGTGTGTCCAAACTGCACTCCATCACAGTCTGCCTTAACTTTTGACTTTGCCCTGGTCTTACACACCCAAAAACCCATGGCTGGCACTTTGATTGCGTAGGCGCTAGATTTCACTAAAAACTTTAAAAATTCATAACTCCAGTTCTACTGATTGGATTTCATTTGTTTTGTGGCCTATTTTTCTAAATTGGTATGGGATTTGCATTGTGTTGTGTTATCTCTTCATTACTGTTTGTGTGCTGCATAAATACTTAACACAGTAGCTCTAAGTTAGGCATGACTGCTTTTGTGCCAAGCTACCAGAGGATTCAGCACAGGTTAATTTAGTGACCTTTGTGGTTCACAGTGACAAGGAGTGTAGTTGTTGCTTCAGTAGGGTTTCTAACCCCCGAACCAATTACCCAGTTTCTTACAACTTCTGTTTGCAAAGTTCAGAGCAGGTGCCTGAAAGTCTCTTACACAGTTCTCACATGTGACACATCATGCCTTAGCCCCCAAGTTTTAATGAGCCTTGCTCAATGTGTCTTACGTGGGCAGAAGCAACAATGTAACTGTCCCCTTTTATTTTCCAGTGCGTGTTCCGGTGATTTCAGTGCTGGATCAAAAGAGCTGTGACTTGGTATTGGGCAGATCATCTTTAGCAAGGCAGGAAGCTCTGGTAGTGCAGATCCACTTTGCCCGATGTTGAACGCTTTGATGTGGCTACTCCTCAATTCTGTACTTTGTTGAGGGGGTTGTCGGGCCCCAGAAGGGTTGGCACCATAGCTGATAGGCCCACGACCCATGTCCTGGATGTTGCAAAGGGTCAAGCCTGGGTATCAGCCTCCAGCAACATATGCCTCTCATAGGTTCAAAGGATTACGCCTCCTTTCCTTTATTTTATGATTATGTGTTCCTGTACTGTGTACCTAATCAGTTGCACCATCTCCCATAAACAATGTGCTCTGGTCTCCCTGGTCAGCCCCCTTCCTGAATTATAATATGCTTTTGATACACACAGGGGATTCTCTGCCACCCTCCTAATGTAGCTCTCTCCCCTAGCCCCAGGAATGTCAGCAATCCACTTCTCCTGTCCGGGTCTCATCTTATAATTTTCTAGGTTCTGGGCTTCTCAAAATGGAAATCCACTGTCCTCTATTTCATGTACTCTCACTCGTACAGATACATGCAGTCTTTTTAGACACACAAACATGTGCGCTTCACAGTACTACATTCCTCTCATGTAGGCCAAGCGAGTTGGGAATACAGTTGCAGAATTCTAACCAAGTGGGCTGGTAGGCTCCACTCTTATGACATTAAATACAGCCCTGCCATATTACTGTGCACCAAGCGTGTATGCTAGACCGCAGTCCATCAAGGTAGGCCTTAGTCATGACAAGCATACATGACCCATGCATGTTGCATTACAAATTTTGTTACCAGTTTTACTGATCTACATGCAACTGGGGCACTCTGGGCTAAGGTGCACGTCGGTTACCATGAAGGGGCTTTTCCGTCCCATCAAGCACTTCTGTCCTTTGGGTTGAAAGTAACTCCTACTTTGCTGGATCCTTCCATGTATATGGTGCTATTGCCAAAGATGAAAACAAATAGCATGATTGCTCACTCATGCATAATGCTTGTGGTTTTAAGGCCATCCTGCCATTATCCTCACTCAACATTGCTTTAGCAAAAAAGACTGCTATCCGTCCTGCCTCACAAGAGAAGTGGGCACAGATAAGAGAGCAAACATATATTACCTTGTTATATGTCAATGATGTCCTTTCATATATGGGAAATACATCAATTATTTTTCTGTTGCTGGCTTCTAGCCAGTGCGGGCGACGCTCCTCCGCCATTGCGGAGGAGCTGCCCCTGCCCTTGTGGAGATATTTGGTTCAGTTTCTGGGTTCTAATTAGGTGGGCCAGGCCAATGTTGCACTCAGTGCTTTCAGTGTACTCTTCCACTGACAGTGGCCACAGATGGATGTACATATCTGTGGTGCATATGCATCGGTTTGGATAGCGATGAGACAGGGGTGGGAAATTCTCCCTCCAGGAATCTTTTGAAAACAGTGGGTGCCAAATGGTGCATTTTATAACTATTTATAAGGTTTTACATTAGGTGTCTAAAATGCCCCAAGGTCTGAAGGAACACTCATGAAATCCTCTGGTGAATTCATTGTGCACCCAGCAAGCCTGTTCACTGCTTCCTGCACATTGGGGGGTCCACTCTTTCCAAGAAAACCATTCGAAAAGTTTGCAAAATGGTATAATTTTCAGCGCAAGTTGGCTAAAAATAATGTTTTACAGGCAGTAAAAAAAGATGTGCCATGCAACTTGACATGACTTATCATAGTTAGCAATATACATAGAATCTCTTTTTTCACTTCTACCTCCTACTTCAGCTAATTTTCCCACAGGGTCAGTCCCAATAGAGTCTCAATTTGACTGAATCTCTACTCAGAAGGTGAAGTGTAGGAAATGTAAATACTACATAGATCTCATATTGTCATGCAACAGACAACTAATCATCTGGACAGACAGTATTTTTTTAGGATCAGACAAAGGACTTCAACCCAGGCCAAATAGACTTATCAGGTTTAAACAGAAGAGGTTAAACAAATCCAACTGAGGCCTCGGAAAAGCAGTACACGCAGTGTTATAAACAGTGGTGTGTAAAATTACGATAATTTCCTTTTGCGTTATTTCCGAAAAACACTTATTCAAAATTACGCAAAATAAAAATCCAGCATTTAGCACTCTATTTTAATGTGAATTGTGTCCTCGCATCCATTTTGGTCTCAAGGAAACATTTCACGTTAAAAAAATAGCGCAGACAACACTACATGTAATGTCATAAATAATCGTGTGTGAAGGTTGAGCAGTTTCCTTTTGCATAATTAAGAAACATTTTGAAAATATGACGGAATACCGCATAACAAGAAAATCCACAGTTTAGCACTATGTTTTGGAGTGAAATACATTCTCTCGATTGATTTCATTCTAAAACTGATTGATTTCATTCTAAAACAATGTGCAAAAAACACAAGTATCAGGAACAACAGTGGTTCATGTGTATTTTTCTGCCTCAAGCATTTGCTTCGAGAAAAAACCTCATATGGAAAGGACGAAGGAAGAGAAAAACAAACAAGCTTCAGAAAGGAAGTAAGCAAAACGCTGCAAGAGTGAGCTGAAGAGGCAGGGGGCGGTTATAAATGGATTAAAGAGGTCCGAGACGGCTTTAGGATTATAATGCTTCACCATTTTGTCCTCGCACATTTAAATGAGGCAGCCACGTGTTTCTGAGGAGAGCTTTGGCCACTGGTACGTTTTTATTTACAAATTAAGCACTGCGTGTTCCTGGATTTTTACCAGAATGGTCTTAATAACAAGACCGACCAGGAGTATTGGTATAATTTCAGGAATTTTGTGTAACAAGCATATCCCAAAATGCCAACAAGTATGTGAGATTTTGCCAGTGTAATGAAAATTTCTCACAGACCTAATAACAAATTTATCTGTTAACAGGATGAAATATAGTCACACATATCTTGAAATGAAAGCCATAACAGCAAGAACCCTCTCCACCTTAACATGAACTATACCAATATCAGTGTTAGATACATTTTGGAGATGTAGGGCCTGATTCTAACTTTGGAGGACGGTGTTAAACCGTCCCAAAAGTGGCGGATATACCACCTACCGTATTACGAGTCCATTATATCCTATGGAACTCGTAATACGGTAGGTGGTATATCCGCCACTTTTGGGACGGTTTAACACCGTCCTCCAAAGTTAGAATCAGGCCCGTAATCTTTTCCTCCTTACACACCATTGAAGATGCACTCATTTTGCTTCCAAATTACAGTGTATTTATGTTAGGTAAAAAACGAAATTCCCCTAAACAAAGGACTAACATTTACTGAAAATAGCCCTTTATGTTGCAAAATACCCTCTTTTAGTTTTTAGTAACTAAATACACTTGGTATGCAAATACCAGCTCCTAATTTAAATGCTCACATTAACTACGGTTTTAGATGCATATGAAGGAGAATTATGCACAAATGACAGCAATAAAATGCTAGTAGGGGAAGAAAGATAATTTCAAATGTACAAAAAATTTGCTTCCTTTCCAAAAACTGAGCAGACAACAGAGCATAGTATCGGAAGCAGACAACTGCTTACCTGTAATGGACAGAGTAGTGCAGAGTGTGTATGAATAAGCAGGCATATTCCCGCAAAGCACGAGTTAAGGTTGTTCGTTTTATGTCTAGAACTAGCCCCCTATCTGATGTATAAGATAAATAATGACATTTTGGGGAATGTTTTGAAATACGGGGTGATTCTGACAGCCTACATTCATATGTTATAGGAATGTGCAGCAAAACATATTTTTGGAGTAAAGGTGTGAACTAACTTCTAAAATAAGGTGGGGTGCTGGAGAATTCCAATAGGCTGTTTTCACTCTAAACATATTCCAATTACTTAAAATGACTTCAGAAATTCCATATTTTGGAATGGTGCTGGCTAAATATCCAACAGTTATACAAGGGACTAGACCACAAGTGCCCACCCTTGCGATATGGGTCCATCAGATTTAGAAATCAACTTCTGTTGGGACGGCAGTGAGGTGCGTGTATAATAAATTGACTGATTAATTCATTCATTCATTCGTTCATTTTATTTTTTTTATAGAGCACATGCTGATATTAAGGCCCAGATGTACAAGAATCTGGTGCTTCAGTACTGGTGAGCCAGATTTCTTGTGCCCCCCCAAATCTGCCACCTAACAACACCATGGGTGTGCCGTATTTACAATACGGCACACCATGGCGCACAGTTGGCCAATAGCATTAAAATTGTTGACACTATTGTGGAGCTTTGCTGCAGTAGCATAAAATTTGCTGACGCTAGTGCTGCAAAGTGCAAGGAGGTCCATTGACTTCAACAGGTGCGTCCTTTACATGCCTGCCTGGAGCAGGCATTAAAAATAACACCAAAAATGGCACAATGAAATCTTGTAGATTTCATTACACCATTTTTGCAGGCCTCCTAATGCTAGAATGCCCCCCTTGCATACATTATGCTTGGCCCAGACATAATGTGGCGCAAGGAGTCGCAAAGAGGCGCAATGCATGCATTGTGCCACTTTGTACATATTGCACAGCAATTTTTGCCTCATTGAGAAAAAATGACGCTAATGTGGCGCAAGATGGCGGTAGGGCCTTGTAAATCTGGCCCTAAGTGTATGATGCTAAAAACCGTAAGACAGCAGCATGCAGCAAAAGGAGAAAAGTGATGAAAGTAGAGAGACTAAAGCTATTGTTAGAAGAAGTGAGTTCATACAAGTTTATGACATTTAAAAAGATGAGACTCGGCCAAATAGCATAGGGCATGCAGTTCCAAGCAAGAGCAGGCAAGAAAGAGAAGAATCGGCCTCCTAAGCAAGGCCTGTGAAACCTGTGCATTGAAACCAAGTTAGCCGTTGAAGAGCAAAGCATTCTGGGTGGTATGTATTTAGTGAAAAACTGAGTCAAGTAGCTGTAACAAAAGCGTGTAGAAAAGGGCCTTGTGACAGACAGAATGGCTTAAAAAATGTCTTTTGAATCAGGAGCCAATGGGGACTTTTGAGATGTGTCGAAATCCTAGCCTGTTTGGGAACATACATTACAAGACTGGTTCCCGTATTTTCGACTAACTGAAGTTTGAAAAGGAAGGGAGACCAACGAATAATGTGCTGCAGTAATCTAGTTGACATAATCAAGGCCTAACTAAATAAGAAGGTGCCTGGAGGCTCTCGATATGAATGTTAAAACTCTCCTTAAGGCCCTGATCATAACGAAGCAGGTGGAAGTAAGTTTATTTATGTGCGCTTCAAAGGAAAGCACCCTGATTGTGAGCATTAGAAGCTGGAAGAGGGCAAGAGCCCAGAGACTCAAGCCACCAAAAAGGAGACCACACCAAGGGATCACCAAACACCAATATTTTGGATCTGCCCGGGTTGAGTCTTAAAGAATTGCTGCTCATCCAGTCAGCCCCTGTAATGAGGCAGCTGATAAACTAATCTGAATAGAGTTGATGCACATAAAATTGAAAGCCAAACGAGGCAATCAAATCAGGAAGGGGCGCCACACATATATGGAAAAGTGTAGGACTTAAACTGAGCCCTGTGGCACTCTGTACGACAAACATTTAAAGTTAAACCGAAAAGCTGCTAGTTGAACTGCATATCATCTGAAGGTAAGAAACGAGGAGACGTAAGCTAAAACATTGCCACTAAGGCCAGCAGATGTTAGCCTATCTAGTAGAAATTTCTAAGAGACAAGAGATCTCGAGAAATATTAAGGGCCACATGTACGTACCTTTTTTCTCGTTTAGGACGAGAAAAAAGCATTTTGGTATGTACAGACCCATTTTTGTGATTCAGTAATCTATTTACCGAATCACAAAAAGGGTTTGCGAGTGAGCAACCTTTATAGGAATGGTATTTATGTACGTGGTGTTACTATAGAACAAACCTTGCCAAAATGCAGTGGGGCACTGAACATGCTCAAAGACAAGCATAATGTGAACAAGTAATAGGAGAGGAAGCTGGGATGTGGATGGGTAATGCATTGTGATGTGGTGTTATTTAAATAGATGTGTCCGCAACTCTTTCCTAAACCGGAGCAGTGAGGGGCAATCCTGATGGACATGGCAATGTTTTTCTACATCATGGGTGCATAGATGGAAAAGTCCTGATGTCCTGCTTTTTCTTTATCACACTTCCTAGCCAGCAGTCTGATGGTGTCCTGCCTACAATCACCAGAGATGGTGAGCTTGTATGTAACATCAGCTGGGTGCTGGTTGTGATGGCTTTGTAAATAATGCAGCTGTTTCTGAAGATGATGTGGACAGCAAAGGAAGCCAATGGAGTTCTATCGGGATGAGGAGGATGTGATCATATTTCTTCATGCCTTTGAATAAACATGCGTAGTAAGTAGTAAGTGGTGCCATTGTGGAGTCTGTGAGGAAGTAGGGCATTACCACCATACAGGTGGAAGAATACAAGTGCATGAACAACAGTTCTGAAGGTGGTTTTGAGAAAATTGGTTTGACGTTTATTAGAAGACAGAGTTGGTACCAGGTCATCTTTTTTTTTTTTTTTTGCAATGTATTCCTTGAGGTCGAGGGTGGTGTCCAGGGTGAATTGGCATTTGGTGACAATTGGAGTTCAAAGCTTTCAGGGTTCTCGTTATTGAACCAGATTGATACTGTATTATTTTCATTGTCCTTAGCAACTAACAGGAATTCTGTCTTGGGTGGGTTGAGTTTAAGGTCGCGCAGGATATTCAGGCCTGGATGATGAGCTACCAGTGTTTGAGATGCTGGATTGCTGAACCCGAGGAGATTCTATTTCAGGACCGGAGGCTCCGATTATGCTATCTCTCTCTTTACTGATCCAAAACAGCAGCCAATCAAATTACATATAAATGAAAAACTACACATCCCAAGATGCCTATCAAGTAGTCACATGGTCCAATCACCAACTCCAACCTTTGTCCATAAATATCCTGACCCAAGATGTCACTTCCTCTTTCTTTGCTGCTCCACAGCAGATAAGTACCTTTTTCCTTACTGTTCAATTGTTTTGATATTTACATGTTTGTTTTACACTTTCAGGGTTAGATTGACTTGGCGACGCAATTCCGCTTGCTTACTGTATTTTTTTTTTTTTGCGCTTCCGCGCTGTTAATTTTTGGCTTTTGCCGCTTTTATGTCCTAGTTTTATTATGTGGAGCAGGAGCTGACTATGCGCTGCACGCATAGTCTCTCATCTTTTTCTATTGCTGCATGCCCTTGCGCGTCAGACACAAGCTTATCGTTTCAGTTTCCCTTCTGCAGGGAGATCGGCTCGTGCTTTGACTACGCACTGTGCTGGAGACCTGTTTTCTTATGCCTTCTTTGCTCCCTGACGCCCAGTTGTACTTCTAATAACGTGGGCTGTAAAACTAAAGAGGCTTGGCCTAGAGTGCTTCACAGGCAGCTCCCTCCACACTCTATTGGGCTGTATTGTTGCCTGTTAGGGGTTTTTGCACTCCCCCTATTGTTTATACAGATTTAAATATTTGATATTCCATTTTTTCTTTTTTCCATTCTTATCATGGCTCAATGGAGTGATCAAGATGCAGGGTATTACCCTGAAGAGATCGGTAACCAAATGGAGGTTAACCTTGTAGAAGCCCTTGATACTAGGGTTCAACAATCTGTTAATGATGCCCTTGTGAGAGCCTTAGGACATTTTTCAGGTCAACTTTTTGACTATGCCCGTTCCCAGGGTTGGCTTCAAGGACAACAACCGCAACCCAAAGGGGCAAAACAAAAATAAAAATAAAAATAAAAAAATGTAGAAGGCTCTAATGTAGTTTCTGATGATTTACACGCTGACGCTTTTGACAAATTGCGCAAAAAACGTGGGGCTGAACACAACTATAGCTCTAAAAAGGATACTTTTTTTTCCCCAATCTCCTTGGATAAAGATTCCTCTTCTAATGACTCCGATGACTCGGATGCTCCGGGTCCCAGTAAAGAAGCCAAGAATATGGTTCCCCCTTTTCAAGTTTTAGATTTCGATCCTCCGAGATTGTGCATCCCAGAGCTTCCAATTGGGTTCCTCCTCCTGAGGTGGTACAATATGTCCAGTCCAATATTAGATGGAGTTTTGTCAAGGAGGTACGGTCACGCCTTCGGGCGGAATGCCCTAGACCAGATCTGGAGGGTAAGGTCTCCGATATACCTGAGATTGACCCCACTATGGTCACGTTCATGAACAAATTTGCGAAAGACCCGAGAAAGGGTTTGGATAGGTCGTGGCGTAGTTGCCAAGATAAACTTCTTGACTTGACTGGTCCTTTGACGAAGATTCTGGAGATGGCCTTTATTGCTAAAGTCAGAAACTCCTGTGGACTCGGATGTGCTGATTGGCTGGGCCCAGTCAGCCATTTGTCAACAAGGCAATACTAATTGTGCTATTTCATCATAACGCAGGAAGTCCATTCTCATGCTTATTGATCCTAAACTCTCTGATTTGGCTTCTTGTGAGGCAGGCCCTTCTGCCAATGGACTTCTTTTCGGGTCTTCCTTTATTAAAGAGTTGGCCAAGTTTTGCTCTACCTTCTCTTCCTTGGACAAAGCTCAAATGTCGCTTAAGAAGGTGTTCAAACAGGGCTTTTTTGTCAGGGCCGGTCGTTATGGAGGACGTATGCCCGGCAGAGGAACTTTCAATGGTCCTCAGAACTACTACCCCAGAGAGAGAGGAGGTTGCTATGGAGATCAAGATTCCACCTTCTACCCTACGTGCTCCAGAGGAGGTTGTCCTAGATACCGCAGAGGTCCCTGCAGGGGACAACAAGGAGCAATCCAAGACACAAGTTACTCAAGTGAGCATTATTCCATTCTCTCAGGTGATTCTTGGGGGCAGAATGGGATTATTTCTAGAAAATTGAAAAAAGATTTCTGGAGATCCTTGGATTCTCCAGACTGTTTTGGGTTTTCATCTGGAGTTTATCGGTACTCCCAAACAACGAATCCCTCCACGTCCAATGTCTTTTTCCCTCGCAGATCAAACCTTTATAGACAAAGAGGTTCAGGCTCTATTGGACAAAGGAGCAGTAAATTTTTCATCCCCTCATCCTTCCGGTTTCCTCAGTCCCATTTTTGTGGTGGACAGAAAGAGGGGAGGTCAACGTCTAGTCTTCAATCTAAAGGATTTCAACTATTGGATCTTGTACAGACACTTCAAAATGGAAGGGATTCACATGTTGAGGGATATTCTATTAGAAGGAGATTGGATGGTCCATTTGGACCTGAAAGATGCATATCTTTCAATTCCCATCTCTCCTCCTCACAGGAGATTTCTGCAATTCCTGTGGAAAGGTCATTGCCTAGAGTTCCTTGCACTTCCGTTTGGCCTCTGGTCAGCCTCCTGGTGCTTCACAAAGCTGTTGAGACCAGGGATGGAATGTCTGAGGTCCAAGGGTGTCCGATTGATTATATATCTGGATGATATTTTACTGATGGCTCAGACTCCCCAATCCCTTCTGATTCATTTAAACTGGACCATCAACTTCTTGTAGGATTTAGGTTTCCTTATCAATGCGCAGAAGTCATTATTGAAACCGACTCGGATAATAGAATTCCTGGGATTCCAGATAGACTCAGTCCATTGCCAACTAGTTCTCCCTTCTCAGAAAATTCACAGCATCAAGAGGGAACTGAGGTCTGAGTTCTAGCCTCTTCAATTCAGTCAATTTTCCCAGCTCCTATACACTATTGTGCTCTGAAGAGACTCAAAATCAGACATCTGCAACAGGGTCTGAGTTATTCGGCGCAGATTCTGTTAACTGGCTCCAGCACATGGAAGCCTGGAACAGCAGAGCTATTTTCGGTTCTCATCCAGAACTGGTGATTGAGTCCGATGCCAGTCGTTGGGGGTGGGGAGCCCGTTGCGGCTCTCTAGTGACAGGAGGTCGATGGTCAGAGTGGGAACAGACTCTGCACATCAACTGGCTGGAACTTCTAGCGGACTCCTTTGCCATAAAGAGCCTTTCTCCGCAGAAGACAGATTGCTGCATTTTGTTAAGGATGGACAATATCTCAGCAGTAGAGATATGTCAACAAGTTGGGTGGACGAAGTCCCGGATTTTGGCAGAAATTGCCAAGGATTTTTGGCACTATTGTCTGACTCAGCATCTGGTGGTCCTAGCGGAATATCTCCCGGGGGATCAGAACACAATAGCGGATTGGAATTCCAGGTATCTGACGGATTCCAGCGAATGGAAAATAGATCCAGTGATTTTCTCTCAGATAATCAGGAAGTGGGGTGCTTGCGAAGTGGATCTATTTGCTTCTCGTCTCAACTTTCAGATTCCCTAATTTTACAGTTGCAGACCAGACCCTCTAGCACTGGCGAAAGATGCTTTTCTTCAAGATTGGCCTCAGAATCGGGGGTTTGCATTCCCTCCTTTTCTGATGATTGCAAGGGTACTGTCTCAGGTGCGGAGGCAGAAAGCAGAGATCATTTTGGTGACGCCATTTTGGAGAGCTCAACCTTGGTTCCCAATTGCTCTACAGTTAGCTTGTGCTTCCCCGCTTCTCATTCCTCCTCGTCGGCATCTTCTATTGAATCCGGAGGGCCTTCAACATCCACTGATCTTATCAGAGTAGTTGACACTGCTGGCCTGGATGATTTCAGGTCAAGATGGAGTTCCCCAGGCATTTTGCAACAAGCTGCGGACTTCAATAAACAGCCTTGGGCCTCAAGCACGCATAAAAGATATTCCTCAGCCTGGCACAGATGGAATAGTTGGTGTGATGGAAGGGGTATTAATCCAGTGGAATCACATGTTGAGCTGATTGTAAATTTCTTAGTGGAATTGGCAGGTTCAGGTTTGGCTTTTCGAACAATCAATAATTTCAGATCAGCCATTTCTGCTGGCCATATTCATATAGATGGTAAACCTGTTGGTGAACACCCATTAATCTGTAAATTGTTGAGGGGTATCCGTTTATCCACTCCTCCTCAAACAAAGTATTCAGTGTTGTGGGATGTAAATATTATATTGAGATTTTTAGATTCCTGGCCTGTCAACAGATATCTATCTCGTAAACAGATTTCAGCTAAACTGACCACGTTATTATGTCTGATTTCTTGTAAGAGGGTATCGGATGTTAAAGCATTGGACTTAGCTGGTAGGGTAAATTCCCCCGAAAGAGTTACCTTCACTATTACCAGAAGAACAAAAACGAATTGCAGGTCAGTATCTTATCCAAAGTATCCAGATAACTCCAAATTATGTGTAGTTCAATGTTTAAAGAAGTATGAAGTGGTTACAGAAGAATTTGGACAAGACGTTAATGGTCAGTTATTGATTTCTTTGCAAAAACCTTTCAAACCAATTACGTCAGCCACTTTATCTAGATGGATGAGACGGTTAATGAATGAAGCAGGTATAGATACCAAACAATTTGGGGCTCATTTTGCTAGAGGGGCTATGGCCTCCAAGTCGTATGCTTTAGGATCTCGTCTAGAAGACATTATGAAGGCAGCTGATTGGTCTTCGGAGTTTACTTTTCGTAAATTTTACCACAAACCTGTGGTAGATGTTGCTACTGTGGTAATGGAACAGCTTTAAACGAGCATAATCGGAGCCTCCGGTCCTGAAATAGATTAAAAAATGTTCTAGCTTACGCGTCAAGAATTTTCAATTCTATTAAGGACACGGAAGCGAGGATTATCCCTCCCATTGGAAAGTATTGTATCTTTTGCTCAAAAGATTTATGTTACATCGATTGTATTTTGATAATTTATGTTTCCCACCCGTATTTCTTATATTAAATTATTTTCTGTATTTTTAACTGTTTTAAATCGACAAGATATTACCTACCTTTTTCACTATATTTATAGATTCTGATCAGAAGACTCCTTGAATTTCATTCTTTATGGTGATGAGGACTTCTTCCCACAACTTCTTTTGTCTTGAAGTTTGCTCAGCAAGATTGGGCTCCTGTTGGGCTCCGTTGGCGTTCCGTTTGGATTTCCAGGCTCTTGGTTCTACGCCTCTGTAAGAAGTTTCGTTTAGTTTATTGAAGATTACCTGACTTTATCAAAGAAAGAGGAAGTGATATCTTGGGTCAGGATATTTATGGACAAAGGTTGGAGTTGGTGATTGGACCATGTGACCCCTTGATAGGCATCTTGGGATGTGTAGTTTTTCGTTTATATGTAATTTGATTGGTTGCTGTTTTGGATCAGTAGAGAGAGAGATAGCATAATCCTTGCCTCCGTGTCCTTAATAGAATTGAAAATTCTTGACGCGTAAACTAGAACATTTTTTACTCTCAAGTAGAGTTGTGTGTCATTGGTATATTGGTAAATTTTCATGCTGCTGTCTGAAAGGAGAGCATCAAGCAGCTCCTTGTAAAGGCTGAAGATGACAAAAGACAGCATGCATCCCTAGGGGACTCCAAGCGTGATAGGGATATATTGTGATCGGGGGGGCACCAATGTGAACAATTGATGTTGGCTGGAAATGGTTCTTTAATAACAAGGCATAAGGGGTTTGTGATTTTTTTGGCAGCTTTGTGCAGCTTGAAGTATTTGAAAGAAGCATGTGAAGAAGATGTGCACTGTGGTGTTGGATGACTGATTACAATAATGGAGCTAATTCTGCCAACATATCTAATCAATTTTACTAGAACACTGCTAATGCATTTGGAAGGCCACAATTGCATACATGTAGATGGCCAGTGCAAGGAGAAAGGTGATCCTTCAGGCCAAGATTAACCTCATACAGCTCTCTGGGAAGGAGACCCGAACAATAAAGGGCCTCAAAAACAGGGAGAAACGTGGATGTGGGTACTTTACCTTCCACAAACTTTCTAATACAAGCTACTGGAAGCTTAATGTGCCTATTAAAACTTCAAAATGGAGGTTAGAGACACTCGACTTACACATATCTATTAACATGCACATGTACAAAACAGTGTTTCACAAAGACATAAAAAAAAGAACTTTTGTTAAAACAAATGCTATTAAGCTAGGAATCGAGGATTCAGATTTCTAATTCATAAGACTGGCAAGCCATTACAGCAAACAGCAATCATTGGCATAGCTAATAGGTGTCACATCTGGTATTTTATACGTGTTTAGCCATGCAGCATTCAAATAATGCCTCACTAACTGGAAAGTCTGGAGCAGCTTGTGGCACACTCAACAAGAGCCATTTGATCTTGGTCTTTGAGAAGCAACCCAAATAGGTTTGGATGTGCTTTGGCAACACTTTTGGAGGCCTGTTTCACAAGAGGATTAATCTCTGCAATTGCCTCTTTGACCCACTGAGCTATATTCATGCTATTTGAACCAGTGGCCTGCAAGTTACACAAACGTCTATTAAGCAAGCCAATAACCCTCTCAGCCATCTTCCTAGGATTGGAAACTGGGACCTGCAGGTCATTGTCAGTTAACAGCAGCAGGCGTACCACCCACAAAGCTACCTCACTGGGACCTGTACGTTTGCCTTAAATATACACAGATCTGAGCAGCATGCACAGCAACTCGCTAAGTTATCTTGACGTAATGGAAGATGCAAATTGAGCACCTGTTTAACCCCGTGACAGTGGCTTCTGCCGTCATACGCCCCAGGGTGCCAGCCTCAGCATGGATATCACTGGAGCATGACATTCCTAGTGCCCCACATGAGGACATGTAGAGTGGAAAGTATTCATTTAATAAGCATTTGGCTGAAAAGTGCAACCATTGACTCCACTTCAAGACATCACTAGCAGGAGTCGCTTTAGTTACAGCACTTGGGGTGAAATGTGAAAGTTCCTTTTGGTCAAGTGCTTAAAAGCGGAGGAGTGGTATGCATTTGTCTACGCATGTGTGCTTTTATTAGATTGCAGAACGGAAGCACGGGGAAGTAAAGCAATTTGCCAGATCACACGTTTTTGGTGATGCAGGAAGGCCTGTATTAGTACTGTGGCCAACCCGTTTGAGTCGTCTGCTTAACCGGAGAGCGCAGACATCCCTCCATCTCCCCACTGGAGGAGGGAGGACCAGTGCAGACTCATGACAGTGGTGTGCTGTGGCTGGCTTTTGAGAACTGTGAATCGGATTTTTGAAGGTAAGTTAACACTAACTTTTCATGGGTTCATACAGCACTAAGTGGCCCCAGCTCAGCGCTCGGAGACAATAGACACTGGGCAGGTTGTGCCCTATGCACTTGGCGGCCTGCGGGCCTGAGAGCTGACTCTGAGTGCACCCTCCACATCAACAAAGCTGAAATCTGTAGAATAATAATGAGGAATATATAAAGGATTTTCTGGGGTGTCAGAGCTCGGAAACACGAGCACTTAGAACAAAAATGTTTAAAGCATGGTCAGGGGAGGAGGACTTTATTTGCTTTGCTGTGAAACCCTCTCACTTTGAAGTCAAACAAAATAACTAGATAAGAACAAGATTTACAGACCTATTTAACAGTGCTCTCGGAGAGAATAAGAAAATGAGAAAACGTGAGTGCTCCTGACGAGGGCTGGTCAAAGATGAGCAGGAAATAAATAAATGGGGGTGGATAAGAAGACTAGGCACAGTGTGAGTCACAGACCAATATGGCCTAATTTCCACAAGTGTTTGAGATTTAACACATGAGTGTCTAACATGACCCGTGGTGGCAAGAAAAAACCCTGACATGGAAGTGTACAGGTATATATGGGCACAGTATTCTCAGTATTATCTCACGATCCATAACCTCCGTACATTTCCCTCAAGTTAAAAGCCTTGCAAGTAGTATAGATGCAGTGCCGAGTTCTGGGAATTGAAGGGCCATTGCAATGGTGGCATGAACTATCACCTGCAGCAAGTAGAGGTGAAGTTTTCAATATCCGTCAGTTTACATGAGAAAAAAACGCATTTAGTAATGGTACTGCCTGGAAGAAAGATGATCATTGTACATTAAAAAAACACTTTTATCTTTTTATGATACTGCAGTGGTTTTGCATTTCAAGATAGAGGGCAGAACAGAGGGGGAAGCTTGGGGAAATGAGAGCGTGCGCCTGCACTCACCGAGAAGCAGAGCAACCCCATTGCAGCAGCTCCAACCGAAGCACAACAGTTGGACTTTTCCGGCTTGGGAGGAGGTAGGAGGAATGTCAAGTACATGCATACCATGTGGATTAGGACCATGAAAGAGAAGAGAAACCAGCAAAAGCAGCAGAGTTCAGCCCGAGCCCTGCACATGCAAAGGGCAGTCTGCGGCGTCACAAGGTGAGGAGCGAAGATGCAATGAAATTCGGGCATCGAAGCTGAACAAGCACTCACAGTGAAACACAAGCAGGAAAGAAATAATAAAACAGTTCCCAAACAAACAGATAAAGAACCAAAGTGTAAAGATACAGTACCCTGCTCCACGGGAGGAAATTAAAGTAAAAAAGGAGGGGCAAAGAGTAATGATGACTACTAGCAAGCAAATGTTTTTAAAGGACACTGAAACAAATGAATGAAAAGCAGTGGGCAGGCTCTAAGCCCACAAAGAAGTATATACTATAGTACATATAACAAGTCTCGAAAGCTTGACCTAACATAAAGATACATTTTACAGGGTAATACAGCAAACATCAATAAGTACTAATAAAGTTAGAAGCTATTGGCTGAATAAAAGCTGTTGACCTTTAACACATCGTCCAGGTTTAGATCATTGTTCTGGGAAACTCAGATATGTGACACTAGTTTATAACTTGCAAGGCCCAATTTATTAGTGAACAACTCATGGGAAAAAATATGGGTCAACTCTGACACCAATGTATGTCAGGGAAAACAGGAAAATATATCTTCAGCACATTCTGTACTACTGCCCATGGTATTAGACAATGCTGAAAAGAACATAAGGTGCACTACTGATCTATAGACAAGATAAGATGACAAGATGTTTATTAGCAGCCAGTTCTTCCACATTACAATGAATTTGGACTCCTATCTACTAAAGGTAATAGATTTTTGGTCTTCATGCAATTCAAACTAATTAGGCTGAAACACAATGACTTTTCGGTTTACATACATGTAACATATCCCTTTATTCATCTTTCTTTTTTGATAGCTTATTTCACCTTTACCCTTTTCCTCCTGATTCCGACCTCACTCTCTTTTTGCCTCATTTCAAGTTGTATTGCAGTGGGAATGGTTGAAGTTGTAGTCTTTGTGCCTGGCATCTTCCCATTATTAGGTTAGATTGGAGTGAGAATAGTAAAATGTTGCAACTTTAGTGTCCAACACCTTCTATGAGTTATTTTTATCTTGGAGTGGGATTAATATATTTAACCCTTTTAGTGTCCAAACTCTTTCCTGAGATAAGTTGTATTGCAGTGGGAATGGCTGATATTGTCCCTTTACTGTCCAGTATGTTCCCTGAGTTACTTTATCTTGGAGAGGGAATAGTTTATTCAGCACTTTTAGTGTCCAAAACCTTCCCTGCCATAAATTGTATTGCAATGGGAATAGTTGATGTTGTAGTTTTTGTGTCTAGCACCTTCCCTGTGTTAAGTTAGATTGGACTAGGAATAGCAAATGTTGCCCCTTTAGTGTCCAACACCTCCTATGAGTTATTTTACCTTGGAGTGGGGTTAGTATTTCTAACTCTTTTAGTGTCCAAAACATTCCCTGGAATAAGTTGCATTGCAGTGGAAAAAGTTGATGTTGCCTATTTAGTGTCCAGTACCTTCCCTGTGTTAAGTTAGATTGGAGTGGGAATAGTAAATATTGCACCTTTAGTGTCCAACACCTTCCATGAGTTACTTTATCTTGGAGTGCGAATAGTATTTTTAACCCATTTAGGGGCATATTTATACTCTGTTTGCGCCGGAATTGCGTCGGTTTTTTTTGACGCAATTCCGACGCAAAACTAACTCCATATTTATACTTTGGCGTTAGACGCGTCTAGCGCCAAAGTCCATGGAGTTTGCGTAATTTTTTAGCGTGGACACCTACTTTGCGTTAATGATATGCAAGGTAGGCGTTCCCGTCTAAAAAATTGACTCCGAGGCATGTGCGCCGTATTTACACTCCCAGGCAAAAATCACGCCCGGGAGTGGGCGGGTCAAAAAAAATGACGTACGGCCGCTTTTGCGCCGTTTTTTAGCGCCTGGTCAAGGCAGGCGTTAAGGGACCTGTGGGCTCGGAAGGAACCCAGAGGTGCCTTCCCATGCCCCCAGGGACACCCCCTGTCACCCTTGCCCACCCCAGGAGGACACCCAAGGCTGGAGGGACCCATCCCAGGGAACATAAGGTAAGTTCAGGTAAGTATTTTGTTTAATTTTTTTTGTGGCATGGGGGCCTGATTTGTGCCCCCCTACATGCCATTATGCCCAATGACCATGCCCAGGGGACAGAAGTCCCCTGGGCATTGCCATTGGGCAAGGGGGCATGACTCCTTTCTTTGCTAAGACAGGAGTCATTTCTATGGGGGTTGGGAGTCGAAAAAAATGGCGCAAATCGGGTTGAGGCGAACAATTTGCCTCAGCCTGACTTGCCCCATTTTTTGGCGCCCAAGCTCCATATCCCCCTACGCCGGCGCTGCCTGGTGTACGTCGTTTTTTTCCACGCACACCAGGCAGCGCCGGCGGCTAACGCCGGCTAACGTCATTGATTAAATACGGCGCCCGCATGGCGCTTCAGAATGGCGTTAGCCGGCGCTAATTTTTTTGACGCAAAACTGCGTTAGCGCAGTTTTGCGTCAAAAAGTATAAATATGGCCCATAGTGTCCAAAATCATTCCTGAGATAAGTTGTATTGCAGTGGGAATGGTTGATGTTGGCTTTTAATGTCCAGTACCTTCCCTGCGTTAAGTTAGATTGGAGTGAAAATAATAAATGTTGCCCCTTTAGTATCCAACATCTTCCCTGAGTTATTTTATCTTGGAGTGGGATTAATATATTTAACCCTTTTAGTTTCCAAAATCTTTCCTGAGATAAGTTGTATTGCAGTGGAAATGGTTGATGTTGTCTCTTTACTATCCAGTACGTTCCCTATGTTACTGTATCTTGGAGTGGGAATAGTTTATTTAGCCCTTTTAGTGTCCAAAACCTTCCCGGCCATACGTTGTATTTCAGAGTGAATAGTTGATGTTGTAGTTTTTGTGTCCAGCTCCTTCCTTGCATTGTTAGATTGGAGTGGGAATAGCAAATGTTGCTCCTTTAGTGTTCAACATATTCTCTGAGTTATTTTACCTTGGAGTGGTATTCTAATAGACTAAGAGTATATTTTTTGCACTGCGTAGTCCTATATAATAGGGGCAGTGTGGAGACGTACATTCCTCAGTGCATTCAACAGTGATAGTTCTATTGGCGTCCTGACAGCAGTCGCCTGCATGGAGTAACTGTTCTGTGTATTATTGCATCCTACCCTACGGGCATGGGTTACAAGGGACTTGGCCTATTATTTTTTGCTAAGGGGTCAGATTAGCCTCCTCTGATTATCATCAGTATTTGCGAGTGCACCCAGTTTGAATTATTCTGAAGGACTAATGGGTTCACAATGGATGAAATATTGCTGAATTTCTGATTCGCTGGAGCAAGATTTGGGGAAAGTGTTTAAGACAACTAAGGACATAAGACGCCCTTGTGGCGGCTTGTGGCCTTAGGAGAAATCATAGATTTGTTTTATGCTTGGCATCACACTGTGACACGTCTATCCCGTGAACCATTGGCTAAACCTCTCAATGCTATTTCAGTTAAAGGTGCCAAAGCAGTAGCCAAATTAACACGTAAACAACACAACAGCCTGGCTGGAACAGCTCAAAGCATGGACAAAATGATAACAGAGAATCAGTTGCCTTCCTCTATATTAGACAATTCATATTTATGCACTGTGAAAGCTCAACAGAGACTCCAGCTGTAACATAACCAGGGGGCAGGTACGTTGATGCCACTAGAAAGAAGGAGGGGAGGACCACAAGTCCCCAAAATATAGAGACAAGAGCTCAGGATTCCAGCATTTCGCCTCAAGCACGAAGTGTGATAGCTGCTTCAGATACTCTATTGTTGACTGGATTACTCAAGGCTGCACCTAAGGAGGTAATAAAGGGACAGACCTATCCCCTATTTGCGGGGACTGGCTCAAAGGACTCCTGGAAAGATAGCCCATTGGCAAGTGTGACTGCCAACTCTCCAGCCCCAGAACAGCAGAAGGGTGAATCGGCAACTCTGAAAACAAGAGGCAGTACCTTCCCCCCGCTGAATGCCCTGGTGGCGCCTGGGCCAGAAGACATTGGGCAGCAGAAGGGTCACAAGGATCTTGACATTAACACCCCCACGGCCCAGGAGGCTATGGCTACAGTGGGTTCAGTACATAATTCGGATGTAATACAAGCTGAATCCCAGCCAAAAGATATGAGGCTGAAGGAAGCAGGGCCACCTACAGAAGCACTTCTCCTTTTGATTCTGGCCGAATTAAGAACATTAAAAGTGACAAAGGAAGAGGCAAACAAAAGAACCAAGCAGCAACTTAATCTTATAAATCAAAATATGCAAGTCTTGACCATTTGGATATCTGATGTTGAACAGCGCTTTTCAGACTTAGAAGATGTCACAAAACAGCAGGACTGCACTGTGGTGAAACTCCAGGCCGAACAAACAAGTTGCAGGTGAAGATTGAGGACGCAGAGAATAGGTCCCAATGCACAAATCAGAGATTTATTGGGGGTCCGGAAGGGTGTGAAAATGATCAAATAATAATTAATCTCATCTCTGACCTAGTGAAAAGATTTGTGTTTCCAGAGGCTGAGACACAGAAAGTGGATTTAATGATCACACGTGCACACGGCATTCCTAATACGCAATCGTCAAACACAAAATATCCAACAACGATATTGGTGAACTTTGGTGACTATTAAATAAAATAACTGATTATATCTAAAGCCATTAAAGACAAATGCTATCAATTACCAGGGGATTCCTCTTTCAACATTTTTCAGGTATGTCTGCTTTGGCAGCACGCTGTAGGAATGAGTTTAAGAGATTGATTAGCAGCTTTCAGCAAGCAGCAGCTCCTGCTGGTATCATACAGCAATTGAATGTGAAGGTTCTCTACAAGGGATGGCTTCAAATTGTGCATTCTGTACAGCAAGCAAAGAAGCTGTTATGTACAATTAAGCAGTGAGGGTGAAACAATGTGGGGAGGGGAGTTGAATTGATAGATTAAGCTTCAGGAGACACCAGCTCTACAGGTGAACCAGGCAGGACAAGGGGAAAGGATATGTCAAAAAGTCAAAATGTGGATCTGTGCTGATATAGAAGCCTGCCCTGTTTGTGATTTTTGGGAAGGGTGGAAAGCAACGTAATATGGCGAATGTACCGCTCTCTGAGGAATGTGTTTTCTGGTGCTAATTGGTTATTTTCTTTCAGCAGGTGGCTCAGAGGTCTTTTTTGTGCCATATCAACGCACCAAGCAAAGGGGAAATAGAGTGAAGGGTCGGAGCACTGGGACCCACAAGGGAAGGGGTGGGAAATGGGAAAGGAGGTTTAGAGGGAGCACATGACAGACTGAAATCCAGGATTCAAGGGTGGAAGGGTGGGATGGGTCACTATGCCGGGAGGTAAATGGGTGGTTATAATTGAAAACTTGGCAGCAAACAAATGGGTGAGATATAATAGGCAATGTCTAGCTATAAAGTTACATTGGTGTCATGCAATGTGAATTGTTTCAATGATAGGATAAAAGCCCAAGCCTTGTTGGCTTGGTTAGGGGCCTTAAAAGCTGATATAATATGTTTACAAGAGACACACCTGAGGTCGGATGGCTGTCACCTCCGATTACCTTTAGATATACAGCATACCTTTTTTGCTTCAGAACAGGCCGCACTTCGCAGCATGGCAATCTTAATTGCACAAACAGAACAGGGAGAAGTTCTTAAAATTGTGAGGGATCCAGGAGTTATATGGGTTTGGTAAAAGTTTGTATGGGCAGAGAAACATTACATTTGATAAGTTATTATGGTCCCATAGAGGATGTGTCTTCCCCACTGCATGATTATTATTACAACATGAGTCAGGGCACATAATAATCAGTGGTGATTTCAATTTAATTCAAGAACTAAGGATTGATACCTCACAAGCAAATGAGCAACAGAACAAACCTAAATCATTTTGAGTGCTGCAACCTCTGGTGCGTGATTTTGCTCTTATAGCCACTTGGTGAGTACAAAATGACATGATATCTCAATATAAATGTCACTCGAAACGCTATGGCACAGCGTCACGGTTAGACTCCTTTTTAATCTCACACTCTGATCGGTGGGGGGACCGTATAATTCAGAATAATGCATTTTCTGATCATTCATTGATCAGTCTAACAATAGTGTTGAAGGTTGCACATGTACCAAAGGCAAGATGGTGTTTCAATAAAGACCTTTTTACCGAAAATAACTTTGACTCTGCCTTGGACTTCTCAGTTTGGGAAGCATAAACAGCATTTTTTAGAGGGCAGGCATTTTTGTTTAGGTTGCTCGAAGACAAGAGAAGACCTGGGAATATACTGACTTTGTCAAGAGTCTGGAAGAAGAAGCAAAAGCGTGTATCCAGGCAAGATTAAAGCCACACTGGGAAGGTTAGATCAGGCAAAATCAAAATTTCAAGAACATATGATGGCCAGAGAAATAGTTAATCATTCCTTCTATCTTCAGTGAAGCTACGAGGAAAATGAACTTATAGGACAATATCTGGCCTGGTCTTTGAAACAGCGTGCCAACACTAATATAATTAGGAAAATCACTGAACCAAAGAAACTCATGCGTAGACCCCGGAGACAGCACAGGTGTCTCTGCAGCTATACACAAACATTTACTCTGTATCTATAAGTCCTGGCTCAGCTATCGATAGCTGGCTGTCCAAAATTCAGATTCCTACCTTAACTTAAAACAAGGTAGAGGCTCTGATTGCACCTGTAACTTTAGAGGAAGTCCAACAGGCCATATAGGGCCTAATTACAAGTCTGGCAGTCACTAGAACACCAGACTTGCGGTGGCAGTCTGGACCACCGCTGCTGTGGTGATCCCACCACCACATTACGACCCTGGCAGTCTGACCGCCAGGGTTCCGAGGGGCTGATGGCGGGTGCAGGTTGCAATCAGCCAGGCAGCGCTGCCCTGCTGATTACAACGTGGTTTTCTGCCAGCCTTTTCATGGCAGTGAAAGCGCCATGAAAAGGCTGGTGGGGAATAGGTGCATGAGGCCACTGCACTGCCCATGGTATGGGCAATGTAGGGGCCCTCCTGCCCAGCACCCTCATAATGCGCACTGTCTGTTGTGCAGACAGTGCTCACTATGAGGGTTCTGGTACCCCCTGCGGGGGGCAGCATTGCAACCGGCTTGATTAGAAGCCAGCGACAATGCTGCTGCCACTTTCCCACAGGGCTGACGGGCGGAAACCTTGGTTTCCACCCGTCAGCTGAGCGGGAAAGTCATAATGGGGCTGGCAGGGAGGTCGCCACTCCAATGGCAGCCACCCTGTTGGGAGTTTGCTCTGTCTGTTGTGCAGACAGTGCACATTTTGAGGGTGCTGGTACCCCCTGCGGGGTTTCTGCCCATCAGCCCAGCGGGAAGGTCATAAAGGGGCTGGTGGGGAGGTCACCACTACAGTGGCAGCCGCCTTGTTGGGAGTTTGTCAGATGGGTGCTCCCGTCCGCCAAACTCGTAATCTGGGCCTAAGTCTGCAGCAAATGTGAAAGCCTGTGGGAAAGATAGACTGCTGGCCGAGATCTACAAAGCTTTTGCACAGCAACTAGCCCCATTTCTGGTATGATTTTTAATCAAATTCTACAGGGGGTCTCGTGCAGAGTTCATTCACTGAGTCAGTGGTCGTTAGTTTTCTTAAAAAAGATCAACCGGAAGATGATCCAAACTCTTATCGTCCAATAAGTCTCTTAAATAGTGACTAGAACGTTCTGGCAAAAATATTGTCAAAAAGGATTTCCTTGGTAGCATCAGCAGTTATACATGGGTACCAGAATGGGTTTTACCCCTAGAAGATTGATGACTGCAAATACCAATTTTTTTGTCCAAGCAATTGATTTGTTTCTCCCGACAGCAGTTAAAAACTGCTGCTACAATGCTTGATGCAGAAAAGGCTTTCTATTTGGTTGAATGGGAAGTTTTTTTTTGCTATACTGTATATATTTGCGCTCCCCGATAAATTGGTTAGTTTGATAAGCAAATTATACCAAGAAGATAATGGCTCAATATTTATAAATAACCTTTTAGCGGAATTAGTGGTCAAGTGAATAACTTGACAGGGATGCCAAATGTCCCCAATTTTATTTGCACTCCTCATCGATCCTTTGGCTTGTGCCATACGCCAGGGCCAATCTATTTTCCTCCCTTTTGCAACTGCCCCCAAGCTTTAGCTCTATGCAGATGATACTGTACTCTATTTGGTGGCAGATAAGACGAATATTCAATATGCCCTAGATAAAATTGTGGAATTTACGACTTTAGGGGGATATAAAATTAATCAGGCTAAGTCTGAAGTGTTGCTGTTTGGGTGCTCAGCTGAGGCTCTTCCTGCAGTAATGACAGCTTTATTTCTGACTAGGCGCCTTATCAGGTATCTAGGGTTTCGAATCACATCAGATTATGCTGATCTCTATAAACTTAACTACAAATCTTTAATAGAAAAATCACAGACCTTCCTTCAGTATTGGGGTAGCCTTCCGTTAACAATTATTGTGCATATTTTCTTGATAAAGATGAATCTTCTCCCGTTTTTCTTAGTTGCTTTCGCTAATATCATGATAAAGATTCCAAACTCCTTCTTTAAAACAGTCAAGACAGATATTCATACATTTATCTGGCAAAAAGAGTTAAACTTCTGAATTTACAAGCGGCTCAGGAAGAGGGCAGACTATCGCTGCCCGATTTTAAGAATTATTTTGATGCAGCGTTTTTAAGTTGGTTAACATCTTCTCTGAGAAATATGCCAGACGAAAGCAATTTTTACTTAAATGAAATGCTGAAAACAGTTGCGGTGGATCCGGATTCATTTAGACAAATATCCAGACTCCTAAAAAGAGCTAGGTATAAGACCCTTCAAATGATAGTAGCACAATTTAACAATATTTGGCTTTGGTTTAAATTACTCTAGTTCCACCCAGAGGTAAAGCTCAAGCATAGCTCAAGTTTGGGCCTACACTTGAGTCGGGCCACGATTAATCGATGGAGAGGGCTTGGCTGCATACAGCGGGGGGCTTTTGCTGGAATAATCCTTTGGTAACTTGAAAGAACTCAACCAAGAGAATAATGCAATACCCTCAAATTTGTATTTTAGTTTTATTCAGATTCAACATGTATGTGAGGGTTGTCCTACTGAAGTCTCGGAAACAGCTCAAAAGATATCTCAAGCTTTTTTATATCTCACTTAGTAGGTATGGGAAATTGGTGCAGAGTTTTGACTATAAGTTTGGGAGATAATATTGTCTCGGATCACCTAAATAAAATAACAAGGATCAATGGTAGAGTGGTAAGACGAACACAATGAAAGTTCTATAATCAAAATCACAGGGAAAGCAATCCGAGCTGCAAACTTTAAACGCATGGTATTTTTTGGTAAATGGATAATGGCATAAATCAAGCGCATGTTTGAAGATGCTAATGGGAGTTGTTTTAGATTTGGATTCGACTCAGGAGATTTGGTCCATATGATTTTCCTATGCCGGGAACTGCATGGATTTTGGGTCAATGTGTTCAAGGAGATAGAGGCCTGGTCAGGTCAAGTGATTACCCTGGATCTGCTGGGAGCTCTGTTCGCTATTTTATTCATGGCAGATAAGCTCCCAAAGGAGCTGGTTGAATGCTGCTTTAGAGCCACCTTAGTAGTAACATCTTTAATTCTGGCAAATTGGAAATAAAGCAATGTACCTATCATGGCTCAGTGGCACCGAAAATGGGGAGGTTTATAGGACATGAAAAATTATATGCAAAGTGGATCGGGGTTGGTAAACTATATCACAAGAGCTGGACAAACTGGAGGATGGTGGGATTTAAGATTTAGGTTATGTGTTCAGGTTATTTGCCAGCACTGCCACCACCTTCAGTACACACTCTATGCAGATGCTATACATACTGTGATATGTTTTTTTAGGCACTGAATACTGGAGGATAATTTATCCAGAATTAAAGTTGATGGGAGGGATGGGAGAATTAATGTTAGGGGACGCCAAACTAAGGCATTCACTTGTTATAAATTTGTATTTAATTTGAACACTATGAATGCTGATGCGATAATCTGTCGACTGCCTCATGATAACGTTTTTAAAAAATATTAAAAGAACACAATACAAATATCATATTTTATTATTTTTATTTTGAAGAAAAAACACTTATTGCACTTTTTTATTGAATATTTGACAAATGTATTCGTTTAAAAAAATATATATATTTTTATTGAGTTTTACAAAACAAGACATTGTGCTACACACGTGTGTTAACATTGACATGATGTTAGTGACCTAATAAATCTTTTGCATTCACACAAAACTTCAAACAACTTAAACAGATTGTACACGTCTAGGTCCAGGTGCTCCATACAGTATTTTTAAATTATTGCCTTTGCCGTTAAATGGTATATTTTGGTGTAGAGTGGCTCCACGGCTGCCTGGGGTTGACTCATTGATGTTGGTCAGGGGGAGTACCGATCTGCTGGGATGCTAGTATCGAGTATTTAGGTTGTGCCGGTGAGTGAGTACTACATGGGGCTTGTGCGCTCGTTGGCTGGTGTATTGTCGGTGGGTGTGGGGTGTTGTTGATGGAGTTGGGTATGTCCGCTGTTGGGATGTTATGTCGCAGCCAGCTGCATATCAGTGACTGTCTGGGTGTTAGTGTTATTGCATAGCTCATAGTGGTTTCTCATCCTTTTTTGCCTCTAGCTTAGATACTGATGTACTCCATATTTCGCAACCTGCTTGTCCCAGTCCCTCGCGCGCTAATTTCTTTAGTACCTGGTACTCTGTGCGGGACCATCGCAGCATGAGGGTGTGCCAAGCTTTCAAGTCGGGCGCGTTGGGCGCTTTCCAGTTTATGGCTATCAGTCTTTTGTACATTACATAAGCCAGGTCTGCAAACTTATGTAGGTGTTTGTGTTTTTTCGCCCTTGTCCTGAGTCCTAACAGGCAGGACTTGGGGTCCATACCCAGGACGAGGCCCGTCATTTCTGCTATTGTTTTTACCACCCCAGCCCATTCTTTTTGTACCCGAGGACAATCCCAGACCATGTGGTAGAATTGCGCCACTGGGGCATTGCATCTAGGGCAGGCCGGGCCCGACCCAAGGAACATGCGTTTAATCCTAGCTGGTGCTAGATATGTTTGGTGTATGTAATTGAACTGCGTGTAGCGGAATCTGGGGTTTCTAGACACCTCGCGGGTGTGGTATAAGGCTTTTGACCATTCTTCCTGTGAGATCGGGACTGGCAAGACGGCGTTCCACCTCTCCCTGGCTTTTACCAAATTGGGTTCAAGGGGCTTACTCAGGAGTTTGTATGAGTCCGAGACTGCTTTTGCTTGGGTATCACAGCTCAACATGTGGTGTAGTGTGGGGGAGGTTTCTGGCTCTAGTTCTCCAGCCTAATTGAGTGACATATGGCATGGTAGGCCAGGAATTGTCCCAGGCTCACTGTTGTGAGGGCTTGCATGGATTCGAACGTCATTAATTTACCTTCCTCAAAGCAGTCTCCCACTGAGTGTATGCCCACCTCCGACCAGGCTGCGGGCGAGTGTGACCCAGTCTCAGCCCAGCCGGGAAGACGATCCAGTGGGATGAGCGGCGAGTAAGGGAGTTCCTTTGCGTCTTTTTAGATGTACCTCCTCCAGCATGCGTGGGCCACTGCCATCAGTGGGTTTTCACTTACGCTCTTTGTTTTTTTATTTGTCAGCCATGCGAGCAGGGGGGCCCCTTGGAGTCGGGTCGAAAGGCAGGCAGATTCCGCCGAATCAGGCCTATGAATCCAGTTCAGCATCCACTGTAGCTGCGCGCCCGCATAGTAGAGTTCGAAGTTAGGGGCGCCCAGTCCACCCGCGTCGACCGGGCGCTGCAGCGTGGAAAGTGCGACCCGCTTCCTGCCATCTCCCCATAAAAGCTGTAGTAAGACAACATTCAAATTATTGAAGAAGCTCTTAGGGATAACGAGCGGCAGTGCTGCGAAGTAATATAGCAATCTAGGCAGTATCACCATGTTCGCTTTGGCCACCTTGCCCAGTGGTGAAAGTGGTAGTTTATTCCAGAATCGCATTGACCCCTTCATGGAGGCCATTGCTCTCCCCAGGTTACCATCCCTGAGGTCCTCTGTTTTATGATAGATGTGAACCTCTAGGTATTTAAATGTATCGAAGCACCATTTCAGGCGTCCCACTGGGGTGTTTTCTTGTTTTGGCAGGGGCCAGCTGGTTAGTGGGAATACACAGGATTTTCCCCAGTTTACCACTAGGCCCGAGATCCCTCCGTACTCAGACAGCAACGATATCACTGAGGGCAGCATCTCTCTTCCTTTCTGTACATATATTAAGGCGTCGTCTGCATATAGTGATATAGCATGGTAGGTCCCGTTTCTAATTATCCCCCACCTTTCCTTCATCGCGCGAACACGTGCAGCCAGTGGTTCCATTGCTATGGCAAACAGCAGGGGGGATAGGGGGCAGCCCTGTCGTGTGCCCCTGTTGATCGGAAAGCTCCCTGATATAACCCCACCCGTCTTCACCCTGGCCTGTGGGTTGGTGTACAGTGTCTGTACCCAGCGTGTGAATTTAGGACCAATGCCCATTTGCTGCATGGTGGCGAACAAGAAATCCCATTCTAGTGTGTCGAATGCCTTCTCGATGTCAAGTGAGATCACCATTTCCACGTATGCGTGTGGGAGAGTGTCACCCATCACGCTCAGCAGCCTCCGGATATTGAGAAAAGTGTTACGTTTTGGGATGAACCCGTTTTGGTCTTCGTGTATCAGGGTGTGCATGCGGGGGCTAACCTGTTGACCAATATTTTACCTAGTATTTTACAATCTAAGTTTAGAAGCAACAGCGGTCTGTAGGATTTAACATCAGTGGGGTCGTGACCTTGTTTAGGAAGGACCACTATCATTGCCTCTCTCAGCGTTGGGGGTAAGGTCCCACTGGCCCACGCCTCCTCGAATACTTTCAGCAGATAGGAGTTTAAACGTGTCGTAAAGGTAGAGTAGTATTGTAGTGGGAGGCCGTCTGCGCCTGGCGCTTTATTCCTAGGCAGTTGTGCCAGGGCTAAGTTTAGTTCCCACAGTGTCAGGGTGGCCTCTAGCGTCTCCCTATTTGCTTGTGAAAGTTGCGCCAGGGGTGAGCCCGCCAGGAAGGACACAAGTTGTTGGGTGGTGCATGATGTGCGTTTGGTGTATAAGTTCATGTAGTATTCCCTGAACGTATCGTTTATTTCTTCCTGCGTGGTAGCCATTGTGCCTGCGCCTGTCCCTATAGCCCCGATGGGTGAGCGCTGCCGGTCCTCGCGCAGAAGCCACGCAAGTAGCCTGCCCGATCTGTCTCCTCCCATTTGTAGTCGCATCAAGTGGTATTTATAGTCATTTCGGCGGAGTGTGGCGTCAGCATATTCTGCGCGCGCGTCTTTTAACGCCGTGTAGGGCGTTTCGTTGCGAGCTACTGTGATTTCTAATGCTCTCAATTTCTTTTCTAGTTTGCTGACCTCTGCGTGAAGTGTGTGTCTCACCCCCCAGTTGGTTGAAATACAGTGGCCGCGGACCACTACCTTATGTGCGTCCCACTCAACTGCTCTTAGGTTTGTGGATCCGGCATTTATTTCCCAGTACTGTTTCAGTGCTGTTTTCAGCGTCTCTGTGAATGCCTGATCGTGAAGGGCTTCCACCTGTAGTCTCCACGTGGGGATCGCTGGGCACTTCCTACCCCAGTTCAGTGTCATTTTAAGCGGTGAGTGATCCGATAGTGTTTTGGCTAGGTATTCTGTCCCGCTGACCATTGCGCAAATTTCTTGGGTGCCCCACACTATATCTATTCTGGTGTGTACCTTATGTGGTATTGAATAGAATGAATATTCCCTTTGCAATGGATGTTTTGTGCGCCATATATCATGTAGACCCATATCGCCAGCCCACGTCTGGAGTGGGCTTCTGGCGTTTCTGTTAGCTGTCGCTTTAGGGGGGGTGTTTGACCTGTCCAGCGCCGGGTTCGGTATGCAGTTGAAGTCCCCACCCCATATGGCGGGGGCTTCAGGATTCACCAATAATGCTGGGGTGATTGTACCCAGAAATTCAGATGACGCGTTATTGGGGCATATATCCCGTTTAGCGATAATTGTCTGCCGTCAAGCCGACCTTCCACTGCCACATACCTGCCTCCCTGGTCTATCCTATGCGATGTTTGGAGAAAGGGGACGCCACTAGCTATACATATGAGGACCCCTCTAGCGAAGGCCGAATATGATGTGCCTATTATTTGTCCTCCCCACTTACCCCGCAGTTCTTGCAGGTCAGGGTCCCTTAGGTGGGTTTCTTGTAGGATAGCAATGTGTATACCCTGGCGCCTAAGGCGTGCGTGCACCCGGGACCTTTTGCTCGGTGTCCCCAGTCCCCTGACATTCCAGGTGACTATTTCATATTGATGTGTGATGTGGTTTGCTTTTTGAGCCATGTATTAATGTGCGAGTCTGCACCTGATGCTCTGCCGTCCATTAAGGCCCTCCCGGTGCCTCCCAGCCCTGACACGTCTGTGTTTGACCCCATCAGACTCGGCAATGTTCCCTGTGTTATGAGCGGACCTGTAGTGTACAAACTAACTTTTACCCCCATCCCTACCCAACTGGATCCCTAACCCTACTGTGAACTCGTAACAAACTACACACCCCGCCGGTGTGTGAACAAACCTGTGTCCATGTGGATATCTGTGGGGGAGCAATTTTACCAACCAGATGTGGCTCGTTTATGGGGCTCACATCTTTCTGCAGACCCAGTCTGCAAATAATGTTGGGCGCTCCTGGGGTGGGCTGTTCCCTCCCCCCCATGGCCTGTCGCTGCCAGCAGTGCGCCAAGCGAGCAGAGAAGCATTATTCAAAAGATACATAGCGACAGATGTGGTAGCCACCCAGATTTAGTAGCGCACACGTTGTCCTGTGCTGTCCATCAGTTTTAGCAATCAGTTCAAACGGGGGGATGACTCAGCGGCTCACAGTCAAAGTGCGTCTGCGGTTCTGGGGGTAAACTCCGGACCCTTTAGCACATCTGTTAGTGTAGAGTCCGAGCTGACCGAGTCTGACTCCGAGCCGTCCTCGGGGTGTGACCCGAGGGCCTCAAAAGAGTTCTGTGTTAGCAGGGGAGTTTCTTTCAGGACCTTAGCTCTTTCTTCTGTGGCCTGTTTCTCCGTGGGTTGTTCCCTGGTGCGTCTCTTAGTGCGTTTCCGCGGGGAGGATATTAGCCAGTCTTCGCCAGTGCCATCGCCCTCCTGGGGGCGAGCGAGCCCTTTGGCGTGGATCCATGTCCAGGCATCCTCCGGGGAGGAAAACACGTGGGTGCGTTCATCAGTTGACACTCTTAATTTAGCAGGGAACAGTAAGGCGTACTTGATGTCATGCTCGCGTAGACGCTGTTTTATTTTGACATAGGAGTTATGTTGTTTTTGTACCTCTTGAGTGAAGTCTGGGTAGGCGCTAACGACTGAGTCCTCATATCTGAAGGGGCCTTTGTTGCGGAACTGCTGCAGTATTGCATTGCGGTCTCTAAAATTTAGGAACCTGGCTATCAACGGTCTTGGCGGTTGGCCCGGAGCCGGGGGTCTTCCCGGGATTCTATGCGCCCTTTCCACAGAGAAGAACTTTGATGGGGCCCCGTTCAGAACTGCTTTGATTAGCCAATGTTCCAGCAAGAGTTCCGAGTTTTGATCCAGTGATTTTTCAGGGAATCCCAAGAACCGTACATTGTTGCGACGGGATCTGCCCTCCGCCTCTTCCGCTCTTCTCCACAATGCCTTCACCTCTGCGTCCAGGCGGAGAATTTGTTTTTGGTTGTCCAAGACCGTGGGAGTCAGTTCACTTAGCGTCTCTTCCGTTGACTTCACTCTCTCAGACAGTTTGCGATGGTCCACTCTGAGTAGGTTCAGGTCTTGCGATAACGTGTCTATTCTGTTTTCCAATTAGGATTTAGTGTCCATGATTGCCTGTAGTACTTTTTCAAATTGTGGGCCTGGAGTGTGCTTTCCAGCGACTGTAAAGTTGGTATTAGCTGTTGGTCGGCGGGTGTCGGTCCATGTGTACTTCGGTCTAGACTTTTCGCAGATTTGGATTTCCTGGCCATTTTGCTTAACTTCTAAGGGCCTTCCAAGTTGCTCCACAGCACCACGGAACTCGCTCCGGGCGGTTGATTGCGCTGGTGGCGCACCCGCGCCTTGCCGTTTGTGTCTCCTCGCCTCTTTCAAACTCACGTGGCCACTTGTGTTCTCCGGGCGGGCCAGGCAGAGGCAACGACCCCCTTGGCGCCCTCCGTGCGATGTTTTAGCCTCCGGATGGTGAGGAGGAGGCGGGGGCGGGCAGGTTCCCCCAACCGCAGGGCCCACCGACAAACAAAGGGGAGGGGGGAGCTGAACCCACTCTGCCCCCGCCGGGTCCCCCGCAGACATCAGGCTCCTGGCGCTGGATCCGCCAGTGGGGGGGAGATCCACTGTGTAGGCCGGGGGGTCGCCGGCCCGGTCCCAGAGGCCCCCGGTGTCACCGCCGCGGCCGGGCGGTCTTTCAATAGGGCGGCGCCGCGCGCCTGCGTCCAATTTAGGGCTGGGCCCGGTCACGTAGGTGCCCCCCAATCTGTGGTCAGCGAGTGCTTCACGCGGCCCCCAGGTCCGCTCTGGGGGCTCGCCTCACGTGAGGAAGTTGGGCGGCACGCCCAGGGGCCTGGGCGCCGGAGCCGCAGCATCCGCTCCCCCCCGGCACGAGCAGGGGGGGAGAACAAAGGGAAAGGAGAGAAAAGAGGGGGGGGCAGGGAGGGTATAAGGCCCGAGTCAGGGCTCGTCCCCCCTCGATGCAGGCCCCTCCCGCTGCCGCGCAGTCACCGCGTGCCCGGTCCTTGCGGGCTGGGACGCGGGACGCACTCTTTACGGCCGCCGCGGCCTCCACGGAGCTCCCGGACTCCGGGCGGCCGCTACTTGATCCATGCTGCCACTCCGCTCCGTTTCGGTCGGCCCTGTCGATGGGGGCCAGTTCCCCGAGGGCACCCTGCTTCCGCAGTCGGCAAATGGCGCCCGGGGAGCACCCTGCAGATGGTTTCGGCGAGCCCGGGACGGAGCGCTCAGTTAAGCATCCCTCTCGGCTGCCATCTTGGCTCCTCCCCCTGACAAATGTATTAGTAGTGTAGAAAAACAGAAGAAATATTTTTGAATAGATTTTTAGTAATATACATTTTCATATTTTTGTGAACACTGTATATTTTTTAATGTTTTCTAAACATATTTTACATACATTTTTATAGTATTATTTAAATAAATATGTTTAATATATATTAAATACTTTTATTTATGTTATAAAATAATGTCCCATACAATATGTTTAATACTTGTTAAACAGTTACAGAACAAATATTCCTGAATATAGTTTCAGTTATATACATTTTCATATTTCATCTTTTAAATATTGCATATATAAATATTTTTTAGAAACATATTTTGCATATATTTATATACTTTCATTTAACATAAATATTTTTAATATATTAAATCATTTTATAAATGTTCAGAAATTATTTAATAGATATTGTACAATTTCTGGAACATTGTTGTGCATGTGTTATATTTTTCAATATTTTCATAAACATTTTACAAATATTTCTGCTATTTTTCCTATTGATTCCTATTGGGAGATAGTCTTTTTTTTATTTTTAATAGACATCTTTTTTCTTTTACTGCTAACTACATTTTGCAATCTATTGCATTGGTAAAAGTATATTATTTTCTACCTACTTTTAATTTACTTTTAAGGTAGAGAGGAGGTAGGACAGTTGTGTATATGATATGTGTGGTGTTATTTGGGAGTTCATTGTGTTAAATTAATGTTGTTTTGAATGCTATTTGCTGTAGCTTACTTTAATTATATGTTGTAATAATTCAAATGTTTTTAGTGTTAGTTATATGTAGTGTATGTATGCCTCACTAGTTTTGCATACATTAATAATATGTACGTATATGTTTGCTTTGTGCGGAAGGGTGTTTCAACCTTTTTGTGCAGGTTGGATATTCCTGGATATTTCGAAGGGCAGTCGGACATCCTGTGCTTTTTTTTAAGGAAATCTGAATTCGTTTTTTATAAGCAAATTTTTTTTAAATAGATTTCCTTGTTTTTGGGGTTTCCTGGAGTTGTTCTATTTTTTTGTAACACATTTTCTGTTTTTTTTATGGAATCTACAGACTGTGGATTGCATTGAGGGATTTGATTTTGTAAACTACATTTTTGCATTTTTGGGGGCTTTTTTAATATGGTATGGTATGGTATGGTATGGTAATATGGTTTTTACATTTTTTGGTGGATTATTTTTGGGAAGTATGCTGATTTGGAGAGAGACCTGCATATACATAATCATACGTTAATTTTATTAGTTTATTGTAGGTGCTAAATGTTAAATATTGATAATTATGTTATGTTGTTATATGTATTATGTTCTTTTGTTAAACTATGTGATGTATTTTCAAAATTATGTGTAGGTAGTTTGTTAGTTTGCTTTATGTATTAAATAATTTAGTATATTTTGTAAATAATAGTATCAATATTTTTATTTTCACAGTGAGTAATGCTAATAATAGTATTTTTTAACTGATATAATAATAGTATTTTATTAGTTAAAAAAATTATTATGGTGTATTATATTCTAGTTTTGTAGATGCCGGGTGGAATTAGCATATGGTTTAGAGGATAGATATGGTTATTATTTCTAGGCAATTAACTCCTTTGTTGTTCAGAGATACTCTTATTTTGAATTGTAGCATTTCATACATTTTTCTTGTTTGGTTAGTGTAGGACAGATTTCGGTAACAAATTGTTCTATTCTAAGTTCTTGGTAGATTTGCTCTTTTTGTATGGCTTCTAAACATTTGTGTAGTGTAGGTTGAATTCTACCTAGTGTGGCTTGGAAGGCATTATGCCATCACTCCACTGCGTTTTTGCCTCATCTGCCAAGATGCTATCATACACATTCCACCATGGTATGTGGAATTTTGGCTGGCATCTGCGTCTTGACCTATGTAGCCTGCTTACCTATGTGTCCTCGATGTAGTCCATTAAGGGAGCTAGTTTGTCTTCATTATTTTGGTAATAGGGACTTTCTATCAGCATGTTGTGATAGCTGGCTACGTCTGTCACAGGGACATAGGCTAGTGCAATTAGTTTTTTGGATTTCAAAGACAAAGCGGTTGTTGGGGGTGTATTCTACACTTAAGGCCTCATTATAAGTTTGGTGGTCAGACGAGCCGACTATCAAACTTGTGGAGCGGACACTGTCTTCATGCTGGTGGTCCCCTCCATCGTATTACAATGTTCCCACTGTTGTATAATGAAGTTCCTGCTGGGCTGACCGGTGGGAACAGTGCTACAGTATTGGTCTTGACTTCCTTAAGGGAGCTGAGGCCAATACAGTGGCACACCATCACCCTCAGAATGCGCACTGTCTGGAGACAGTGCGCATTCAAAGGGTGCTGTTACCACATTTTGGTAACAATGGATATTGTATTGTTATATACTGATATCCCTCAAGGGCATGCATTGCAGGTTATTAGAGAAGTACTGGATGGCGGAATACAACCTATGCAACTACCTACGGGTTTTATAGTTGATCTTTTGCAGATAGCAATGACTAAGAATTTCTTCTTTTTTCAGGGTGACTTCTATATACAGAGGAAAGGAGTCGCCATGTGTGCGACCTTCGCACCAGATGTAGCGATTTTGTATATGGATAATTATGAACAACATTATATATATGATAGATCATTGCCCTATTTTGCACATATAACTTTATGGAAATGGTATATTGATGATGTGATAATGATTTGGACTGGCACGCAACGTGATCTGTTGGATTTCCATAAATGATTAAATGAAAGATCAGAGGATATACAATTTACTATACAGTATAGTTCTCTTGAAATAATTTTTTGGGATATAACTATTAAAGTACAAGAGAACCGATTATATACTACTCTGTATAGAAAAGAGAGTGAGAAAAACTCCTTATTACAATACAGTATACAAGTCATCACCCTCGGAATTTGAGGGATAATCTTCCTTATGGCCAATTCCTCCGTCTCAGGAGGAACTGTTCCCGTAAGCAGGATTGTTTTGTAGAATCTGAGGATCTGATAAGCCGTTTGCTTATGCGGGGATACCCGAGAAGTGTAGTTAGAAAGGAACGGAAAAGAGCTTGGTTTTGCCATAGGGAGAATTTACTTGAACCTAGGGTACCAATAGACAATGGAAATAATAGGATGATATGTGTCACTACATATTGTACTAGGAGTACTGAAGTAAAAAAGATTATTAATCAATAGTGGACTTTGATCTCAGATGAACTTGGTGTACAGGATCCCCCATGCATGCTTTTAAGAGGGGTAAGAACATTAAGGATTGGGTGGTTAGTTCCTTTTTAGCTGCACCTCCAAAACGTTCTTTGTTATCAATGTTGAATTTACTGAAGATTGTGGGCCATTATAAATGTGGGGCATGCAAAGCATGTATACTGTGTTTAGAGACAAAAACATTTGAGTATAAACACGTGTCTGTTACACTTAAAGAACATACCAATTGCAACAGCACGAATGTAGTTTATGTGATTAAATGCCCTTGTGATTTATTATATGTTGGACAGACTAACCAGAAAGTTAAGGTGCTCATTTTGCAACATTGCAGTCATATTAGATGTAAGATACAGGGTGCACCTTTGGTTGACTATTTTACTGCATTGAATCATTCGGTAGACTCTTTGAGATGGCTGGTGATTGACAAGATCAGTGTAAATCAATGAGGGGGTAATGTAACTGATATTTCGAACCTACGAGAATGCAAATGGATACATTTTTTGGACTCTGTTTCCCAGGGCTTGAATGAATATGAGGAAATAGCCAGGCAAAAGGCCAGTTTATCGAATGGCTAAGATATATTGTCTGGATAAGACTGTCTATGATGATGAACTGTGGCATGTGGGATAATACCACCAAGGTGGAGAGATTGACTGGGATTATGAGACCTATGAGGTTAGAATAACCTTTATAGTTGTATATATTTTTACCCTTTACAACGTTTTCTAACAATGTGACTACTGGTAATTATATGTATATTATATACTTAAACTTCATTGTTTAGTAGAAACAATGAATATGAATACCAGTCGAAAGTAGACCAGGTTTGATGGAGAATGAATGCAGTGGTTTTCCTAGTATTCTAAGTATAAATAAATAAGGAATATAGACAATCATCACAACAAGGTAGATAAGATGAAAAGAGTTTGTTTAACATTGCTAGTGAACAGCCGAGGTGGAACGCCGTGGATTCAATGGTCGGTCTATTTACTAATGAGAAATAACGTTGTGACACCAGTAAGTCTAGAGCTACGTTGCCAATGAGGCCGTTCTAATAGGAATGAGGAACGAACCTTATGACGTCCGCATTCCTAACACTTTTCCCAGCGCCGTGTGCGTACATATTGACACAGGGTATTTAAATGCGGGCTTTTCCATCTCCGCGTCTTTAGATGGAAAGTAGCAGTGTCCTAATGCAGGAGATTAATGCACCAGCGTGAAAAGGTAACGCAGACCTAACCTGATTATTTGGATATCCTTGGGAGGGGGTTTATGGAGACAGGTTTTAAGAACAAAGCGAACCTTGTGTTTCGTGCTTTCAGGACGAAGTGTACTTTGTAATTAAAATATAAAGACTAAGAGAGTTAGGAATTTAGTGTTGATTAAAATATGACATAATTGAGTTATGTGTCAGTGCTCTGAGGTAGCATGTGGAAACTTTTTCCCCTAAGGGACCGGCTTGGAGGAAAAAAGACCAGGAAAAGGATATATGGAATGACCCTGTTAGAAAATATTACTAAAGGAGGAAGATGCTAATAAGAAACGTCTTGTATTGTGGGTAAGAGTGTTTTGGTAGTGTTTCTCTTTGGGAAATAGTTAATTAATGGTGTGAGGTGATTCTAATTGAGATAGTATATTATTTTCTAGATCTGTGGAAATTTGGAGTTATATTTCAGAAGACTGTTGGTTTAAAGGTTGAGTGAAGTTTAGATGAGTATTGATGTGGCTATAATTGCAGCATAGAATTAAGAATATGTGAAGGTAATAGTAAGGTTGGCATTTTTTGGATTATTTTAGATGCCCCCTACCTATTAGTCCTGAGGAAGACCCATTTTGGAGCCCAGAACTGGCCCAAGAGTTAGAAGGGGTCGAAACATCGACGATAATGCCATAGCCTAGATGTAGTTTTTTGGAATGTAGTGAAGGACCACAATGGGAAATTGAACTTCGATATAAATAAATGTCGATTCAATGTAGAAAAAGGGTGAACCAACATGCTGTTTTTAAGTTTATTTTTCTAATGGATATGTGGGAGATTTACTGTCGCCTTTTGTATTTCTAATCACGAGCACCTGACTTTTTGCACTTTTTTCTGTCCTTCTTCTCTTTTGTGTTGATATGGTAGGGTTTTTTAATGAATTTTGTATATGATTATAGAAGATAATTTGTATATAAAATAAAGGATGGATTCCTAATGGTTTTTGTAGCTATGCTGCATGATATTAATAGTAGAAATTGACCTTTTTGTAAAATTTTCCTTTTGTCTCCTGATGGATCAATGTTGCCTTGGAACATGCCATTGGCATGGGCAGTTGTGGGCCCCACCTGTCGCCCCCTGCACTAGCTTTCCACCAGCCTTTTCATGGCGAGGCCCCTGCCATGAAAAGGCTGGTGGAAAGTTGAGCTGTAATTAGCATGGAGGCACTGAGTGCAGCGCTGCCGTGGCTGACCACAACTCAGGCTACGGTTAGACCGTGAGGAATCAAGTTCCTGATAGGAACAGCGTTCCCCTGGTGGTCTGAATGCCAAGGTCCTAATGGAGTGCCTGGAATGAGGCGGTCCGACCGTCACCGCGAGGCTTCGCGCTTTCATTAACGTCAGCCTTGTAATGAGCCTCTAAGTGCAGATTTTTATAGGTGATGCCATATACTTTGATTGCAATGATAGTAGCATCCCTCTATGGCTGTGTGGGGGTAAACTTTAAATATAAATTGTATCATGGCTTGCTCAAAATCAACAATGATTTTTTGGGAATAGTAGTTGTTTGTCTGTTGTTTAATGTGGTTTAACAGTTCCATGTAGGCGCTGCCTTCTTTGTTTGGGAGTAATGCATTCACAAAAGGTATATTCATGTTTTTAAATTCGCCATGTATGGTGCATAGTTGGGCCACATTTTAAATGTGCCATCCATGTTTGACATTGGACTAGTTCTAGTAAGTTTGTAGAGGTAGCAAATATAATTAACATTTGTCATGGCTTTTGTTATCATAATAGGAATTCTTCCTCTCTGTGGGTTATTGTAAGCTGTGGTGGAATATCTATTTGTCTGAATGTTTTAGAAGTGGGTAGGGTTTCGCTGGTGGCTCTTTTAGTTCATGTTATAAGGCATTTAAAGGTGAGTATTGATGGTAACTGGCCTGCTATATGTTCTGGTACATGGGGTAGTATGTTTTTAAGTATTTGTGAAGTTGCTTCTTGGGAACTAGTGCTTGCTTCCCTTCTATTTTCTACTACTTCTCTCACTTCTATTTCTGTTACAATAGGAGCGTGGTTATGCTCTTTAATAATGATTACTACATTTCCTTTGGTAGTTGCCCTTCCATAACATGCATTAGAAAAATATTTGGTACATTTCCAAATAAGGGGCCTAATTATGAGTTTGGCGGATGGGAACACCCATCCTCCAAATTCCTGACAGGGTGGCTGCCGCCACAGTGGCAACCAGCCCGCCAGACCTATTAGGAGCTTCCCGCTAGACTGACGGAAATCGAGTGGACGGCAATGCTGTCGCCTGCAGGGAGCACCAGCACCATTGCAATGTTCACTGTCTGCAGAGCAGAGCAGACAGTGAACAGAGCAGACAGTGAACATTGCAATGGTGCTGGGCAGGGGGACTCCTCACTGCCCATGAAACGTGCATAGGCAGTGCAGGGGCCTTCCTGTGGCCCTGCACCTGTTCTCCACCAGCCTTTTCATGGTAAAACCGCCATAAAAAGGCTAGCGGAGAACAAGGTCGTAATCAGCAGGGCAGCGCTGCATGCAGCACCACCCTGGCTGATTGAGACCTCCATCTGCGGTCAGCCTGTCGGAATCACCAATCCCGGCAGAAATAGTCTTAATGTGGTGGTTGGACCACCACTGCAGCGGTGGTCCTGACCGCCACCAGGAGGCTGGCGGTTTCAAGACCACCACCTCATAATGAGGTCCAATATGTTGAGAAGAAGCATTTTCTTGACTGTATATGTATCCCATGTAAAACAGTAAACATTTTCCTTTCTGTGATGTTATGAATTTTACACTGTCTGTCATGTCATTATTTAATGAAATAACATGAATATGGAAAAATAGTTATTAATAAATTATTTTAATTAATATACATTTAAGTAGAATTATTGTATTTTTGAAACTTACTTCTATCTTGTTTACTGAAGTTTTGTCTTTTTGGAATTTCTTTTAGGCCACCTTATTCTTGAAATAGGTGTTTTTTTTCTGTTGAAGGAGAAAATGTAGTTTTATTTTTTGCACATATTATATTTTTGGTGTTTAAGGATAAATAGGTTATTCAGAGTTTTAAATTTTGTTGTTTTGGTTTGTTTAAAGCAGTTTTTAGATATACTTACTTAGGCCTTGATGGACTGTAGTTGCAGGTTGAGTAATCTGTAGGAAAGGATAAATGTTGTAAACTGTGTTAGTAATTGTTTATGAAGAATTGCTTTTTAAAGATACAAATATTTCAGTTGCTATTTTAAGTATAATTGTTACTTACTTCAACAAGTGGATGTATGGTTGTATATGTTGCAGGCTTCTCTGTTGCAGGGGAATTCCGGCAGAGTTTCCTCCTCTTCAAAGGTTTGGCATTTTTGGAGGTATTTGTTAGTTAAATTATTACGGCTTTTATACTGTTTGTTTAATTGGTTAAGCTATTTTATTGGTTATGTTGTTTATATACTTTTATAGTATTGGTTGTTATAGCTTCCTTTTAATTATTTGTTCAGTTATGTCCTTATTTGGAAAATGCCAATTAATGTATTTTTATGCTCATATTCAAGATAACTTATTTTAGTTAATATTATATGTATTTCTTTTAAGAAAATACAAATGTTGTTTATAGAAATAAATATATGTTGGATGTAAGTTGGATGTAAAATTTATATTTTAGAGGAGTTTTATTTTCATATATATGCAATGTTTTATTTTAGTTAAGTAAAATATTGTATTTAATTTATAAATTAAAGTTATTATTGTGGGATATATTTTTTGCTTGTTTATTGTGTTTTTCGTATTTTAAATAACTACTTATTATTTGTTTTAACAATATTGTTGTTGTCGATATTGTAATTGTCAATATTTTTGACTTTGTCTATGGTAGTTAACAGTCCCGATAATTTTGTTTCCGATATTTTTATTTTCTATATAGGTTAGATTAGATATTTTTGTTGTTGACATTTTTGTGTATGATATTAGTTACGTTTTACATTAGGTATATGGTCTCAACATTTTTGTTAACGATATTAAAGTCTTGATAATTCTCTAGGTCGATATTTGTTGTGTCAATATTGTGTCAGTGAACCATTGTTTGGGCTGTTTAGAGAAATTTGCCTCATTACAGGAGATGATCTGGGAGTTTAGCGTATTCTCTGGATTGCTGTCCTGCTTTTTAGCATTTGAAAGCCCTGTTGACTTCTTGCAGAAACACACAGGAGGTTATGTTTGCGCCATCCTGGCATTGTGTGCTGCAGCTATCAGATCCATGTTATGCTTTATGGCTGAATACCAGTGTCCAAACAAACGGTCTAATTATGACACTGGTGGTCTGAGGACCATCAATGCCACAGTGGCGGTCTGACTGCCCCACTCCAGGCGTTATGACTGTCACATTACGACTCTGGTGGTCGGACCGCCAGTGGACCGCCATGCAAGGAACATGGTTCCTGACAGGCTGACGGCAGTCGGAGTCATGGTCAGCCACAGCAGCACTGAGTTCAGCACTGCTGCACTGATCAAGAGTCCAGTTTCCACCAGCCTTTTCATGGCAAGGACCCCGCCATGAAAAGGCTGGTGGAAACACAGTGCAGGGGCATTGGAGGGCCCCTGCAATGCCCATGCAGATGGAATTGGCAGTGCAGCCCCCCTGTGGCTTTGCAGACAGTGCACATTCCGAGGGTGCTGATGTGCCCCGGTATTGGCCTTGGCTCCCTTAAGGAAGCCAACACCAGTACCATAGCACTGCCCCCCCCACCCCAGCTGACCAGCGGGAACATCGTAATATGATGTTCCCGCTGGTCAGACTGGTTGGAACATCATAGTATGGTGGGGAGTGAGGTTTGGTGGTCGACTCATCCAGCCACTGAACTCGTAATAAGCCGCAAAATACTCTTCTTCTGCTAGGTTTACATTTAAATAGCATTTATAAAGCACTTACTACCCCTGATGAGGTGTTGAATTGCTTTACGATGAGTAACAGGCTACTCAGGAGCCCAAAGTTAGTGGTCAGTCCATTAGTTATTGGGGATAGTTTTGAATGCTCTTTGCATGCATTTACTCTAGTTTATTTGTGGTACATTATTGACATAAATGTGATCATTGAGGTGGCTATGTGAGAAGCAACTGCTTGCTGGAATTAATAGATATTGTCATGATTTCCAAAAGAGCCTAATACAGAGTTTTAGAGTAATTTATACACAGAAGAGTCAGGCAGAAGGTAGAAGGAAAGCAGAGGTGCATTTAAAAAAGGATGGAAGTAAGTAAAAGTTCCATTGAAGGTACATTTTGCCTGCAGGATTTTAAGCAATATAGCAGGTTGAGAATTTTTGCATGCAATTTGTGGATGTAATCCTGTTGAAAGGAACTTTTTCAAATTCTGCTCCTTATGAATCTAGCTTACACAATCTTTCTAGAAGCACTTACAAGGTGACACAGATAGTTCCTATGATGAAAAGGAAAACACAGTGCTTCTTGAGACCCATTTACAAGCGACTGTTAAGCAGTGCGACAAATAAGCACAGTCCATTACCTGTAATTAGAATTTGCGAACACCCTATAGAGACCCATTTTATATACCTACAACAGCAGTATACTCAAAACTATAAAGAATAGTTATAGTTTATGAAAATCAAATGCACCATACATAAACTATAAATATAAAATATATGCTATGCGAAAACCCACCAACTGTTAAATGCATTGCAGAAATCATTAGTATATTCAGTGCATGTTTGTGACACATTCGATACCTGATTCGGAAGGTGCTGTCCCCTGTATCCACATGAAGAGCACCTCCACAGACCAGACACCATGTCCACCAGAATGGATGTGTCTGAGGTCACCTTCCAGCATCCACCTTGTCTCATAGTGGAGCAAACCTGTGCCTGGCCCTCAGTCAAGGAAATCATTCCTTTCTATTGGGTGCACGGAAGGCCCATAAGGAATGTGGGGATCACCTGATTGGAACTGTAGAGTAGTTCTGTAAATCAAATCTTTTGCCCAACTTTCAGGCCTCCTCTCACACATTTCTAGCCACCTAATGGTGGCCTGTTGCAGCTGCCCATAGAGAGCCTTTCAAACTTTTCATTATGTTTTGTGGCTCTGGCAAGCTTCTTCTCCTTAGTCAAAAGATTGAGATCCCTTGTCCGCTTTCGCTTCATGTACAGCATTGGTCCATTGTGTCTTTTACATCAACATAGATGGATAAAAAACAAACAACAGTCAAGACAAACTGCAGCTACACAAACTTAACAGGATATACAAATCATCAATCAAAAAAGCTAAAAAAAGATACTACTCAGACCGAATTCTAAATGCTCAATCTACAACCAAGGAATTTTATAAAATTCTCAATGAATTTCGAAAACCCACATGCATGGAAGGAAGTCATCCCACCACTCAAGATTTCACAAACAAATTGGCAACTCACTACACAACCAAGGCAGACACATTGGACTCCTATTTAAAACAGAAGAAAAGCATCAGCACCAACCCCTTTACTAAAATACCCTTTAAGAATAAACCATCCCAACCTCTACAGTCTTTCAAACAACTATCCCAGGATGAATTTATGGATTTGGTCAAAGCAAGCAGACCTTCTGGTTGCCCTTCTGACCCTTGCCCACCACAAATCTTCAAGAACATCCTGCTATCTACTTCTGCTGCCACACCTGTAAGAAGAATCATCAACAACTCTTTAACTTCAGGAACTTTTCCTACAGACCTGAAAAAGGCATACATACGACCATTATTAAAGAAAACAAACCTAGACCCGCAAGACCCCAACAACTACAGACCTATCACAAATGGACCTTTCCTGGGCAAATTGATAGAAAGAGCAGCATTCGCCCAGATGTCACAATTCATTGAAGACAATTCTATACTTTCAGACTTCCAAACTGGATTCCGCCTAGGAAGAAGCACTGAATCGGCACTCATGGCAATCTGGGACGATCTTAAAAACACAGTCGACTGAAATGGAGTTGCTGCACTACTTCTCTTGGACCTCTCAGCTGCCTTTGATACGGTTGACCATGACACCCTAACTCAAAGACTCCACGAAGCCGGCATACAAGGGATTGCTCTCAACTGGATTACTTCCTATCTCCAAAAAAGAGCGAATATCATCCACTCGCCCCCCTTCTCGTCCGAACCCTACCTCACAAAAACAGGGGTCCCCCAAGGGTCAATCATCTCACCTTTGCTTTTTAACATCTACATGATATCTTTACCAGAACTGATCAATGAGTTCCATCTCACATGCTACAACTATGCAGATGACACACAAATACTACTTCAATTAGAAGACCCCAAAAACATTGAAAAGTCACAAATCTTCAGTTGCCTCAGAGCCGTTGATCAGTGGATGACCTGGAGCCATCTCAAACGAAATACTTCCAAAACAGAAATACTCATATGTGGTGACTGGAAAAATTATGACCCTCTGTGCATCTGGCCTGAAGATCTCGGACCACCTCCTCAATTATCCAAGGAAGTGAAAAACCTAGGAATCTCCATGGATTCCAAGCTAACTATGAATACCCAAGTAGACAAATTAGCACGCACAAGCTTTATCCCCTTAAAGACTTTACGACGCATCTTCCCCCACCTCGGATTTCCACACAAGGTGCAAGCTACTATCTCACTTGTATTATCCAAACTGGATTATGCCAATAGCCTCTACCGTGGATCATCTCTATCTGTTATGAAAAAACTACAACGTATCCAGAATTCCGCAGCCAGGCTACTACTACATATAAAGCCGCAAGACCACATCTCCCCTGCCTTGAGAGCACTACACTGGTTACCCGTTGCCAGAAGATGCACTTTCAAACTGCTTTGTATCACCCACAAAGCTATACATGGAACAGGACCGCTTTTTATCAGAAAGAAAATTACCAAATACATCCAACAAAGAACCCTCCGCTCAAGACTGTCACCCCGCCTTAGAACACCACCATACAAGAAAAAGACTGTAGGTGGTACATCCTTCTCCATCCAAGCAGCAAAACTATGGAATTCATTACCCCCAACTATAAGAGCCACAGATAACTTTCTTGTTTTCAGAAAACTACTCAAGAGTTGGCTCTTTCCTTCATAACCACCTTTTTCAAACAACTATGAACTGCATATGCCTATGTGGATAAATATTTTTTCAGATTATATGTATATTTCTATTTATTTATAGTTTCTTTGGAAAATATGTATTGCTACTGTCATAACAATAAAATACACACACACTCTTTTAAACCTGTCTGACTAAGTATTTTTTACCCATGATTCTAATTATGTATTGTATGTGCATATGTGTGTATTCGTGTGTGTGTGTGTAAATATATATATATATATATATGTGTATGTATGTGTATATGTTGTTTCTGTGCTTGGCATGTTGTGGATCATTGCATGGCTCCTGGTTTTTTTGGGTTGTTATACTAGATATCTATGAATTTCTGCTCTCATTTTTCATCACTCTTATGTCATGTCTCTATCAAACTATCCTCCATTCTCACTCTGACTCATCCCAAATCCCTTCGACCACTTTCATCTCCTAAATATCTCTGCCTAAGCTCTTCCCTCCACCTCCACATCTAACTCACCAAACCTCACTCTACCTCTGTGACCTCCCACACAACCCTACTAAATTCTCCTGCATTCATCTCACCCTGCTACTATGCTTTCCCTAACCCTTCCACTTACTCTTCCTCCCTCCGCCCTCCTTTATTCATCCCAAGCCTTTGGATTGAGTAAATGAAGGATATACTCCAAATTAACACTTTTAGATTTCTTTCCTCCTCCACCCCTCCATTACTCCAGTCAATCTAACTAACAAACTCTCATATCCGAAGCTCAAATTAACTCATAATAATACTAAAACTGTACTCATTATTAAATGATACTAATCCATCACTAATTCTTGTTGGGTTCCGGAGTAGCGTGCTACTCATCGAAAAGCGATTCAACGCCTCGTCAGGGGTAGTAAGCGCTATATAAATACGATTACAATACAATACAATACAATACAATACAATACAATACAATACAATACAATACAATAGATGTGCCAGCAAGTTCCAATCTCCACCTGGTCCCCATCCTTTATGATCCTACCTTTATCATCCTATACTTAACAGAAGGAAAGGCTGACGAGCTAACACGGAGTAAAACAGCAGAAATATAAATGCAATTAAAAAAAGAAGCTTTTTAAAATAATTCTAAGAAAAGCATTATATATTTTTGTCAAGGGACAGAGAGTATTTATCTAAACTTGAAGACTCAGCCTCACAGAGTAAGATCTATTACTAATCAGACTTGAGCTAAAAGTGATGAAGATTTCCTTTCAGTAATAGGGCCTCTAGGACAGCAGAAGGTGTTTCTTCAGTAGAACATGCAAAAAAACATGTAATTCATATCACCTCCTTTGAGAGCAAGCATATCGCTTCCAGCCAAGTGCATAATTTCAGTCCCAAAGCAGGAAGAAATGTAGTGCCTCTTTACTAACCACTGCACCCTAAAAGTATCTTCTTGGCAGAAACCACTAACAACTGTAGCACTGTTGTAGTACATGCATCAACAACTCACATCACTAAAGACCAGTAGATCAGCAGAGTTTATCAATGTTGCATCTTGTTCTCTGAAAAATGGAATTTGCTGTTGGTCAAGGAGAGAGGTACATCAAAGTGCGTTCATGTTTTATGCTGAGTCCATAGCTGGTGAGTGGAACTTTTATAGAGATGACGGAGGGCTAAACAATCAAGACTTCTGTGGGAAAATCCTACATTCAGTGTGTTAGAAATGAGGGTTTCTAGTTGTCAGAGTATGCACCCTGTACAAGCAGGAAGCCCCACTCTTGTCAGGGTAAATCAAATACACACTTTAAATTAACGTGTGCTCACTCTTTGTTAGCTTAGCACAGGGCAGGCTTAACTTAGGAGGCAATGTGTAAGGTATTTGTGAAATACACTCATAAAGCAACACAGTGAAGGCACCTCAAAAAGACTCCACACAAGTTTAAATCAAGACCAAAATTACAAAATCCCAATATATACCTTTCAGGTGATGACATTCAGTAAACACTGTGCTCAAATATACCTCTGTTTTTCTTAGTTTTCTTAAGGCAATGCTAATAAAAGATAAGTGAATTCTCTCTTTACATAGGAGCGCAGAAAGCAGGGCACCCACAGTCACTAATTAACACATTTATGATGTTGCACCGGTCAGCCATAGAGGCCTCACGGGGGTTCTACAATACCCTTTTACTTTGCAGTTGGGCCCACATCATGGGATCTCTCCGGCGGGGAGGCAAAGCGGGGATGAGATCACAAGTGTGGCAATCCCCCGAAAAGGCTCATTACTATTGAGTTGTCGCGCAGCAGTGATTCGGCTCTCGAGGGTGGACTGCACTGATGCATTGACACTGACGAAGCTCCTGTTGTCACCCAGTGGGGCCACGCTGGAAGGGTTTCCCTCTGCACTGCAGTGTCCCTCAGTACAGCAGAGAACTCAATCCTGGAGGAGCAAAAGCGTTTGTTCTCTTCTCCATGCAAAGAGCTTATAATGAAGTAGCCCAAGCTGGTGTTTGGGCATGACTGGCTCCTTAACAAGTGCAGTTGCTGGACTGACAGATGGCAGAGCCCCACAGCAGTAGTGGAGTGGTGAAGTCTTTGATGCCCCTGAGTCTTTGTGAACAGGGGGAAAGCCAGCAAGCCCTTGGAGATCACTTGGAAAGAAGGTAGAGTTCCGTTCTCCTTCAACAGAGTCAGGAGGCAGCAGGGCAATAAAGCAGAAAAGCAGTCCTTTTAGAAAAGCAGCCCCGTTGAGTCATTTAAGCAGCACAGCAGTTCCCCTGGCAGAGCTTGGTTACAGGTCCAAAAGTGTCTGATTTTAGAAGGTCAGAGACCCAGTAATTGTACCAGAAAGTGCCTTTGATGTGGGATGCCTTCAAAGGAAGATCTTTGAAGTGCACAGAGATCCTTTCTTCCTAGTCCTGGCTCCAGCCAACCAGTAGAGTATAATCAGCCCTTTGGTGGGGACAGGCACTTCCCTATTCATATGAAAGTGTCAGCTCTCCTCCACCCTTCCTGACCTGGAAGGCCCATCAAAATGCTTATGAATGCAGATGAGTGCTCAGACACATCAGACCTTCCTGTGTTAGTAGTTGTCTAGAGGGAATGCACAAAATGTAGCTGTCACCTACTCCAGACGTGTACTGTAGACAGACTGTAAGACATGCAGAGCAGTAAGAGCAGAGAAATGCATTTTTTTTAAAAGTGGCATTTCTAAAATAGTAACATTATGGGGGTTATTCTAACTTTGGAGGAGTGTTAATCTGTCCCAAAAGTGACGGTAAAGTGACGGATATACCACCAGCCGTATTACGAGTTCCATAGGATATAATGGACTCGTAATACGGCTGGTGGTAAATCCGTCACTTTTCCGTCACTTTTGGGACGGATTAACACCTCCTCCAAAGTTAGAATAACCCCCTATATCTAATTTTACCATTACGGAGGAGTTATCATTACCATTTTAAAGATATGAAACATGATGTAGTTACTCCTTTCTGATCAGGAATTACAGCTCAAAAGTATATTAAGGAATTTCCAATGCTGGCCTATGAGAGAAGTAGGCATCACAGTAGTGAATCTTAAATTTGGATGTTTTTCACTACCAGGACATGTAAAACCTAAAAGTACATGTCCTGCCTTTTGCATACATAGCACCCTGCCCTATGGGCTACCTAAGGCCTACCTTAGGGGTGGCTTATTTGTAATAAAAGGGGAGGTTAAATCTTGGCGAGAGGTTTTAAATGCCAAGTCCAGGTGGCAGTAAAACTGCACATACAGGATCTTCAGTGGCAGGTCTGAGCTGAGACATTGTTTACAGGGCTACTTAAGTGGGTGGCACAATCAGTGGTGCAGGCCCACTAGTAGCATTTAATTTACAGCCCCTGTGTATATGGTATACCATTTTAAAAGGGGCTTACAAGTAAATTAAATTTGCCAATTGTGTATACATCAATGTTACCATATTTAGTGGAGAACCACATGCACTTTAGCACTGGTCAGCAGTGATAAAGTGCTCAGAGTCCTAAGGCCAACAAAAAATATACAGCAAAAATGTGAGGTGAAAGGCAAAACGTCTGAGAAAGACCACCCTAAGGCTGTCAGGTCTAACAAAGTGATATACTATTTTTTATAAAATCACTTATGCTGGAGGCATAGCTTTGACATGGGGAAAGGCAAAATATTTTTCACTCCATCAAGCACATATGTGTTGTTTTATGTTAGCACATTGTAAGTGTAATTTAAAATGGGCAACAATTAATTGGATTTTAGTGACATTACATACAAATGCTTGCAAGCGCACAACCAACTTTATGAATCAATAAGCATTGGCAAACGCAATACATCTACCTATTTTATTTTATAAGTGAACATGCTTCTTTATTTATTGGTTGGTGTGTGTGTGTGTGTTTATGTGGATGGGTGAACGTGAGAATGAGTCAACTGTTGAGTACATGGCTGAGAATATGGATAGTTGAGTGACTGTCCCCCAGGCATGGAAATTGCTGAGCCTTTCTGTAACATAATGATATAGCATGCTTCTGCTTGCTATATGTTGGGTCACTATAGGCATGCTGTGTGTTTCTTCACTTTAGACAATACTAGGGTTCACATTTAGAGAGCCACATGCTCAGAGGAAACATGCATTAAGTAGATTACCACACAGTTCTAAAGTTCAACAGAACAATGTGCTAATACAATATTACAACTGGGGCATGCCATGAAGGTAAACACCAGTAAAATGCAGCTTGCTGGGCTTGTAAATTATGCCTTATTTTCGGGCAAATATTGACATCCAAAGGCCCGATTGCAATAACGTTATCGCATATGGGTATGAGTATCTGTGACACTAAATGATGGCATTGGTATATGGAGTCCTACCTGCTCTATGGAGATTTAAAATGTTGGCACATTTGAGTTAGTAGGCATTCCTGCAGTCTCAAGATAGTGTGTTCGAGTAGGAGTACTAAAGATGTTTATGCAAACTGAGCGTTGTTGCACCATAGTGAAGCCACACGTCAACCTGTCAAAGAGCATATGTGTGATTCTTTGTTACTGCACAATAGGATTACAAGGCTGTATTTCCCTCACTCTGTCTGTGGTTTGCATCCAGGCCTTTCAAGAAGTTCACAAATAAACTTCTGTGGTTTCAAAACAGGGTTGCATGTTTTAGTACTCCTTCTTAAACCTGTTGCTACATGAAAATTACATGAAGGATTTCTGCAAGACCATTTAGATTTTTACAAGGGTGGCCTTGGGATTTTAAATTTCTCCTGTTAAAAAACTCCATACATGGGGAACAGTACTTTCAGTGCATGAAAGATGTTTACGGGGCAAGCCATCCACTCATTTATCAAAACAGAAGCTCAGTTGATTTTAGTGAGGCCATTAAAAAAAAAAATCCTCCTCAAATTGAATAATTGTTGTGCCTTATAATTTACAATACAATGATGAATCCAACTCATGAGTTCATCACTAAGCAAGATGCTATGAGGACACATCTCACAGAGCTCCTTCACGAGGCCTTAAAAATTCACCTGCCAAATACAACTGACTACATACTCTGAATAAAACACAGGACCACTACAGGACCAATACAAGGCTCTATGAAACAGGTCTTACCGGGTGCTGAGGCTGTGTAGAGAAAACCTTTTGGGTGATCCAATAAATAGAGGCTGTGTCTAAAATGGCTGCAGCCTTGGTGTGAGAGTGGAGAGGGAGGAAGAGATGGGCAAAGCCCCCGCCATGGACTCACTTGACGGTGGGATTTCCACTGATGCACAATGGTCCTGCAGTGATGTCTGGGAGTGGACTGGCCTGAGCATGGCGGTTGGGTGTACAGGCATCAGGGGCTGGGTGGGATGCCCTGGAGACTTGAGTGGTAGGTGCTGAGTGGGTTGTGAGCACACAGTGAGTCGTAGGGGGTCCCTGATTGGTGCTGGCCATTGGAGCACAGATATGGCTGGGTGCAGTGCACGCAGCATAATTGAGAACCACTGGTCAGAGAGCAGTGGGTGTGGCCTGCTCCTCTTGTCTTCAGCGGGGGGGCTCAAGTTGACTGGGGCAAGGCAGAGAGAGATGCTTTTTGCAGGATGCTAATGGCAGCATCCCCAACCACAGGTAATATTGAAGGGAAACAAAGTGGATTGAGCAATAGAGGAGTGGCCGGAGTCTCTGCTTAATGTAAAGTGACACCTTGTGCACCACAAACTTGTTTGTTGACCTATTCCTGTCGCTTTGGAAGTCAAATATAGTCGGTTGAGAACTGAGGGCCTCTTTGATGGTTGGACTACCGGACTTCAGGCGGTCCAACCACCCAATTACAAACCTGGCAGGCTGACCTGGCAGGGGACCGCCGTCCCCGCCGGGAACATGGTTGCCGATGGCATGACGGCAGGCAGTGCTGAACTCAGTGCCACCTGGCTGATTAGAACTCCCCTCATGGAAAAGGCTAGCAGTGACGCGACTGCCCAGCACCTGCTCAGCACCTGCCCAGCAACATTGGTATGTGCACTGTCTGCTTTGCAGACAGTGCCCATTGAGAGGGTGCTGGACGGCCCCCTCTGTGCTATGAGACAGAGGGAGCCGAGTGCTATCTCATAGCACCGTTCCTGCCAGTCTGACCGGCGGGAACGCTCTATTGCAATGTTTCCACCAATCAGACCGGCAGGAACATTGTAATTGGGCAGGGGGAGATGCCACTACCATGGGGCTGGCGTCCTCCCTGCGAGTTTGGTGGTCCTGCAGTTGGACCGCCAAACTTGTAATGAGGCTGTGAATTTTTGATCACCAGCGTCATGGCGGCCATAACCATAAGAACAAAATTGTAAAAGACAAAGCACAGAAAAAGACAACTGCTCCGCCAAGCACTGAGAAATATTCAAGGACTCTTGCCTCTGCCTAGCCTACGCAACTAGCAGCAGACCACGTGCAGTCCACTTCTAATTTCTCAGATGTCATTAAGGTGATACAAGAAACCAGAGTATAGCTAGAGGCTAAAGTCGATGCAGTGGCTATGGGTCTCAGTGTGGTTCTGGTTGAACTCTGCAACCTGATGGAAAGTCACACAAATTGAGGACAAGGGAAAGGAAATACTATCTACACTAACAAACATGAAAAAACTGGTTGACTGCCGAGAACAAAGAACAAAAATGACTTGAAGCTACAACAGAGGATGCAGAGAGAAGATCTCAACATAATAACATCCACCTCGTAGGACTACCAGGAAAGAGTGAGGAGTGCCTTGAGCTCAATATTCATGGTAACAACTAGGCACTTGCTTAGACTGACGGTAAAACAAGAGATTGGATCACTGCACGACAGAGTGATACAATAAAGGAGCAATACAGTGCTCCATAACTGAGCTGTAGGCAGGGACACCAAAGACAGCTGATCTATCTGACGACAATAATCCACAGCCTTTCCCATGCATATTGTACAGGGATCCAACCTGGCAAATGCCCCATAGCAGGGCACAGGCTGGGCACAATATCAGCCTGCAAATTAGATTTGTATTGTGAGATATTTTTTTAAAAGTTCAGTTTATTTTGTTCATAAATAGTACCACTGTTGGCATAGATAGTGCTATCCTAGTGGTTGAGAGATCATTTGTCTCTGTATGCATGGGCCTAGTGACGTCTGATTTCAAAGATGCTGATTGAACTCAAGAGGTGGTAAGCTAGTGCATATATTGGTGACAAACACTTATGAGAGACAAAATAGCAGTGATGACCTGGAATGTGCGTGGTTTGAATAACGATGTTAAAAGAGTTTGAGTAGGAACATATTTGTGCAGAATGGGAATACACATATCCTGGGTCCCTGAAACATATACACAACCAGAACAAGGCAGATTAACGCATAAGTGAAAAGGGAGGATACACCACTTTGGCTACAACACTCATGCCAGAGGGATGGGGATATGGATTACCCCTTGTTCACCATATCAGGTAGCCTTGACGGAAAGTGATTAGGAGGCAATTGATCATATTGGGGGTAAATTAAATGAACGAATACTTAGGAACACCAATGATTTGGATGGGGGAATGTAATTGTATCCTGGACAGAAATATGGATAGAATGCCACCATGGACTGATGACAACCTTAGATCTGACAGGTGGCTGGATGGGTCAAAATCCTTATGATCAAGTGTTCTCGCATTATGCTAGAGCAACAAACGTACTGCTCTAGACTAGCCTACATCTTACAAAATTCAGGATACAACATATATAGCTTCCTCTCAGACCACTACTTGTTTATGTTCCAATATCTTTATCAGCAATACAGGACCCTCATACCCACGTGGTAGTTGTTGACAGCTATTTCACAGAACAAAATATACATACACACGTTATGAGAGGAGCTAGGACGATATTTCAGACAGGATGAACATTCTCTTGACAGTATAGGTATAGAATAAAAAAGCTAAAAGCTATCGTGGCCAACATAAGGAAAACGTTCGGTAGCAAGATTGCAAGCCAAGAGAAAAAAGCTTGTAAATCCGCAGACTGACCTGGGTGGGGTGTCGCAGCAGCACAAACAAGACTATGAGCAAAGAGCTAATATTATGAAGAAAACGGAAGACAAGACACCGGTGCACACAACTCACTACCAACAGTTGTTACATACAGAGGGCGACAGATCGGGGAAGTTATTAAAATGGCTTCTTAAACAAGACAAAGCATAAACCATTATCACTGCAATCCAGAAAGAACAGGAAGATGTAGTTATTACACAGACACGAATGAATTAGGTCTTCTGTAGTAACTACAAGACACTCTACAGAAAACCACTCAAACGTCTTGGACTGGCAGACTACCCAGTATTGAGAACACAATTGTTACACAAATTGACACATGAGCAACAAGAGTCACTGGATACACTGATCACACAAGCTGAAATCCGCTGACCTAAATATGTCTATAACCTCTGGACCAAGGCCTTCCAGCTGAACACTGCCAAACATATCCAGAAATATTATCAAAAAAGCTCCCAGTGATGTATCAAGAAGCTCTAATCCAGGCCAGTTTCCTAAAAGGATGGGGGGAGCAGTAATCATATTGTTTCCAAAACATGGCAAGGATATGACAGATTGTCAACTGTATAGACTGCTGTAAAGGTTAAACGCAGATAAAAAAAAATGGAGCAAAATATTAGCAAAGAGTTTAAAGGGTGTTATTAAGAGACGGGTGCAAACAAACCAGATTTTTTCTATACCATTCAGACGCACTGCACTTTAACATTAAACGACTGGGCAGTGTGATGGGTGAGGCAGAGAACAGCATGGAGGACTTAGCTTTGGTGTTGTTAGACACTGAGAAAGCTTATGATATGATAGACAGGAAATATTTACTTTCAGCTCTAAAAACCACTAACTTTGGCCCACAATTTGTACAAATGGCCTTACTTTTATACAAGGCCATTAGCCAGAGTCAGAACCTATCAGTATCTATCTGAAGAATGGGAATTAGGGAGAGGCACCGGGCAGGGGTGCCCCTGCCACCCTTGATGTTCCCCCTGGCAATAGAACCACTGGCCTGTCGACTAAGACAGGTCATGCCCACCTGGGCAATGAAGATATGGACAAGTAGTGTCCTTTTATGCAGATAACCTATTGGTTTACTTGACAGACCCGAGGATTACTCTGGGGATATTGATGAAGGAACTGGAATGCTTTGACATGCAGATGGTGAACAAACAAAAGTCCACAGTATCCCCATTGGGATGCTTGCCACAGGTGGCCCAACCTGAATTAATGCAAAGAGATATACCCTGAATTGTGCACTACTTGAGATATCTGGATATAACAATAAGCACTGAGCAAATGGCTGAAGTTAAGATCATTAAAATTGTTAGCTGCCATACAGAAGAATGTGGATCACTCGTTGAATTTACCTTTGTCGATAACTGGTAGGATAGCTATACTGAGGTTGTTGGTGCTCCGTCACTGTCTGTACATTTTGCAGTGTAGTATGTTCCCCGTACTACCCACGCTGCTTAATAAAGTTAGGTCAATACTGACTACCAATATGTGTGTCTCTGTGACTGTGGTCAAACTACGGTAGATGACCCATGTATAATCTGCATCATTCCCTATGCCCAGAGCATACCCTAATAGTCCAGCTTTCAAGCACATGCATGAGATCCTGGGCATGTCCAGGTAGAAGGAGGGTGGCTGTTGGGAAGACAGAGACCTACGAGGGTGGCCCAGCAATCACCTCACAGCACGCCACTGGAAAGTTCCTCTTGGGTCCGATACAGTTTTTGCATTCTTATGCTATACGTAAAACACCATTAAAGATGTTGGGGACACCTCTGGTAGGTCACGTACATTGGATGTGCTATGCCAGATGGAATGTGGCAGGTGAATCATAATGCAAGTCTATTTGGCAGTACACACAGATATTCTGAGTCCTCTGCTGATAACTAGAACGAAATGGGAAGCAAGCTGTGGTAATGCATTTACTGGGAAACAATGAGATGACACACTATCATTAATTTTTATGGCTACCAGCAATAGTAGGCTTCGATTAATCCAGTTCACTTTCACTCCGAGGACATATGTCACCCCTGTGATGCCGCACAAAATAGACCATACAAACCCCAGCACTGCAGCAAATTTCAATAATGAGGGGCTACGTATTTGGACCTAATATTGAGTTTCAAATATCGAGTTACAGAAATATCAGAAAACAAAAATTTGTGATACAAAAATATCGTGATGCAGAAATATTGTTGTCAAGAATATAAATGTTTTAGGTATATGATTTTATTGTCAAGAATATTCTTGTTGTTGATATAGTATTCAATCATATCATTGCAAAAAATATATATTTTTAATTATTATGTGTTTTAATTCATATATTATTTTTACATGTTATTTGTATAATTAATAATATTTTTAATTATAGTTTGTCAATTTTAGTAAAATATAATCTTTAATCTAATTGCTAATATTAATTTATAGTGTTGTAATGGGTTGCTGGGTTTCTAGGAGTATAGGATGAGAAGTTAGTTAAATAATAATTAATAAATAGTTAACTATTAATTTGTTATTAATTATTTATTGATTATTCATTATGTAAAGTGTGTAATGATTATGGGCCTCATTAGGAGTTTGGCAATCAGAGGACTGCCAAACCCACGGTAACGGTGGGACTGCTGCATGCCAGGCAGTCCCACAGCATGGTCCTAGAGGTCCGACCATTAAGGGACTGCCACCTCTGCCGGGATCATGTATCCTGACGGGATGGCAGCAGTTGTAGTCATGGTCAGCCATGACAAAGTTGAGTTCGGCACCGCTGTGCTGATCACGAAACCTCTTTCCGCCAGCCTTTTCATGGTGGGGTCCCCGCCATGAAAAGGCTGGCAGGAAGCTAGTGTTGTGGGGCCCCCCTGCCAGCACCCTTGCAATGTGCACTGTCTACAGTGCTCATTCCGAGGATGATGTTGTACCATATCATTGGTCTCGGCTCCCTTCAGGGGGACTGACCAGCAGAAACTTCATAGTACAATGTTTTCACCGGTCAGCCCCGTGGAAACATCATAATGTGACTGGGGGGAAGACGCTAATATGACAGCCGCCTCCTCCCACCAGCTTTGGCAGTCAGCTCGTCCGAGTAGATTTAAACCCTCTAAAGTCCAACGTTTTCCCTGCTGTTGCACAGATTGGAGTGGGAATAGTAAATGTAACCCCTCTGAAGTGCAACGCTTTCCCTACTGTTGCACAGATTGGACTGGGAATAGCAAATGTAACCAAACCGCAGTCCAGCGCTTACCCTACTGCTGCACAGGCTGGAGTGAGAATACTAAACTAAGGGGCATATTTACAAGCCCCTAGTGTTGCCTTAGCACCACACCATTTTTTTTAATGCTAAGGTGGCGCTAACCAGTTCCCCACCCTGCACCATATTTACAAAGTGGCGCAAGGCAAGCATTGCACAACTTTGTAACCCCTTGCGCCACATTATACCGGCACCAGGTATAATGTATGCTGGGGGGCGTTACCCCACAGGGAGGCCCAAAAAAATGGTGCAGTGAAATTTACAAGATTTCAATGTGCTGTTCTAACGTCATTTTTGATGCTAGTCCAGCAATGCTCCACAATAGCATAAAAAAATCTGACACTATTGTCCTAACGTGCACCATGGTGCACTGCACTGTATATACAAAGCTACTATGGCGTTGTTATGGTGTCGGAGCCAATGCACCAGTTCCCTGTAAAAGTGCCCCTTAATCCCTCTGAATCCCAATGCTTTCCCTAGTGTTGCACAGGCTGGAGTGGGAATAGTAAATTTAATCCTTCTGCAGTCTAATGCTTTCCCTACTGTTGCATAAACTGGAGTTGGAATAGTATAACTATTATTCCCAGACATCAATGCTTTTCTTAATACACATACATATATATATATATTATTTGTGTATTTGTTTAGTTTTAAATCCTCTGTATTTATATGTATATATACATATATATATATATATAAAATATAAAATGTATAATATTTGTTAAACGCCTTGTTTGGACTTTACAGTTTTTTATATTGAATTAATCTGGTAATTTACTACTTATTTAATGTTTTGCAGTTGATTTGTTAATCTTTTTATGGTACGTTATAGATATAGATATATATACACACACACACAAACACACACACACATACATATATCCAGAAATGGAGCTGTCATTGGTTTCCACATCCCACCTACATATTGTGACACATCACATCGGTTTATGGTCTCATTTGTCAACACAGCTGTCACCAGACAATTATGTGAGCATCATCAGAGAGGGGCTTTGGCTCCGCACACATGTTGGAAGCCAGAAGTAAATCTTTTGATTGGGCAGAAGTTGTGTGCTTCCACAAAAAGTATTTGCCCTCAACACAGCTGTGATCATTTTTTTTTTTTTATCCAGCTACCTGAGCTTGAACTTTCAGGGGCACACACATGACATTGTAATTCTATTAAATAAAGTGCCTTAAATAGCTAGATAAGTATTGTGTTTTTCTCAATCAGCAGCACAGATGGAAAAGAGGAGCCATTAACCTACATGGATGTTTAGGCCTAGCTTGACAGGGCAACTGCCGCCTGATCTTTTAACCTACACCAACATTATTCTACAGTTCTTTGCTTCCACACAACTACACATCCATTCCCATGCTATTTGCTTGTAATGCTTCACATTACCATACAACATACCCTTAAAGCAAGACCTATTGGCATATTCAAAGCTCGTTTTCAATGTATTCTCTTTTACCAATGGAGGAGAAGGCAGTGGAGCGATCTCCAGTGGCATTAACGGCACAACCACATACTATAAAAGCAGTGCAGTTAACATTTTAGGTTAACAAAGAGATAACGATTAGGCAAGAAAATAAATCTCTCAAAAACTGGTATCAGATACAAAATATTAAGCAGCCGCCTAGGATATGCTGTGTCAAAATAAAGGATGAATGAGGAGTGTCTTAAACAATATCAAACAATGAACAAAAATACAATAGACTATGAAATGAGTGGGGTATTTAAGTCATAGTTACTCCTGGGGGTTACAAAAATTGTACCTAAACTGGATGTAGTGCTTAGAAATTGAAAGCTAGCTATATAGGTTTTGAAAATGATCCCATTGTAAAAAGTGCTCCATTCAAACAGCAAAGGTTTTATCTTTAATGTACCAATGGTGAGTATCTGTCAGAGTTCTAGAGAAAGGGAGTACCATATCCTCGACGCAGAACCAGAGCATGGTGAGTATCTGTCAGAGCTCTAGGGAAAGGGAGTACCATATAATGGGTGCAGAACCAGAGAAATAATCAAGGAGGGTTATTTGCATTATAAACCAGGGAGGCTTAATGTTGTTCCAGTTCGTTTGGTAACTTGACTGCCATGGCAAGAGCCGTACTGGTCTTGAGCTTGGGGAAAGTGAGCAAACATAAACTACCTCAAGTTCAGACCACAGTACTCTCCGCCAATCTGGCATTGTATTATATTGGGCCCAGTTCAGAAGTCTGCACCAGCAGGTTTCCTATTCTGCATGAATACCAATTTCTTAATTTAAAGAATTTGCAAATGTTTCCTCTAGCATTTTTGCAAAGGGCTTTTCACGTGAGGAAATGCAGATAGAGCAGAATTGTGCATGCAAAATTCCCTTTGCATGAGCGTGAACATTCCATTTTTTATTTTGAATTTGGATTTGCAATTGTTAAACAACCATTTGCGCATAAAGGGTCTGATGGGGTGGTTGCCACCATGCTGGCTATCTCCCATCAGCCTCATTAGGACTTTCCCAAAGTTCCCGCCGGTCAGCCCAGCAGGAAAGTGGCAGCAGCATTGTCACTAGCTCGTAATCGAGCCGGCAGCAATGCTACCACCCACAGGAAGCAACCTTGTAATGCGCACTGTCTGCACAGCAGACAGTGCACATTATTAGGGTGCTGGACAGGGGGGCCCACTCACTGCCCATGCCACACTCATGGGCAGTGCAGGCCCCCCCTGTAACCCCCTGCACATGTTCTCCACCAGCCTTTTCATGGTTGTGGAACTGCCATGAAAAGGCTGGCGGAGAACCAGGTTGTAATCAGCACGGCAGCGCTGACTTCAGCGCCGTCCTGGCTGATTTCAACCTGCACCACCATCAGCCTGTTGGGGTCTCCGATCCTGGCCGAGATGGCGGTAGGTTCGCAGGTCTGCCAACCAACCTCAAAAAGTGGTGGTCTGACCGCCACAACCGCAGCAGTCCAACAGCCACTGCAAGTGTGGCAGTTCACCACACTCTTAATTAGGCCCTAAATATGCATTTAAACGGTTGAACAGGTTGGGAACCCGGACTATTGCATTTGACTTGGAGACACAATCAGAACCTGTCCTGGTTTTGCACATTGTCACAAGACCTATGTCCAGAACTGTGACTGCAGCACTAGCATGAGTCACGCCATCCCATTTAGCCACTCCTGTTACTTGTTGAATTAATGCTTTTCTTTGACCATGTACAGCGCTCCACTGCTTGCTGGCTAGGTTTGCACTATAGATATATCAAAAGCATACATACAAATATACAGATGCAAGGGTCATAAAGCATGACCAAATTTATTGATGATGACTACTGTTAACTTTTCATCCTTGGCGTGGTCTCCCTTAACTTTTTGCCTCTGTTCCCCAGGTTGTTGACGTGTGCTGGACTCTGATATTGCTGTTTTCGTTACTCTGGGCACTTTACCACTGCTAACCAGTGCTAAAGTGGAAGTGCTCCTGTACAAAATGTGTATGTAATTGGCTTATCCATGATTGGCATATTTGGTTCACTAGTAAGACCCTAGTAAAGTGCACTAGAGGTGCCAGGGCCTGTAAATCAAATGCTACAAGTGGGCCTGCAGCACTGGTTCTGCCACCCACATAAGTAGCTCTGTAATCATGTCTCAGACCTGCCACTGCAGTGTCTGTGTGTGCAGTTTTAACTGTAAATTCGATTTGGCAAGTGTACCCACTTGCCAGGCCTAAACCTTCCCTTTTCTTACATGTCAGACACCCCTAAGATAGGCCCTAGGTAGCCCCAAGGGCAGGGTGCAGTGTATGGTTAAGGTAGGACATATAGGGGGTCATTCTGACCCCGGCGGTAAAATGCACTTACCGCCGGTCAGAAGACCGCCATAACACCGCCGCGGCCGCGGAAACCCGCCACGGTCATTCTGACCCGCAGAAGGCAAACCTCCGAAAATCCGACAGCCACAACCGACCGCCAGACCAGCGGTCGGCGGAAAGGTGGAGGTGACAAAACCTCCACCGCCACGCCAACAGAAATACGCCCATGCCATTACGACCCACGAATCCACGCGGCGGTCATTCAAACGCGGTATTCCATTGGCGGGACACACCGCCGCGGTCAGAATACACACAAACGAACAAAACCCAGCCACATTGGACGATTTGAATCCCACACACCTGATACACATACACACACCACTCCCACACACACAATACAATATAAAACACCCACCCACATCACCCACAAACCCCTACGCAAAAAAATTCTGAAAGAAGGCCAGAGCGAGACACCAGCATCCACAAACTAACAGCCACAGCCACTCAACACCATCACCCACACACTATCCACACACAAAACAACACACACCACCACACTCAACACACTTAACTACACATACTCCACCCCACACATCATACACACCACCCCATGGCACCCCAAAGACAACCCCGCTTCACAGACGAAGAACTCAGGGTCATGGTGGAGGAAATCGTTCGGGTAGAGCCCCAGCTGTTCGGCACACAGATACAATACACCAGCATTGCCCGGAGGACGGAGCTATGGCAGAGGATTGTCGACAGGGTCAACGCTGTGGGACAGCACCCCAGAAATCGGGAAGACATCAGGAAGCGATGGAACGACCTATGGGGGAAGGTGCGTTCCATGGTATCCAGGCACAACATCGCCGTGCAGAAGACTGGCGGAGGACCCCCACCTCAACCCCCACAATTCACATCATGGGAGGAGGAAGTCTTGAACATCCTGCATCCTGACGGCCTCGCAGGAGTCGGCGGAGGAATGGATACTGGTAAGTTGAAGCTTCACTACTGCTTCCCCCCCACCTGCATGCCAAATCATACCCCAACCCTCACCCCCATCCTCGAACCCCACCCTCACCCCCACCCCCACCACCATCCTCACCCCCACCACCATCCTCACCCCCACCCCCAGCACACCTATTCCCCGCCAATGTCTCACCATCACAACCCACACATCCCAAAACCTAGGCCTGCATGCGTCCACTAAGCATGGACACCCATCACCAAAGCATGCCCAATGCATATACACATCCCCCCCACAAGCCACCCTCACCAAAGCCCCCACACACGAATGCCAGCACTTGGGGACACGAGAACCCATAGATACACCCATATGCCACACATTGAAACTATAACCATACCTCTATACCCCTGCAGGACCCGACCGTCAACACACCGCGGCGGAGGGGCCAGAATTCTCCACACCCCCCACCCAAGAGGCCGTCAGCGATGACAGCAGCTCTGTCGACCTGGACACCGATGACCAGCCCGGACCATCGGGGACCTCTGGACAGTCGGTTCCCCTCACACAGGCCCAGGCCACTACAGACCCAAACCCCTCTGGGAACACCAGCACAGCTCCCACCCAGCGGGCCCATGCCTCTGTCTCCAGGGCGCGTCAATCTGCGGTGTGTCTACCACTACAGGGCACCCAGGATAACCCACCACCCCAACAACAACAGGGACCTGGGGGCAGTGGTAGTGGGCACACCGGCCAGGGGGCAGAGGCCCAGGGAAACAGGGCAACTCGGAGGGCAGCTGTGCGACAGGGGGGGGACGGGCCCAGGGAACCCACTCTCCACGAGGTCCTCACCACCATCATGGGAGCATACAACCGCTCCCAGGAGACGATGGCGACGGTACTGGCCCGGTTCCAGGAGATCCAGGTACTGCAGGAGGAACACTATCGGGGGTACAGGGAGGACATCAGAGCCATCAACACCACCCTGGTTACCATGGTAGGGCTGCTGCAGGACCTCGTCAACACCAGGGCGGACACTCAACAACACCCAAGGGCCCCTGCCACTAGCCTGGACCAAGAACAGCCAACCACCTCCGCCGGCGCTAGTGGACAGGAGGCCCCCGCACAGCAGCAGCCCACCAGACCCCCACCTCCTGCAGGAGAAGAACCACCCCGCAAGAGGGCCCTGAGATCTCGCAAGAAGACAGAGTAGGATGTCAAGACCCCCGCCAGCAATGGATACCACCTGATGTCATCCCACTGTCCCACATTGTCACCCTGTCCATCCTTGAACTGCCCATGCTCCATCTCTCCACAGGCCTCTGGACAATGCACCTGTGTGACTGTTACTCTGGACTCTGCCATGGACATTCCTTCACCATAGCCCCCACCCACTTGAAACCACCCATCCCATTTTGAGCACTTAAATAAATACCTATTTTGCACAAAACTATCTGGAGTCTGGCTGTGATTTCAATATATTGTAATTGACATGACAGTGCAAATATGTCCTTGTACATGGTGAAGTCAACAAACAGCTGCCACAAAGCTGTAGTCCATGGGGAAACGAAGCACAGGACTCGTAGTGGGGACCCCAGATCTGAAATAGGGAGGGAAAAGCCACAACTCAGTCATCATACACTGGGGCAAATAGACAGGCAGCAGAGATGCAGGAGAGTAGTTCACATTTACTAAATTATCTTTGAAATGTTACCTGTGTCCTATTGGAAGTACTGTTCAATGATTCTGTCCCTGTTGTCTGTTTCAGCCCCGTCGTCTTCCTCCTCGTCACTCTCCTCAGGTTCCACAGCTGCCACAACACCACCGTCTCGACCATCCTCCTGCAGGAAAGGCACCTGGCGGCGCAAAGCCAGGTTGTGAAGCATGCAGCAGGCCACGATGATGTGACACACCTTCTTAGGTGAGTACATTAGGGATCCACCTGTCATATGCAGGCACCTAAACCTGGCCTTTAGGAGGCCAAAGGTGCGTTCGATCACCCTCCTAGTACGCCCATGGGCCTCATTGTACCGTTCCTCTGCCCTGGTCTGGGGATTCCTTACTGGGGTCAGTAGCCACGACAGGTTGGGGTACCCAGAGTCCCTCACTAGCCATACACGGTGTCTCTGTAGCTGTTCCATCACGTAAGGGATGCTGCTATTCCTTAGGATGTAGGCGTCATGCACTGACCCTGGGAATTTGGCATTTACATGCGAGATGTACTGGTCAGCCAAACACACCACCTGGATGTTCATTGAATGGTAATTTTTTCTGTTCCTGTACACCTGCTCCCTGTCTCTTGGGGAAACCAAAGCCGCATGGGTCCCATCAATGGCACCAATGACGTTGGGAATATGTCCAAGGGCGTAGAAATCACTCTTCACTGTAGCCAATTCGCCCACCTCAGGGAAAATGATGTAGCTCCTCACGGATTTCATCAGGGCAGACAACACTCTGGATAACACCTTCGAAAACATGGGCTGAGACATCCCAGAAGCAATTCCCACTGTTGTCTGAAATGACCCACTTGCCAAGAAATGGAGTACTGACATGACCTGCACCAGAGGGGGAATCCCTGTGGGTTGGCGGATGGGGGACATCAGGTCGGGCTCCAGCTGGGCACACAGTTCATGGATAGTGGCACGGTTAAGACGGTAGGTCAGGATAATGTGGCGTTCTTCCATTGTCGACAGGTCCACCAGCGGTCGGTACACGGGAGGATTCATCCGTCTCCTCGCCCAACCCAGCGGACGGTGCCTAGAAAGGACAACATGGAGCACACAGTCAAGCAACCCACAGGTACGTACTCACAGCTAGCACAGTAAACGATTCTCTATGCAGTGAATGGCGTGTCTGAGTGGCTATGCAAGGCCTAGGCCTGTGTGACGCAGTTGAAATTGAGCCATGTGGGCCCTGGAAATGGCGGCTGCCTGACCTGTGAAGTGTGACAATGGGATGTGAGATCAATGCGCTGGCGTGGCACACCGCGGCGGGCGGCGGGCGAAGACCGCGGCGCGAAGCCGCATTGGTTAACATTGAAGCCTATGGGTTTCAGGAGCCAATGGCGAAGGGCGCCGGCGGTGGCGGGACGCACCACCGCGGTACGCACCGCCGCGGACGTGACCGCCATTTTCTATCTACTTATCCACTTGCGACTTGAACTTTCACAGGAGAGGACCTATACTGCAAGTGTTGCTGTGACCTCGGTCTGGAAGGGACAATGGCTGCTGCGCCTGGGGAAAGGGCCCCTGCCTTCACTGGAGAGGAGTTGGAGAAACTTGTGGATGGGGTCCTCCCCCAGTATGCGCTACTCTACGGTCCTCCAGACCAACAAGTGAGTTTAATTCAATCTGGATTTGGGGCCACTGGCTGGCTTGGGGGCATGGCGGGGGGCCTGGCGGGGATGGGGGGCATGTTGGGCCTGGCGGGGGGCCTGGCGGGGGGCATGGCGGGGGGCCTGGCGGGGATGGGGGGCATGTTGGGCCTGGCGGGGGGCATGGCGGGGGGCATGGCGGGGATGGGGGGCATGTTGGGCCTGGCGGGGGGCATGGCGGGGATGGGGGGCATGTTGGGCCTGGCGGGGGGCATGGCGGGGATGGGGGGCATGTTGGGCCTGGCGGGGGGCATGGCGGGGGGCCTGGCGGGTATGGGGGGCATGTTGGGCCTGGCGGGGGGCCTTGCGGGGATGGGGGGCATGTTGGGCCTGGCGGGGGGCATGGCGGGGGGCATGGCGGGGATGGGGGGCATGTTGGGCCTGGCGGGGGCATGGCGGGGGGCCTGGCGGGGATGGGGGGCGTTGGGCCACTGGCAAGGAAAATGCTGACAAACTTGAACGTGGTATTTCTCCCTCCCTGTACGTGTCACATAGGTCCGCGCCCATGAGAAGATCGGGATTTGGCGTGCCATCGCCAAGGAAGTCCGGACCCTGGGGGTCCACTATCGACGGGGCACCCACTGCCGCAAGAGGTGGGAGGACATCCGCCGCGGGACCAAGAAGACCGCTGAGTCTCTGCTGGGGATGGCCTCCCAACGTAGGCGGGGTGCCTGCCGTCAACTGAGCCCCCTGATGTTCCGGATCCTGGCGGTGGCCTACCCTGATTTGGATGGGCGCGTGAGGGCAGCACAGCAGACACAAGGGGGTGAGTACAAGCATTATCTACTCTGTTGTCGCGCAGTGGAGGTGTCTGGGTGGGGGAGGAGGGCTGTGGGTCCCCCTAGGCCAGGGCGATATCTGTAGGCTGGGCACCCCCGTAAGCCCCTGTGTCCCCAGCCACCACCCTCAGTAGTTTGTCAGTACAGCCATCCCTGGGCCGTGTCATCCATGGGTGCAGTTGTCAACTCTAGGCGTGTAGGGCATGTTCCACGGAATGCGTAGCGGACCCCAAGTGCGCAACTTAGTGCAGGGGGCATCTGTGTCTGTCATGTCCGCTAACTGTACCGGAGATCCATGTATTCAATATCCCTTTATTTCTCTCTCCCCCCCCCTTTTTGTTTGTCTTTCTGTGCTTGTGTGCATCAGCATCATCAGGCGGAGGAGAAGTGGCATCGGGGCAGGAGGGAGCTGCATCTCACATGGCCCAGGAGGGCCATGCCACAGAGTCAGACTGGACCAGTGAGACGGAGGGCGAGGGGAGCTCCACGACGGGGACGACTGGACCCTGCAGCGACACGGACACGTCCTCGGAAGGGGGCTCCCTTGCAGGGGTGGCACCATCCGTGCCCCCCGCCATTACAGGTACAGCCGCCACCCAGCGCACCATCTCCGCCCTCCCAGCAGCCCCTCAGCGTTCGCCCCGTGCCCGCTCTGCCAGGAAGCCGGGCATCTCCTTCGCCCCAGGCACCTCAGGCCCTGCCCCTGTTACCCCCGCTGCCCTCAGTGAGGAGGTCATTGACCTCCTCCGAACGCTCATTGTTGGGCAGACTACCCTTTTGAATGCCATCCAGGGGGTGGAGAGGGAGGTTCATCGCAGCAATGCGTACCTGGAGGGCATTCATTCGGGTCAGGCTGCCCATCAGCGATCGTTCCAGGCTCTGGCCTCAGCACTGACGGCAGCCATTGTCCCTGTCTCCTGCCTCCCTCTACTAACTCCCTCCTCCCAGTCTCCTGTTCCTCTGCCTGTCCCACCCACACCATCAGACCAGCCTGCACACACCTCAACACCCAAGAGAAGCTCATCCAAACATAAGCACCACAGATCACGCAGACATTCACACACGCAACATTCCGATGCAGACATGCCAACAGTCACTACCACCTCTGTGACCCCCACCTCCTCGTCTCCCTCCTCCCTCCCTGTGACGTCTACACTCACACCTCCATTCACCTCACCATCAGCCAGTGTTTCCATCACCAGCACACCCTCCACTCCAGTCCGCACACGTGCAGTCACCACCCCCACTGCCATTTACACGTCCCCTATGTCCTCTCCCACTGTGTCTGTCACCCCCTCTTCCACACCACACAAACGCAGCCACCCACCCACCCAACAGCCATCCACCTCACGACAGCCTATCCCTCCTGCACCTGCACCCAAAGACAGCAAACGTGACTCACCTACAACCACATCCTCTCCCTCCACTCCCATTCCCACTGTACCTACCACTCTCCATTGTCCCAAGAAACTCTTCCTCGCCACTACTAACTTCTTTCCTGACCCTGAGCCCCCCCCTCCTTCTCGTCGGGGTAAGAAGAGCACCTCAGCCACCACCAGCCCTGCAGCCCCCTTGACAAGGGTGCAGGGGTATTGGAGCCCGCCAGCCCGCATGTCTGGATCTTCGCCCAGCAGCAAGGGGACAGCCAGCCCACCCCCTGGGAAGAGGAGCAGAAGGCGGAAGGGGCGCCGCAGGAGCCCGCCTTCTACATCCCCCCCGGACACCACCCAGAGACAGTCACCAGCCACAGCTCCAAAGGGATGAAAGGGCCACAGGCCCACGACTAAGGAGGGCAAGGGCAGCAAGTCGGAGAGGTCAGGCAGCAGGCCTGCTGCCCAGGAGGAGCCCACAACCCCCATAGCCGCTGCCCCGGGAGGAACCGGCACAGCTGCCCCGGGAGAGCCCACCACCCCCATAGCCGCTGCCCAGGGAGGACCCAGCCCAGCTGGCCAGGAGGGCCCCACCACCCACAGCCCAGGTGGGCATTGAAGGAGCACCATCCCCGCTGCCCAGGAGGGCACCACCAGGCAATGAGCAGTTGGCCATAGACCGGCCGCCGTCTCCAGAACCGCTGAACTGGGCCCCGCCGTCTCAAGCACCGCTCCGCTGGGCCCTGCCGTCTCAAGCACCGCTCCGCTGGGCCCCGCCGTCTCAAGCACCGCTCCGCTGGGCCCCGCCGTCTCAAGAACCGCTCCGCTGGGCCCCGCAGTCTCAAGAACCGCTCCGCTGGGCCCCGCCGTCTCAAGAACCGCTCCGCTGGGCCCCGCCGTCTCAAGAACCGCTCCGCTGGGCCCCGCCGTCTCAAGCACCGCTCCGCTGGGCCCCGCCGTCTCAAGAACCGCTGAACTGGGCCCTTCAAGGCAAGGAGCGCTGAACTGGGCCCCGCCGTCTCAAGAACCGCTGAACTGGGCCCCGCCGTCTCAAGAACCGCTCCGCTGGGCCCCGCCGTCTCAAGAACCGCTCTGCTGGGCCCCGCCGTCTCAAGAACCGCTCCGCTGGGCCCCGCCGTCTCAAGCACCGCTCCGCTGGGCCCCGCCGTCTCAAGCACCGCTCCGCTGGGCCCCGCCGTCTCAAGAACCGCTGAACTGGGCCCTTCAAGGCAAGGAGCGCTGAACTGGGCCCCGCCGTCTCAAGAACCGCTGAACTGGGCCCCGCCATCTCAAGAACCGCTCCGCTGGGCCCCGCCGTCTCAAGGACCGCTGAACTGGGCCCTTCAAGGCAAGAACCGCTGGCCCTTTGGCAGACGTGGCAGGGCAGGATCTATCTCGGTCAGGGCTGCAGGATGTCCTCTGGCCAACTTGCCTCCTCCAGTGGCAGTGGGGTCTGTTATGGACTGTATGGACTGTGGCTTTGCTCTCCCCAGGATGGCCCAGTGGGCAGGCCACCCACTGTATGGACTGTATGGACTGTGGCTTTGCTCTCCCCAGGATGGCCCAGTGGGCAGGTCACCCACTGTATGGACTGTATGGACTGTGGCTTTGCTCTCCCTAGGATGGCCCAGTGGGCAGGCCACCCACTGTATGGACTGTTTGGACTGTGGCTTTGCTCTCCCCAGGATGGCCCAGTGGGCAGGCCACCCACTGTATGGACTGTTTGGACTGTGGCTTTGCTCTCCCCAGGATGGCCCAGTGGGCAGGCCACCCACTGTATGGACTGTATGGACAGTGGCTTTGCACTCCCCAGGATGGCCCAGTGGGCAGGCCACCCACTGTATGGACTGTATGGACTGTGGCTTTGCTCTCCCCAGGATGGCCCAGTGGGCAGGCCACCCACTGTATGGACTGTTTGGACTGTGGCTTTGCTCTCCCCAGGATGGCCCAGTGGGCAGGCCACCCACTGTATGGACTGTATGGACTGTGGCTTTGCACTCCCCAGGATGGCCCAGTGGGCAGGCCACCCACTGTATGGACTGTTTGGACTGTGGCTTAGCACTCCCCAGGATGGCCCAGTGGTCATGGAGTCCCCTCGTGGATCTGGCGTCGTGTACTCAAGTGGCTGAGGTGCCCCCCCTTCCCTTCCCCCTGAGGTGCCTGTCCTATTTTCTTTCTGATGCCCCTGCAGTGTTCTCTCCGTGGAGTTCTTGTCGTGGGACTGGGCCTTGCCCCTTTGCACAGGACCCCTGTGATCCACGGACAGTGGTTGGACTACATTTAGTAGCTGTGTATATTTTGTACATAGTTTATTTATTTATTGGGATTACTGGTGTACATATTTCAATATATCTGCCCGTTTATGATCTCTTATTTTGGTCTTTGCATTATTTCGGAGGGGGGTGGTTTGTGGGTTGTGACAGTGATCTGTGGGAATGCATTGATGTGTGTGTTGTAGTGGGTGTGGGTGGGTGTGTGCCGGTAATCTTTTCCCTCCCCTGTGTCGTAGGTGCAGTACTCACCGATGTCTTCCGCGCCGCCGGGCGTGCTCCTGGTATATGAGCAGGTATAGGAGTGCGGGGATGACCTGCAACTCTGGTTCCATACTGCCGGAATCTCGCGTGGAGTGCGTAGAGGTGAGCGTTTTCCCGTTCGTAGTCTGTTTCCGCCGTGTTCTTATCGGCGGTGCTCCCGCCCCGGAAAAGGTGGCGGATTGGTGGGTCGTGATAGGGTGGGCGGTACATTGTCTGCCGCCTGGCTGTTGGCGGGGACCGCCGCGCTGTTTGTTTGTACCGCCGTGGCGGGCGGAGTGTTAATACGGCGGGCTGTGTTGGCGGTTCCCGCCAGGGTCAGAATTGCATATTTTAGACCGCTGGCCTGTTGGCGGCTTGGCCGCCGCTTTATCACCGACCGCCAGGGTCAGAATGAGGGCCATAGTAATTAATGTGTTTTATATGTACTGACAGTGACATATTGCTAAATTCGTTTTTTCACTGTTGCAAGGCCTTTCCCTCTCATAGGTTAACATGGGGGCTACCTTTAAATCTGATTAAAGTGTAGATTGCCTTTGGGAGCGGATGGACATGTGGAGTTTGGGGTCTCTGAGCTCACAATTTAAAAATACATCTTTTAGTAAAGTTGATTTTGAGATTGTGTGCTTGAAAATGCCACTTTCAGAAAGTGGGCATTTTCTTGCTTACACCATTTCTGTGACTCTGCCTGTTTGTGGATTCCCTGTCTGGGTCAGTTTGACAGTTGCGCTGGTTGCATCTCACACTAGACAGTGACACAAAGGGAGCTAGGGTGTAGCCTGCATATCCTGATGAGCCATCTGTGCTAGGAGGGAGGGCAGTAGTGGTCACTCACACCTGAAAGGGCTGTGCCTGCCCTCACACAATGCAGTCTCCAACCCCCTGGTGAGTGTCTGGGGGCTGGCCTGGGCAAGGCAGAATTTCCCATTCAAAAGAGACTTCACTTTGAAGTAGGCCTACTTCAAAGGAGAAATTGGGTATCAGAGGGCCCCCAAAACCACAGAGTTTAGAAACACTTCTGGAAACAAGAGGATCCTCTGCCTGGAAAAGAGCTGAGAGCTGAGGAGGAAGAGCTGCCCTGCCTGTGACTGTGCTTTGTGGAGCTATCCTGCAGTTGCTACTTCTGCCAGAGTAAGAGGGTAAAGGCTGGACTTTGTGTGCCTTCCATCTTGAGAAGAACTCTCCAAGGGCTTGATTTAGAGCTTGCCTCCTGTTGTTTGAAGTCTCACGGGCAGCAAAGACTTCTCTCTGCAAGCACCTGGAGTCTCTGGAGAGACTCCTACTCTGCCCTTTGGTGCCCATTCAGTTCCTGGGACCCTGAAAGGAGAAGCTGGCAGCCTAAAGACAAGGAAATCCACACACATAGCGCCGTGCAGGGAAAAGATCGACGCAACTCCAATCTGCAGCTGAAGAAACGACGCGCTGTTGGCTCTGCAGCTGAAAATCGACGCTTGCTGGAAACGCGACCAAAGAATCGACACATGGAGTAGGAGAAACAACACACAGCATCGCTGACGGAGGCTGGGAGATCACAACCTGCACTGCGGGGTTTTCGGATCATCCTGCGGCTGGATTTCCGACTCAAGTACCGCTGGGCGTGTAAAAACAATGCAAGGCCTGCCCGGACCCGAGAGTGCTGACCAGATCAACGCATCGCTCTCCTGCGGAGAGAAGAAATGACGCGCCCGACCCGGCGAAAGGAGAAATGCCGCAGGTCTCGCTCGTGAGTGGAATCAACGCATCACAAGCCCTGTCTGACACACACTCGCCCGTGCAGGGTTACTTTTGACGCACGCAAGGTACTTTTTCACGCTAACAGTGTTAGTGTGTGTTTAAAACTACTTAAAGACTCTTTTTACATTTTTTATTGATAACTTGACTTGTGTATTGTGGATTTTTGTCATTTTGGTCTTGTTTTGTTTAGGTAAATATTTCCTATTTCTCTAAACCTGTGTTGTGTCATTTTGTAGTGTTTTCATTAAGTTACTGTGTGTGTTGGTACAAATACTTTACACCTAGCACTCTGAGGTTAAGCCTACTGCTCTGCCAAGCTACCAAGGGGGTAAGCAGGGGTTAGCTGAGGGTGATTCTCTTTTACCCTGACTAGATTGAGGGTCCTTGCTTGAACATGGGGTAACCTGACTGTCAACCAAAGACCCCATTTCTAACAATTACGAATCAGATTGATAACAATGGAACCTCTGAAAATATTCTTCTGGTTGTTGCATGGTGAAAGTCAAAGTACATTCTATTCTGGTATGGGGCCCAAGAGATTGTTTTGGAGTGCTAGCTGAGGGGTGGTCTTTAAGGCCAGGCTTATCTGTTTGTTCTCCACTATCAAAGGAAAGACCCCACTAGAGATTTTGAGGCGTTAGTTCTATCTAATGTCACTGGTTCAGTATATCAACACAATGAGTGCAACAAAGTTTTTGCAGACCTTACCATGATATGATGCATGGTTGATGCCCATCCTTAATCTGCACCCTTTTAGAGTAAGGATTGTATCTAGTAAAATGGACGAGGTAGCATTATCAGCCTTACGTGACAACAAAAAAACATAATATGAAGAATTGTAGATGGGTAGCTAACAAGGACTTGACATAAACTACGAGTGAGAAACCTGAATTTTCTAGTATATCACATGGAACCGCTTGGTGGAAAACAATCTTGTTATTGGTAATTACCCATTATCTAGTTTTATGTTGTCTATTCTCCCTCCATACCCACTCCATATATCTCTCTGTAATTGGTCACAATTCTGCAGATGTTCAGGGGGGAGAGTTCTGCGTAAGGCAAACACCAAATACCGCTTCTCATTAACTCCCACCTCCCTGCGGCTCTCTTACTGTTACTCAGTATAGCCACCACAAAAAGTAAACAAAAAACAATAGCTGGCTTTCTGCCACTCTCCTCACCCTCCCCAGCAACATCCTGTCCTCATGTGGCAAAATTAAAATAAATAATTTTGGGGGGACAATTTGCAAAGGAATGTACGAATGTGTGAATTGTACTGCAAGAGTAGTGTGTCACATGCTCATAAATGCCTTGGTACATTTGCCATGAAAATCCACAACTTTTCAAGTGTGCAAAAAGGGCACAGTCTTTTTTGTTTGCACTGTGTATGAATATTCCCTGAACATTTTCATTTTAGGTTTTGGTGCCCATTTACTGAGGCGTTTATGGGTATGTGAGGTAGTCTGCAAGTGCGCTATTCCACACACTTATAAATGCATTTATGAATTGGCCTCAATGTGTATTGCCGCCACCTACAACCCTTGTTAGACCTTCCCTCCCTATTCACCTACCCTCTTGCTTTGCTCCCCACTCTTAATGTTGGAGTAAAGAACAAATGGCCTATTGATAGCAGTTTGATGACTGCCAACCTGGACCACAATCACCTTTCGGGCACAGTGCAGTATTCTGTGAGCCCCCATTTCCTGTATGTCTGAGCTGTTGTCTGGAATGCTGAGAGTGATTGGAGTAATAGAATGTTTGGTTGTGGTGTACAGAGGAAGGTAGAAGATAGGGACAGTTGGAGGGAAGATGGCAGTTACTTAAGGTGTCTCCCTCGGGGAAACAGGTGTGAGAGACCAGGAGGACTCTATGCAGCACAGGTCACTCTTAGCTTTCTTTATTCTCTGGATGTCTCTCCCCCTGCAGGGCCTGGCATACTCACTCCCTTTCTTATCAGGCAGGCAGGCTTTTGTGCATGCACAAAGCCCCTCAGCTTCTATGCCAGAAATTGCTAACTTCAGATGATGTTCCCTCACATCTGGGGAGCTGGTTACCAGGCAGACACCAGGCCTGATCACAGAGCAGTATTTGAAGTACTTAGCAGAGCACACCCTTTTTTTGATCATGAAGGTCATCGAACTAGAACAAAGTGGGGTTGTTTGGGTCCCACTTTTTTACACAACCTCTAGCCGGGGACTCAGATACGCTGTTTCAAGCTTTAGATCCGGTTTGGGGTAGTTCCCTTTCAAGTGTGTTATTTCAGGTTACTCTCCAGACACAGCATTTGTGTGAAGTGATGCTCCTCACAGAAGGAAGCACTGGGGCTGTCTCCGGGCTGGAGCACCCACAACCCAGGCACAATGAAGAGTAAGGTTTCTGCAGCTGGTTAGCATCAGCCTACAATGTCATTAGGTAGCCCCTGCTCCAGCAGTCTGTACTGTGATGTGAGCTGCAGTGAAAGACTACACACCTCTGTGGCTTCTGAAGTGTAAACTCCTTAGGCCTGATTGGACCAACACATTCACACTCTGTGAGATTGACTCACTGCATACAGATCCTACTGGCAACTGCCATAGTACAAACTTTACTATTATACTTGATTGACAAACAAGGTGCTGGCATGGTGGGTACAGAAAGTGTCTTCATTGTCCATGTGTGGACATGTGGAATAACAAATGCAAACTCATGCCACTGTAGGGGGTGGGTTCTGTGTGATGTACCTGTACCACATAATAGTCCTTTGGACATATGTGTCTATCCTGCAGAAATGGCATCCAAGATACAAAGACATGCTTTGTACAGTTTTCGATGTGTGACCAAGCTACTGAGTCACATATCATGGTCTCCCAGGGGTCAACATACTGTCTGCACTGTGGGACTGTTATCTATGCAATAGGCCTGTACAGGACACATATGACCTGTTTGGAGTTGACAACACATCTGTGGGAGTTAGGGACCTGTCATGAGTCTAAGACACACATTGATAATGATGCAAAATGCACATATGGACTAGTTTAATGATTTACCTATGTATCCATTCCTAATCTAGTCAAAGAACTGTGCCATTCAGGGCAAACTTTGCCACTACAGCCTCATACAGGCGACATGCCAGGACCTGCTGGGGCACAGGGAGCGGGCACAGTGCTACAGTGGCATAGTCATAGTGACTCTCCCACAGCCTGGACTAGGTCCCATACTGGGAGGTACATTTGACAGGCCCTGGTCTCTGCAGGCTAAGCAGACAGAACATACATAACACTTTATTCCAATCACTTTCATGCATGGCATTATATCATGTGGCCATCAGCAATTTGGCATGTGGTGTGTGTGGCATCCTGAAGGGCACAGTAAGTCATGATATGCCTTCCAGATATCCCTGCCTCTGTAGCAGCAGAATCCCCCACACACTCACATAGTAGGACTCCTGGTAGAGCCCCAAGATGTGGCTGATGGTGTCCTGGCCAGGAGCAGCCCCAGTGGCTTCATTCCACTGGCCCACAGCATCCCTCCCACGCACCCTACCCCCAAGGGTGTTGGTGTCTGACCAGGTTGCCCAGATGGGCCACAACTGTGCTCTATTTCCAGACATCCAGGAGTGTCTTCCTTAGTGAGGGCTTCATCCAGAGGGGTATTGGCACTCACTTCTGTAGCCTGTGTGAGCCCAGTGGCAGCTCGACCTGTTGATGTGGAAGATACAATGTTACTGGTTGTAGTGTGACATCCGCCTCTAACAGTTTAGTGTTGCATTAAGCATAGACCTTGTACAAAGTTAAGTTGCAGTTAATCCTATTGTGGCAAGTACCCTTGGTGTTGGTTGTATTGACATGTCATTCGTGGAGCATGCCATATCTTTTTCACTGAAGCAGCTGCTAAAATGTGTAGATAATTAGCCCTTGGGAGGATGGCCTGAGAATGCAATTTTGCCACCAGGGCAGGCAAAACAGCAGCTAGGCAAGATATGCCTTTGGCCATTTTGAGGCCTAGTTGACTGTGATGCAGGCAGACCCTGGAGTTTGTTGTATATGTGACTGGAGCCATCCAGTGGCCCATGCAGCATGAATGTGTCTGCTGCCAATACCAGTCTGGTTATGCATCCTGAGGTCTTTGGGACATTGTTTTGTACACTGGGTGAGCTGTCCCTCCTGTCCTCAATAGTTTCATATTAGGTTAGCAGGTCAAGATGGAGCTAGGTAGCCAGACACATCTCAGAGTTCTGCATGATCTGTATGTATCTTCGTCACTCCCAGGTGAGTAAACTTCAATTGACAGTTAGCAAGCAAGGGTATCTGAAGAAGTGACTAGTGGTCTGGTGTATAGGGTCGAAGAAAGAGTGCCTTCTGGGAGTTGCAGTCACTCTCTATACTACCTACACTTGACAAATGTTATTCTCCCAAGTGAATAAACTTGATTTGAGAGTTCACTAATAGATGGATTTGGGCAAGTGAACACTGGTTTTGTGGTTGAAGTTAGAGAAACAGGGCCTAATGGGATTTGCATTCCGGTCACTCCCTCTACTTCCCACCACTATACAAACGGTATCCTCCCAGGTGGATAAATTTGAATTGAGAGTTAACAGACATGGGTATTTGGGCATGTGAACACTGGGCTTGTGTTTGGAGTTAGAGAAACAGAGCCGCCTGGCCTTAGCAGTTACGTCAAACCCTCTACTACCCACACTTGATCAATGTTCTCCCCCCAGGTGAGTACACTGCAATTGAAAGTTCACTAACCGACGTATTGTAGCATGTGATCACTGTCCTAGTGTTTATGGTTACAGGAATAGTGCCTGCTGGGAGTTGTAGTCATTTCAGTGTCTGTCCTACACACACACACACACACATGACAAATGTTATCTCCCCAGGTGTGTACCCTTAAATTGATAGATAACAAACAGGGGTCTTTGGACAAGTGACCACTGGTCTGGTGTTTGGAGTTATAGAAACAGTGCCTGCTGGGAGTTGCAGTCATGTCAGTCCCTGTACCACACACACGCTATACAAATGTCATCTCCCCAGGTGAGTAAACGCCAATTGTGAGTTTCGCAATAGAAGTCTTTGCACAGGTGAACAGTGGGTTGGTGAGTGGAATCACAGTAAATGAGGCAAAAGGTGAGCTATGAGCATGCATGACATTGCATTTTTTTAGACATTTCTAGTGTTGTAACTTGTCAGTCTCCACTCCTCCAGGTATTCCTGTGAAGCACTCAGGATACAGGATGGCCTAGACCTTCTACTCCCAGGGAAAGAGAATTAATGGGTCAGTGGGAGACCCAACGCCAGTCTTCTTGTCCTGCAGCTTGTGCCTGGAGACCAGGAAGGTCCTTCCACCTCTTCCTAATGTCCTCCCTTGCGTGCAGGGTGATGCCTACAGCAGTCACTCTATCAACGATCCTGTCCCACATTTCCATTTTCCTACCGAGGGGAGAATGCTGGACTTGTGCTCCAAACAATTGTGGTTCTACTCTTATGATTTCATCCACCATGACTCGTAACTCATCTTCAGAAAAATGGGGATTTTTGGAACGTGACATGGTTGAACAAAAAATAACAGATGACAGTGACTTACTAAACAGGGAAAGTGCAATAGGGTGTGAATGTAAAAAAGTGTGTGCAGGGTGTTCAGTGGGATGGTGGAAAAAATTGTTGCCTAAGATATGTACTCTGTGGCCAGAAATTGTTCTGGCTTCTGTGATTTGCATTGAAAATGCAAAGGATTGTGGTCTGTGAAGGGGTGCTTTTTATAGTGTCCTTTGCAGGTGTGTCCAGTGTTGCAATGTGTGTCAGTTGTGTTGTTTTCAAATTCATCCAACATGCAGTTGTGTATTACTTTGCTGATCGTGGGCTGCTGTGGTTTGGACCATCATTGGCTGATCGCCATGGCGGTCTGCCACTGCGACTGTGTGCTTGTAATAAGGTCAGTGGTTGGTCGCTGTGCTGTCAGCGCTGGAGGTTTGACCGCCTATTTTCAGGCTGCCGCGCCGTTGGCAGTCTGCCTTTTTTGGTTGGCGGTCCTGCCGGTATACCTCATAATATGGCTGTCTGAAAGACCGTCCACATGTTGGTCTTTTCAGGGCCGCCAACATGGCTGTCTGGTGGTCCGACCACCAAACTCATAATGAGGCCTCTATCCTCCTCACTTCAGTGTCTGGCTTGCAACCCACCAGCCACAGGAATGTAGGCAATGCACTTTGACTGTCTGGAGAAGCTGTCCTCACTCTCCATCTTGTACAAACCATGCAGGCATCTAAAGTGGATTCCCTGGCTTCAGTGTTCAGGCTCACTCACACACAGTGCCCTACTACTGCACATGTGATACACACCGTACACACACTTGACATACACACAGGATGCCCGTGAGAGGTTCTGTACATACACTTATTGGTGGAAATTTACCGCTGTCTACTTATGAGGGCATGCTTGGTGCACCTCTACATGTCATAGGATAAGTTCACCACCTGGCCTATTACGAACAGGCCAGACCTCCGCGCACACAGTAGATTACTGTGACACCAAGGCCAAAATAAAAGTAATGATACCAGATATATGTGCAGGGGAAGAGGGACAAGTCGTAATACCATGCAGGTGACATTTCCGTCCCGATTTCAAGACTTATTTTTCACAATTCAGTGCTCGCACCTGGAGCTTATTTTTATCAGGAGTGGTAGTTAGAAGGGAATGGTGCTTAGTTTGGAAAAAGGAGAAATAAAGGGCCAGATGTAGGAAACTTTTGCGAGTCGCAAATGGCCCGAATCACAATTTGCGACCCCGCAAAATCGGAAATGGGATACAAAAATCCCATTTCCGACTCGCAAAATGCGACGCGAGCCATTACCGACTCGCAAAAATTGCGACCCCATTTTGCGACCCGCAAATAGGAAGTCGCAATTTGCGAGTCGCAAACCATATGCAATAGCAACTCGCAAATTGCGACTAGTCGCAAAAAGCCCATTTTGCACTTCCAATTTACCACTAACTCAGAGCAGGTGGTAACTATTACCAAAGTATAAAAGGAGACCCAGAATTCATCTGGGTTACTCAAGATGGCGGAGATATATGTGATAGGAATGAGGAGGAGAGCCCACGCCGCACAGCAGAGGAGGAGGAGGAGCCAGAGACAGGAGAAGATATACAGAACCAGGCAGACACTTTTCCAGCAAACTGAGGAGGAGATTTATGATAAATATAGACTCAGCAGTGCAGCTATACTAGATTTAATAGAATTACTCAAACCACAGCTACAACGCCAGACTGTACGCGGCTGCGCCATCCCCACACATGTGAAAGTGCTTTGCTCACTGCACCTCTTGGCCTCGGGTAGCTATCAGGGGGTCATTGCTGTGGCAGGTGGGGTATTCCAAAGTGCACTCTCACGGTTCTTTAGGGCATTCCTAGGTGGCTTACTCACACACATGTCCAGATACATATACCTACCCAGGAATGAGGCAGAAATCAACAGCACCAAGTTGGAATTCTATAGGATTGCCAACTTCCCCCATGTCATAGGGTGTGTAGACGGGACACATATACAAATATTCCCTCCTGCAAACCTGGAATATCTGTTCCGCAATAGGAAGTGTACCCACTCACTCAACATACAGGTGGTATGTGACGCCCATTATGTTATCACTGACATGGTTGAAAATTTCCAGGGAGTACTCATGACTCCTACATTTTTAGGCACAGTGGGATACACCAACGCCTAGAACGTGGGGAGTTTGGAGACGGATACCTCCTAGGTATAGCTGAATACACCTTGCAGACATACACACAGGTCAATGTGGAAACCATCCATGCCCAGCTAACATTGTACATTTTTTGCCAAACAGGTGACAGTGCATATGCACTCCGACCATGGATACTTACCCCGTACTTAACACCCAGCAATGAGACAGAGAGGCGATACAACAGTGCACATAAGAGGACCAGGAATATCATTGAACGGACCTTTGGACTGCTGAAAGCAAGATTCAGATGTCTCCACAGAAGTGGAGGTGCCCTCCAGTATACCCCAATAACAGCTTTTAAGATTGTTGTCGCATGCGCTATACTGCACAACATTGCCACCAGACGTGGGCTACCTCTCACCCCTGAAGACCCTGATTCTGAGGATGAAGAGCAAGAGCTACCACATCTCCATCATGGGGATAGCAGCATCACAAATCAAGGCAGACTGAGACGGGAACACATTGCAAACCAATACTTTGGAAGGTACGTGCTAACTGTCACCATACTCACTAATGTCAGACACAAAGAGTCCAGGTGTTAAGTGGAAAGAACAAGTGATTTAATTAGTGCAACCAAAAAAACTATATACATTGTGAACAGTTCAGGGGCTGTTAAAGTCCACCTGGCATGGGACACATTGACTTCATGTGCCCCAACCCCAGGACAGTGTGGAGCTCAAACCCTATGCCGGCCTCGGCCAGCATGGCTGGTACCTGGGGTGTCAGCAGTGCCCTGCCTTGCGCTTCCACTGTGCAACACCCTGGTGTCACTGGAAGACACTGCTGACAGTGGAGCCCTCCTCACTATCTGGCGGCGTGTCGCCCGCGCCCCTGGCCACCTGCCGTGCCTCCATTAAATCAACAGCGTGGCTGAGACGGCCCAGTCCATGTGCCATGTCACTGGCAAAGTGGCCCATGTCCACTTGGAGGCTGACCGTGCGCCTAGATAGACCAGTAGTGTTCACGGCCAGCCTTACTATGGATGCTGACATTCGGTCCAGCCGGTTCAGTAGCTGCCTGTCCCGACGCCGTGCACCCTCTGTCTGCGTTAGGAGTCCAGCCACAAGTTGTTGCATGGAGAGTGCAAGGTCGCCCATGTGTGTATTGATTTGTTGCAACTCTGTATGCACAAGCTGCATGCTACTGCCTTGATTGCGCTCAATGCGCTGCAATGCCCCTGTAATCCTCCTCATCTCTTGTGTTTGCAGGCGCTGACCCCATAGGAGTGTGGCCTCAGCACGTGACATGGAGGCGTCCCCTGACTCTGCCTGCCGCTGTGATGATAAATTTCCACGTCGCCTGCGACGCAGTGGAGGCTCCGTTAAGTCTACCGTGGCACTGTGACTGGGACCTGGTGCAGGATCACACAACAGTATGCCAACTGGTGTCTCATGAGGGAACAGGGTGTTGGTGGTGCAGGACTCAGTGGTGGCTGGTCCTGATCCCTCTGTTGACTGCTGGCTTACCAGTGGCCCCTGGCTGCTTTGGCTGGTGGGGGTGTCTTGTGGGAGACCTGTGGGACATAGGGAGCACACTGTCAGTATCTACTATCTGTTATCAACTTCCTAATAAACTGTTGCCTATAAATTGCCTACTTGACTACATTGCCCATAATGCACCATTCTGGTGATTGCTGCTCTGAAATGGAGCTAATTTGGTTGTGCATGCTCCTGTGTACAAGGTGGGTGGGGGTATGGCATTAATTAGGGTACATGCATGTCTCATGGTACTCACCGGTTGATGGTCCTGGCTCAGATGTGTCCAGCTCTCCCATCCCGCATACTGCCTCAGGCTCAAGGGTCTCCTCTACCCTTTCCTCCAGGGGTGTGGGTGGTGGTAATGTGGACGGTCCCCCTCCTGTGCCCCTCATCTCCCGGAGCCGCTCTGCCACCCTCTCCTTGGTCCGGGAGCGCAGGTCATACCACCTTTTTTTTAGCTCTTCTATGCTCCGGTGGCTGACACACAGGGAGTTAACTTTCTCTTGGATGTCCATCCATAGTCTTCTTTTCTCCACCTCTGGCACGGTGAGGGCTGCCCTTCCAAACAGTTGGTCATGGTTCTGACAGCACTCCTCGGTCAACACCTCCAGCTCTTTCTCTGCAAACTTGAGTTTCCGCTTCCTCGGTGTCTCTGCCATGGTAGCTGCTGTTCTTTCTCTTTGCAGTTCTGCTGTTGAAATGGGTGTGGTCCTCCCTCCTCCCAGGTGTATTAGTAAACTTCCTGGCTGTGATGTCATCATCATGTGCCAGGAAGTGTTTTCCAGAGTGTTCTGCAGCACCTGCATTCAATTTGCGGCACAATCGCAACAGTTGAGCACAGTCATTTTGCATCCCTGTTTTCGGGTGTAGTGGAGTTTCTAAAAATACAAACATGGCTAAGGATGTTTAAAATAATTTTGTAATACAGTATTTGCCATAATATCAAAATGAAACACATAGATTTTGTCTCAAACTTTGTCCCAGCTAATAATTTTCTTACTATCGAACCACGGAGAAATAGGATGAAAGCAATCTGCTCCATTTTTCGCTTTGTATTTTTTACTTAACGTGAAAGTACATTTGGTTTGGCATCTTCTTATGAAAACCGCGGCAATAGCAGTCGAAAGTGCAGGTGATCTATTTTCTGGACTGGTGCAAAGCTATACAAAATGTAGCCTGTAAAATGTAACAATTACTTATTAGTGCTGGGTTACATACATCTGCACTAACATTTCGACCTGCGCAAAATGTCGTTTTTGCCTCGCTCTGTCAATTGAAATGTGTTTTTTCACCTTGACAGCCGGTAGATGCAAATGTCCATGCAACATTTCAGCGGCATCAGTGCAATCTACTTCGTTCAAAAATATTGGTGTGAAATTGTAATAGTGCAAGCAATATGATTCAAACTGTGGACCGCGTGGAGCGAAAAACGATATTTGAAAGTGAACGGTAAATCAAACGATCATCTTTTCACCACTACCTTGGCACCTGTCATGCAATGACAGTGCTAGAACAGGAACAACTACTCCTCAGCTCGCATTAAGGGGAAAGGCAACAGATTACAAAGCCCACATCAAATGGGGGTGTTTGGAACGATTAGACTGATCAGGAAACAAATTAGGAAGGGCATATTCGCTGTTGTCTGTACTCGCATGCTGAAATAAGTCCTTATATTAGAAAATGTGATAAAATACTATATGTATGTATATTGCTATAGATAGCCAGAAGGCGAGATACACGGGAAGATAGACATAGAATACAAACTCACAAGGAACCAGACCATTGTTTGCAGAGTATTAAATTATGCTCCTAAACGGTACTTAGGCAAATTTCATAAAATGACATTCTTTAGATAGCTGAAGGACAATTTTCTGCACAGAAAAGGTAGTGCATAATGCATTATTTGGCAACGGGAAAAGAGCGAGATTTACGATAGGTGCTAAAAACATAATTTAGGCTTATATGTGTAAAATTGTACTATTTCAACTCTATGTACATACGGTAGGCATGTTTTGCAAATGGCTTCATTTTGTTTGTATTAGAAAATGCACTTCTGATCCTTGCCCATAATAGCTGGAGCCTACACATTTACAATCCTGCTCAAATATTCAAAAGGGTTAACCAGTGTTCGCAGACAGCGTTTTAAGCAGTACACACTTTAGGGAAATATATTCAAATCAAGTCAAGAGCTGTTTCAGCATGCATGCTCACCTTCCTCCTTTTGAACTGACGTGTGTACTGTACAACGTGCACTGTCCGCTGAATCATGTTACAATATCCATGTTCTTTATGGCATCTTGCCTTCCTTCCTCAGTCCTAACTGGAAGAACTGTGGGAAAGAGTTACTAATTTATTTTAAATATCAGAAAGCTTGTCTTGATTAGTGTCGTGCTACAATTTCCCTCATTGCTCTTCATTCTTAACAGTTATTCCAGTGATTTGGACAGATTACCCATACAAGTAATTGTAGGTAAGTATGCATTGTTGCATACAACTTGATTTTTTCATATTTCCTCCATGTTTTTCCTAGGGGATAAATCCCTTCCTATAGCCCCCATGAAATATCATTTGTTCACATCTACTGTGCACACCTCCATGAGACATTTTTGGTACTAAAAGTGAACTTGCTGTGAAAAACTAGGGAGAAAGATTTTAAATAGCCAAAGCGTTCTGTTTTCGGGGGTTTTCACTTCGTTCCTGATATCCACAGATCGAACTCTCTCATGCGGGCACTCATGTTCTCATCCATGTTCCCCTTCTTTGGGAATGGAAAGGACTTCAGGAGATACATATCTTCATAGTTTTCTGGAGTAAATCGAAACAAAAACATATTCATGGATGTATTTAATGCGTATTTAATCTAAAAGCAATTCTTTAGAATAGAGTGAAGACTCTATAGGGATTTACAGTAATCGCGAGTTTGCCGTAAACGTGTTACAGATGAATCGTGATTCTTTTTTTGTGTGGGACGTCACACGCCAAGTTTCTGGTCCTCGACAGGTAAATAAAGCCAGGAAATGCCCGAATAAAGCAGCAGCAACTGGGCATGGTGTACTATATACGGAGAAGGGTTATCAATAGAGTAGATTTACGGGTTATTCAGACCAACCCTGGCTTCTACTACATGTTTACATCTGAATAGGTGGTAGGTTTTGTATATTTACAGAGTTCTACTACATATTTACTTCTGAATAGGCGGTAGTTTTTTTTATATTTACATAGTTTTACCTTGAGAATAGTAAGTATGAACACTAAAGTCCTGATTACGATCTTGGTAGATCGGATATTCCTTTACCAATGTGATGGCTATCCCGCCCACCGTATTGCAAGTTCCATAGGACATAATGGGACTTGTAATACGACAGATGAGATATCTATCATGTTTGTGACGGAGTATCCCATCCGACAATATTGTAATCAGGCCCTAAGCCCCTGTATGGAATATAGAGAACACATAGGGCCTGATTATGTGTTCCTCATAATTTTACAACCCAAGCGTAAACTCCTGTTTAGACATAGGACACAATTATAAGTGTGAAGGTATTTAACGCATCTGATAATTATCGAATGCGTTAAATAACGTAAACATCGTTAAATTTTAGCAGGTTTGACCTGCCGAAATATAACATGGGAAAACATGCTACTTACCCTATCATGCAGAGTTTGGTGCGTTAAACACCAAAATCTGTGTGTTATGCTCCACAAACTCTTAATAGGATCGATTATCGCACCCAATAAATAACGAGCCCCAAGGCATCAATATTTACCAGGTGCAATAAATAGGACTTGTACCTGTAATCAGGTCCTACATTGGCCTTTTTTCTAGAATGTCTGAACCACTGACAGTCAGCTATACTGAAGAAAAAATCAATAAACTCTTAGTTAACCCATCACTTCTTATTGATAATGTAGCCACTACAAATACCATTTAAGACAATGTTAAAACATTCAGGAGGCTAAAAAACAAGCAAATTAGAACTTATCAGCGGATCAAGTTGTTCTAAAACATTTTAAAAAATACTATCTCTTGGGGCCTTCAAGTAAAAAACATGCCAGTATCTTTTACTTATGTTAAACAGTGTTAGACTTGAAAGCCTTGGGGTGGTCTTGTTCCAGCTTTTTTTGCCTGCCTCCTTCAATTCGTATTTTTCTGGTTTTAGGACTTTGCACAGTTTACCACTGCTGACCAGTGCTAAAGTGCTTGTGTTCTGTCCCCTAAACATAGTAACATTGGCCCCTACCCAGTTGGCATATTTAATGTACTTGTAAGTTCCTAGTTGTGAGAAAGTAGCCTCTTTCTAGCCTTGTTACCCCCCACTTTTGGCCTGTTTGTGAGTGTATGTCAGGGTGTTTTCACTGTCTCACTGGGATCCTGCTAGCCAGGGCCCAGTGCTCATAGTGAAAACCCTATGTTTTCAGTATGTTTGTTATGTGTCACTGGGACCCTGCTAGCGAGGACCCCAGTGCTCATAAGTTTGTGACCTATATGTATGTGTTCCCTGTGTGATGCCTAACTGTCTCACTGAGGCTCTGCTAACCAGAACCTCAGTGGTTATGCTCTCTCTGTACAAATTGTCACTAACAGGCTAGTGACCAATTTTACCAATTTACATTGGCATAATGGAACACCCTTATAATTCCCTAGTATATGGTACTGAGGTACCCAGGGTATTGGGGTTCCAGGAGATCCCTATGGGCTGCAGCATTTCTTTTGCCACCTATAGGGAGCTCTGACAATTCTTACACAGGCCTGCCACAGCAGCCTGAGTGAAATAACGTCCACGTTATTTCACAGCCATTTTACACTGCACTTAAGTAACTTATAAGTCACCTATATGTCTAACCTTTACCTGGTAAAGGTTGGGTGCTAAGTTACTTAGTGTGTGGGCACCCTGGCACTAGCCAAGGTGCCCCCACATTGTTCAGGGCCAATTCCCCGGACTTTGTGAGTGCGGGGACACCATTACACGCGTGCACTACATATAGGTCACTACCTATATGTAGCTTCACAATGGTAACTCCGAATATGGCCATGTAACATGTCTATGATCATGGAATTGCCCCCTCTATGCCATCCTGGCATAGTTGGCACAATCCCATGATCCCACAGGTCTATAGCTCAGACCTGGGTACTGCCAAACTGCCTTTCCTGGGGTTTCACTGCAGCTGCTGCTGCTGCCAACCCCTCAGACAGGTTTCTGCCCTCCTGGGGTCCAGCCAGGCTTGGCCCAGGATGGCAGAACAAAGGACTTCCTCTGATAGAGGGTGTTACACCCTCTCCCTTTGGAAAATGGTGTGAAGGCAGGGGAGGAGTAGCCTTCCCCAGCCTCTGGAAATGCTTTCATGGGCACACATGGTGCCCATTTCTGCATAAGCCAGTCTACACCGGTTCAGGGACCCCTCAGCCCTGCTCTGGCGCGAAACTGGACAAAGGGAAGGGGAGTGACCACTCCCCTGACCTGCACCTCCCCTGGGAGGTGTCCAGAGCTCCTCCAGTGTGCTCCAGACCTCTGCCATCTTGGAAACAGAGGTGCTGCTGGCACACTGGACTGCTCTGAGTGGCCAGTGCCAGCAGGTGACGTCAGAGACTCCTTCTGATAGGCTCCTTCAGGTGTTGCTAGCCTATCCTCTCTCCTAGGTAGCCAAACCCTCTTTTCTGGCTATTTAGGGTCTCTGTCTTTGGGGATTCCTTAGATAACGAATGCAAGAGCTCATCCGAGTTCCTCTGCATCTCTCTCTTCACCTTCTGCCAAGGAATCGACTGCTGACCGCGCTGGAAGCCTGCAAAACTGCAACAAAGTAGCAAAGACGACTACTGCAACTCTGTAACGCTGATCCAGCCGCCTTCTCGACTGCTTTCCTGGTGGTGCATGCTGTGGGGGTAGTCTGCCTCCTCTCTGCACTGGAAGCTCCGAAGAAATCTCCCGTGGGTCAACGGAATCGTCCCCCTGCAACCGCAGGCACCAAAGAACTGCATCACCGGTACCCTGGGTCTCCTCTCAGCACGACGAGCGAGGTCCCTTGAATCCAGCAACTCTGTCCAAGTGACTCCCACAGTCCAGTGACTCTTCAGTCCAAGTTTGGTGGAGGTAAGTCCTTGCCTCCCCACGCCAGACTGCATTGCTGGGAACTGCGACTTTTGCAGCTACTCTGGCCCCCGTGCACTTCCGGCGGAAATCCTTTGTGCACAGTCCAGCCTGGGTCCACGGCACTCTAACCTGCATTGCACGACCTCCTAAGTTGTGCTCCGGCGGCGTGGGACTCCTTTGTGCAACTTTGGGTGAGCACCGTTTCACTCCACTTCGTAGTGCCTGTTCTGGCACTTTTGCGGGTGCTGCCTGCTTCTGAGAGGGCTCCTTGTCTTGCTCGACACCCCTTCTGTCCCCAGACGCAATTGGCAACATCCTGGTCCCTCCTGGGCCACAGCAGCATCCAAAAACCCTAACCGCACGATTTGCAGCTAGCAAGGCTTGTTGGCGGTCTTTCTTCAGAAAAACACTTCTGCACGACTCTCCACGGCGTGGGGGATCTGTCCTCCAAAGGGAAAGTTCCTAGCCCTTGTCGTTCCTGCAGAACCTTCAGCTTCTACTGTCCAGTAGCAGCTTCTTTGCATCCACAGCTGGCATTTCCTGGGCATCTGCCCATCTCCGACTTGCTTGTGACTTTTGGACTTGGTCCCCTTGTTCCACAGGTACCCTCGACTGGAAATCCATCATTGTTGCATTGCTGGTTTGTGTCTTTCCTGCAGAATTCCCCTATCACGACTTCTATGTCCTTTGGGGAACTTTAGTGCACTTTGCACTCACTTTTCAGGGTCTTGGGGTGGGCTATTTTTCTAACCCTTACTATTTTCTAATAGTCCCAGCGACCCTCTACAAGGTCACATAGGTATGGGGTCCATTCATGGTTCGCATTCCACTTTTGGAGTATATGGTTTGTGTTGCCCCTATCCCTATGTGTCCCCATTGCATCCTATTGTAACTATACATTGTTTGCACTGTTTTCTAATACTATTACTGCATATTTTGGTATTGTGTACATATATCTTGTGTATATTTGCTATCCTCATACTGAGGGTACTCACTGAGATACTTTTGGCATATTGTCATAAAAATAAAGTACCTTTATTTTTAGTATATCTGTGTATTGTGTTTTCTTATGATATTGTGCATATGACACTAGTGGTACTGTAGGAGCTTCACTCGTCTCCTAGTTCAGCCTAAGCTGCTCTGCTAAGCTACCATTATCTATCAGCCTAAGCTGCTAGACACCCTATACACTAATAAGGGATAACTGGGCCTGGTGCAAGGTGCAAGTACCCCTAGGTACTCACTACAAGCCAGTCCAGCCTCCTACATTGGTTGTGCAGCAGTGGGATAAGTGCTCTGTAACTACTTACCACTTTTGTCATTGTACTTTTCATAAGAGAAAAATATACAAAACAAGTTCAGTGTATGTACACCTAACCAAAAAGTTTTGCATTTCTTTTCTCACTTCTTTTCTAAAGTGCTGAAAAGTACTTCTAAACGTTCAAAAAGTTCTTAAAAAGTTTTAAAAGATTTTTTTCCTGTCTTTCTAAAAGTTCTGACAAACATTTGTTCCTTTTTCTGTCACTAAAACACTTTCTAAAATGTCTGGCACAGGCCAAACTGTTGATCTGTCCAAACTTGCTTATGATCACCTTAGCTGGAAAGGAGCAAGGAGTCTCTGCATAGAAAGAGGTTTAAGTGTAGGTAAGAATCCCCCCAGAGAACTGTTGGTTAACATGCTTATAGAACAGGATAAGGCCAGAGGTGCCCCATCTGTTGAACAAATAGCTAATGGTTCCCAATCTGATCCAGGGACTCCCCTAGAAAAAGATTCAGGAAAGAAACTTCCTAGCCTGCCCATTACAAGACAGCCTAGCATAGTTGGTACTGAGGTAGAGTCACACCATACTGATAGTGTTGTCTCACATCAGGGCAAGAGTGTTGCTTCACATCATAGTAGAAGTGATGTTTCTGTTAACCAAGCTGTTAGGATGCCCTCTGTAAGGGATGGTTCTCCTTCTGTACATTCTCACCATACGTCTGTTTCAAGGAATGTCCCACCCACCAACCCTGATGACAGATTGTTAGAAAGGGAGCTCAATAGATTGAGAGTGGAACAAACCAGACTGAAGCTCAAGAAGCAACAGCTGGATTTGGATAGACAGTCCTTAGAAGTGGAAAGGGAAAGACAGAAATTGGGTTTAGAAACCCATGGTGGCAGCAGCAGTATTCCCAATAGTCATCCTGCAAAAGACCATGATTCTAGGAATCTGCACAAGATAGTTCCCGCTTATAAGGAGGGGGATGACATTAACAAGTGGTTTGCTGCACTTGAGAGGGCCTGTGTTGTACAGGATGTCCCTCAAAGGCAGTGGGCTGCTATCCTATGGCTATCATTTAGTGGAAAGGGTAGGGATAGACTCCTTACTGTGAAAGAAAGTGATGCCAATAATTTCAAAGTTCTTAAGAATGCACTCCTGGATGGTTATGGCTTAACCACTGAACAGTACAGGATGAAGTTCAGAGAAACCAAAAAGGAGTCTTCACAAGACTGGGTAGACTTTGTTGACCATTCAGTGAAGGCCTTGGAGGGGTGGTTACATGGCAGTAAAGTGACTGACTATGAAAGCCTATATAACATAATCCTGAGAGAGCATATACTTAATAATTGTGTGTCTGATTTGTTGCACCAGTATCTAGTGGACTCAGATCTGACCTCTCCCCAAGAATTGGGAAAGAAGGCAGACAAATGGGTCAGAACAAGAGTGAACAGAAAAGTTCATACAGGTGGTGACAAGGATGGCAAGAAGAAAGATGGTGAAAAATCTCAAGATAAGCATTGGGATAAGGGTAAAACCAAAGATCCCACTTCAAATCTTAAACACTCTTCAGAGGGTGGGGATAAAACAAATTCTTCCTCTTCTTCTCAACCTGCACACATTAAAAAGCCTTGGTGCTTTGTATGTAAAAACAGAGGCCATAGGCCAGGGGATAAGTCCTGTCCAGGTAAACCACCTGAGCCTACCACCACTAATACATCAAGCTCTAGTGCCCCTAGCAGTAGTGGTACTAGTGGTGGGACTGCTGGCAACAGTCAAGCAAAGGGTGTAGTTGGGTTCACTTATGGGTCCATCATAGAAACTGGGGTAGTCAGTCCCAAGACAGTTTCTGTCACACCTAGTGGCATTGGCCTTGCCACACTGGCTGCTTGTCCCCTTACAATGGATAAGTACAGGCAGACAGTTTCAATAAATGGTGTTGAGGCCTTGGCCTACAGGGACACAGGTGCCAGTATCACTTTGGTGACTGAAAACCTAGTGGCTCCTGAACAACACATCATTGGACAACAGTATAAAATTATTGATGTCCATAACTCCACTAAGTTTCTTCCCTTAGCTATAATTCAGTTTAGTTGGGGTGGAGTTACTGGCCCTAAGCAGGTGGTGGTATCACCTAGCTTACCTGTAGACTGTCTCTTAGGTAATGACCTAGAGGCCTCAGGTTGGGCTGATGTAGAGTTTTATGCCCATGCAGCCATGCTGGGCATCCCAGAGGAATTGTTCCCTCTCATTTCTACTGAAATGAAAAAGCAAAGGAGAGAAGGCCTGAAAACTCAGGATCCCTCTCCATCAACAGGTAAAAAGGGTATCACAGTATCCCCTAACCACCCTGCCATTCAGGATACCATTCCTGTGGTGGGATAAACCTCTCCTGGGGTGGCACCTGTTCCAAGGGAAGCATCAGCTGGCAAAGCTGTACTCCCTGAGGTAGAAGTACCTCTCTGTGGGATAACTAACATTGGTGAGAAAAAGAGCACCATTTTAGTTAACATGGAGCATCCCTCCAACCCTCCCAGAGAAACGTTAGTGCAGAAACCCTGCACTGCCTCACAACACTTAGGACAGCATCCCTGCCCTAGTGTGGAGCTCATAGGACAGCATCCCTGCCCTGCTCCAACTCAAGAGAAACAGCATCCCTGTTCTCTCTTCCAGCCATATGGACAAAGTTTTTGCCCAGCTATGGCTTTTCTGAGACAGCATCCCTGTCTGGCATTTCCATCACTACAAATAGGTTCAGTGGACAATTCCCACTGCTCTAAACTAAAACTTACTGATAGAAACTCTGAAAATACATCTTCACATTGTTGCTTAGCTAAAAAACTTCAAACAGGGTGGTTTACATCCCCACAGGGAAGTAACCATATAGTGGATGATAAAGGGAGTAACCAGTCTATTGCAGAGCTACTCTCTACTTATCACCACTTAGACAATAAAGTCTCAACTGGCCAAGGTTAGCCTTATTGTCCTTCGTTTGGGGGGGGGGGGGTTGTGTGAGAAAGTAGCCTCTTTCTAGCCTTGTTACCCCCACTTTTGGCCTGTTTGTGAGTGTATGTCAGGGTGTTTTCACTGTTTAACTGGGATCCTGCTAGCCAGGGCCCAGTGCTCATAGTGAAAACCCTATGTTTTCAGTATGTTTGTTATGTGTCACTGGGACCCTGCTAGCCATGACCCCAGTGCTCATAAGTTTGTGACCTATATGTATGTGTTCCCTGTGTGATGCCTAACTGTCTCACTGAGGCTCTGCTAACCAGAACCTCAGTGGTTATGCTCTCTCTGTACAAATTGTCACTAACAGGCTAGTGACCAATTTTACCAATTTACATTGGCATAATGGAACACCCTTATAATTCCCTAGTATATGGTACTGAGGTACCCAGGGTATTGGGGTTCCAGGAGATCCCTATGGGCTGCAGCATTTCTTTTGCCACCCATAGGGAGCTCTGACAATTCTTACACAGGCCTGCCACTGCAGCCTGAGTGAAATAACGTCCACGTTATTTCACAGCCATTTTACACTGCACTTAAGTAACTTATAAGTCACCTATATGTCTAACCTTTACCTGGTAAAGGTTGGGTGCTAAGTTACTTAGTGTGTGGGCACCCTGGCACTAGCCAAGGTGCCCCCACATTGTTCAGGGCCAATTCCCCGGACTTTGTGAGTGCGGGGACACCATTACACGCGTGCACTACATATAGGTCACTACCTATATGTAGCTTCACAATGGTAACTCCGAATATGGCCATGTAACATGTCTATGATCATGGAATTGCCCCCTCTATGCCATCCTGGCATAGTTGGCACAATCCCATGATCCCACAGGTCTATAGCTCAGACCTGGGTACTGCCAAACTGCCTTTCCCGGGGTTTCACTGCAGCTGCTGCTGCTGCCAACCCCTCAGACAGGTTTCTGCCCTCCTGGGGTCCAGCCAGGCTTGGCCCAGGATGGCAGAACAAAGGACTTCCTCTGAGAGAGGGTGTTACACCCTCTCCCTTTGGAAAATGGTGTGAAGGCAGGGGAGGAGTAGCCTCCCCCAGCCTCTGGAAATGCTTTCATGGGCACACATGGTGCCCATTTCTGCATAAGCCAGTCTACACCGGTTCAGGGACCCCTCAACCCTGCTCTGGCGCGAAACTGGACAAAGGGAAGGGGAGTGACCACTCCCCTGACCTGCACCTCCCCTGGGAGGTGCCCAGAGCTCCTCCAGTGTGCTCCAGACCTCTGCCATCTTGGAAACAGAGGTGCTGCTGGCACACTGGACTGCTCTGAGTGGCCAGTGCCAGCAGGTGACGTCAGAGACTCCTTCTGATAGGCTCCTTCAGGTGTTGCTAGCCTATCCTCTCTCCTGGGTAGCCAAACCCTCTTTTCTGGCTATTTAGGGTCTCTGTCTTTGGGGATTCCTTAGATAACGAATGCAAGAGCTCATCCGAGTTCCTCTGCATCTCTCTCTTCACCTTCTGCCAAGGAATGGACTGTTGACCGTGCTGGAAGCCTGCAAAACTGCAACAAAGTAGCAAAGACGACTACTGCAACTCTGTAACGCTGATCCAGCCGCCTTCTCGACTGCTTTCCTGGTGGTGCATGCTGTGGGGGTAGTCTGCCTCCTCTCTGCACTAGAAGCTCCGAAGAAATATCCCGTGGGTCGACAGAATCGTCCCCCTGCAACCGCAGGCACCAAAGAACTTCATCACCGGTACCCTGGGTCTCCTCTCAGCACGACGAGCGAGGTCCCTTGAATCCAGCAACTCTGTCCAAGTGACTCCCACAGTCCAGTGACCCTTCAGTCCAAGTTTGGTGGAGGTAAGTCCTTGCCTCCCCACGCCAGACTGCATTGCTGGGAACCGCGACTTTTGCAGCTACTCCGGCCTCCGTGCACTTCCGGCGGAAATCCTTTGTGCACAGTCCAGCCTGGGTCCACGGCACTCTAACCTGCATTGCACGACCTCCTAAGTTGTGCTCCGGCGGCGTGGGACTCCTTTGTGCAACTTTGGGTGAGCACCGTTTCACTCCACTTTGTAGTGCCTGTTCTGGCACTTTTGCGGGTGCTGCCTGCTTCTGAGAGGGCTCCTTGTCTTGCTCGACACCCCTTCTGTCCCCAGACGCAATTGGCAACATCCTGGTCCCTCCTGGGCCACAGCAGCATCCAAAAACCCTAACCGCACGATTTGCAGCTAGCAAGGCTTGTTGGCGGTCTTTCTTCAGAAAAACACTTCTGCACGACTCTCCACGGCGTGGGGGATCTGTCCTCCAAAGGGAAAGTTCCTAGCCCTTGTCGTTCCTGCAGAACCTTCAGCTTCTACTGTCCAGTAGCAGCTTCTTTGCATCCACAGCTGGCATTTCCTGGGCATCTGCCCATCTCCGACTTGCTTGTGACTTTTGGACTTGGTCCCCTTGTTCCACAGGTACCCTCGACTGGAAATCCATTGTTGTTGCATTGCTGGTTTGTGTCTTTCCTGCAGAATTCCCCTATCACGACTTCTATGTCCTTTGGGGAACTTTAGTGCACTTTGCACTCACTTTTCAGGGTCTTGGGGTGGGCTATTTTTCTAACCCTTACTATTTTCTAATAGTCCCAGCGACCCTCTAGAAGGTCACATAGGTTTGGGGTCCATTCGTGGTTCGCATTCCACGTTTGGAGTATATGGTTTGTGTTGCCCCTATCCCTATGTGTCCCCATTGCATCCTATTGTAACTATACATTGTTTGCACTGTTTTCTAATACTATTACTGCATATTTTGGTATTGTGTACATATATCTTGTGTATATTTGCTATCCTCATACTGAGGGTACTCACTGAGATACTTTTGCCATATTGCCATAAAAATAAAGTACCTTTATTTTTAGTATATCTGTGTATTGTGTTTTCTTATGATATTGTGCATATGACACTAGTGGTACTGTAGGAGCTTCACTCGTCTCCTAGTTCAGCCTAAGCTGCTCTGCTAAGCTACCATTATCTATCAGCCTAAGCTGCTAGACACCCTATACACTAATAAGGGATAACTGGGCAAGGTGCAAGTACCCCTAGGTACTCACTACAAGCCAGTCCAGCCTCCTACACTAGTAAAGTGCACTATATGTGCCTAGGGCCTGCAAACTAAACGCTACTAGTGGGCCTGCAGCACTGCTTGTACCACCCACATAAGTAGCCCCTTAACCATGTCTCAAATGGCTTGGGCCTGTGTGTGCAGGTTTACCACCACCTCAACTTGGCATTTAAAACCCCTTGCCAAGCCTTAAACTCCCCTTTTTCAACAAACGTCACCTCTAAGGTAGGCCCTAGGTAACCCATAGGGCAGGGTGCAGTGTATTTAAAAGGCAGGACATGTACTTTTAAATTTTACATGTCCTGGTAGTGGAAAAACTTCCAAAGTTGTTTTTCACTCATGGTGAGGCATACTCCTCTCATAGGCCAGCAATGTGACTTCCTTAATATACTTTTAAGCTGTAATTCCTGATCAGAAAGGAGTAGCTACATCATGCTTTATATTTTTGGAGTGGTAATGATAAATACTCTTTACTGGTAAAGTCGGATTTAACATTACTATTTTAGAAATGTCACTTTTAGAAAGTATGACTTCTCTGCTCTTACTGCTCTGTGTGCCTTACAGCCTGTATTCAAAACATGTCTGGTCTGTGCTGGATGACAGCTCTCTTTGTGCATTCCATCCAGACAGCCACAATCACTGGACACTCAACTGTATCTGCATTCATCTGCATATTGATGGGACTTCCTGGGCAGGCAGGGGGGAGGGGTTCACACTTACACTCCAAAGGATAGTGGCCTGATCCCACACAAAGAAGTGATAACCCCCTACAGATAGCCTAGTAGACAGGACTGGGCGGAAATGGTACTGGTGCACTTCAAAGCCACTCTAAAGCTTCCCCACTTTAAATGTGCATTTGGGTATAAGTACTGGACATCAGACAGTTATGGACTTGGAACTGAACCTCTGTCAAAAGAACTGCTGTGCTGCTCAAAGGACTCAACTGTGCTGCTTTTCTGGAAGGACTGTTTTTCTGCTTGCTGCCCTGCTGCTCTTTGACCCAGCTGGAAAGACTCTGTTTTCCCACCAGAGTGATCTCTAAGGACGTGCTGGCCAGCCCCCTGTTCTCCTGCAGTCCCAGGGACACCAAAGACTGCCTACAACTGTCCTGGTGCTGATGGACTCTTCTGTCTGTGAGTCTCACCCTTGCCTGAGGTGCCTCCTCCAAACTCTGAGCTTTAGAAGAGGGTTCTGCAGTTACTTTCTGCAAAAAGCGACACATCACCTCCAGTGTGGGAGAAAAATTGTTGCATCACTCTCTGACTACGACACATTGGCTGCCCGATGACAGCGGATTCACAGCCCGCATGGCTCGCCAAAACACTCTGCGTGGCCGGACAATGATACAATACATTAACCTCAATGGAGCCCAATGACAACACAATGAGCTGACTGCGTGTAAAACATTGATGCATCGTGCCCTCAGCTCTGCAGCATCACTTTACCAAAGGTAATGTTTCAGCAGATCCTGCGTGGGTTCTGTAGCCGGCCTCCCCTCCATAGCGGTTGGCCTGGATTTTTGATTTGCACCAGTCCCCTGCAACCTCAAATAACCTTTTGACTGCTAGTGACTTCTAAGCACTATTTTCACATTTAAGGCCTTTAAAAAATAAAATCATATCTTGACCTCTACTGGATGGATTTTTGTCATTTTGGTTTTGTTTTACTCAGATAAATATTCTCTATTTTCTAACCTGGTGTGGAGTATTTTTGGGGTGTTTTCACTGTGCTACTGTCTGAGTTATTGCACCACTACTGTACACATTGCCTTCTAAGTTAAACCTGCCTGCTCTGTGCCAAGTTACCAGAGGGTGAGCAAAGGCTAATTTAGGTTGCGTTGTGACTTACTCTGACTAGGATTGTCGTCTCTACTTGGACATGTTGCATACCTCTACCAACTACAGAACCAATTTCTAACAAACAGTATTTATCACAATTTAGTGGCTAGCACTTTCCATTGACGGTGCGTTACGGAGAAGTGAACAAGAGCTTAAAGGAAATGAGGCACCAAAAAATGAAAATGTAGGAGATAACACAATTCTAGATGCAAAAAAAACTGTTAGATGACATTAACAAACAAATATTGAAATATACAGCTTTCACAGTTAATTGGAAAACTATAAGACTTGCTTGTGATATAAAAAACTCAAATAAGAAGATCACATATTGATACTTGAAATAACACTTTTTAAATACTTATAATCCCAGCAACCAGAGAAGTCAATCCCGCGGACATTCAAGAAGATGTTTTATTGCCTTTTCTGACATGTCATCTGATTTTAGCCAGTGCATCATGCTCCATTGTCTCCCACCGGGCCCTCAACCTTTTTTAGACAGGGGTGGGAAAAGAGGAAGAAGAGAAAGAGGTTGTGGGAGAGCACAGCAATCAAGGGAGATAAGAACGAGAAGAAGGACTTACCCCTGATAACATCACTGTGCACAATCTGTCAAAACACTATCTACCAGATACTAAAAATACAGAGTTGAATAAAAGTCTTTATTTGTCACATCTTATCACAAGAACCAGTGGACACTAAAACTGAGCAATTGCAATGTTTATGTAAAGTTAGAATAAAGATTTGTTTCGTGAACCAAAATTCTATGTTGGAAAATAAAATCACTGGTTTAAAAAGTAGCTCAAATATTTGTTCCTTCAAATTAGATATGCCACAGTAGGCAATCACTTTTAAAGAAGTTACATTGCGGACATTGATACCCAACCCAAATAGAGAATACTCCTTTGCAGTAACTGTACACCAATAGAACTATAAGCCCTACACGATTTATCTAATAACAACATGAATGTTGTCAGACCAGTTGATAATTGGTGAGATTTTGATAATGGATAGTGATTTATAAGATAACCAAATAATAAAAAAAAATGAGTAACACTGCCCACTACCACATGTATCTACAGATCCCACTACAAGACTCACAAATATGATTTCCACAATTATAGAACAGGCACATGTTAGTGGGTGGATTCATTAAAAAGATGTAGACTTTCTCAACAAAAAACACATTCACATGCAAGCTATTTATATGTCCCTCAAGGTTCTTAAAGATGCAACAAACCAACCTGGTAGACTAATAATGGCTGACCTCAAACCTTTAGCACCCTCAACTAAGGCTTACATTTGAGACTCAATGGAGCTCATTAACAAATTTGAAAGCTATTTCTCCAACTCAGACAAAGAAATCTTTATATTTTGATACACAGTCTCTTTACACAAACATTCCCCAACAAGGAGTAATAGCTGTTATTAGAGAAGTTCTTAATAATCGCACATTACCATAGGACATACCAACTGACTTTCTAGCTGAACTTGCTTTCATCTGCCTAAAAAATATTTTGTCTACATTCAAAGCTTATTTTCTTAGAAATAAAGGGAGTGGAGATGGGGTTCAGCTGCGCTCTGCAAATAGCTCATTTATTTGTGTCATTTTTTGAAGAGAAATAGAAATATGGTGAGCTTAACCCTTTTAAGCACTTTATAAAATACTGGAACGGTATGTTGACGACATGTTCATAATTTGGTGCGATCAACTCAAAGCCCTCATTGAATTTAATGATTGGCTAGACCATCGCACAAAGGATCCTAATTTCACCATCTCATACAACCAACATAAAATCAATCTGTTTGATCTTTGGATGAAAGAATTGAATAGGGAGTTGATTGTCAGATGTACACTGAACCCACTGACAGAAATACCTTTCTTCATTTTACTAGTGGACGTCCAAGATTTATTTTTTCTTTTTAAATGTGACCTATGGCCAGTATTTCCATAACAGTGATATACTATGCAATAAACTGATGAACAGAGGTTATCCCAGATAACTGATGAAAACAGTGATGAAAAGAGCATGGTTCACTCCACTTGAGATCCTACTAGAACCTAAAACAAAAAGTACATCCACCCTTCTTATTTGTGTACTGATGTACAGTCTCTAAGCCAATCAAATCAAGTGGATTGTTCAAAACAACTGGATATTTTTTATCATGTTTTAATCTACATACACTGCTTTTATCTCCTTAAGGCCCATATTTATACTTTTTGACGCTAAACTGCGCTAACGCAGTTTAGCGTCAAAAAGTTTTGCGCCGGCTAACGCCATTCTGAAGCGCCATGCGGGCGCCGTATTTATTGAATGGCGTTAGCCAGCGCAAGCAGACCGGCGCTGCCTGGTGTGCGCGAGAAAAACCACGTACACCAGGCAGCGCCGGCGTAGGGGGAAAATGGCGCATGGGCGTCTTAAAATGGGGCAAGTCAGGTTACGTCGAAAAAATCGTCTTAACCCGACTTGCGCCATTTTTTAACGACGCCCATCCCCCATCAACATGACTCCTATCATTGTAAAGATAGGAGTCATGCCCCCTTGCCCAATGGCCATGCCCAGGGGACTTCTGTCCCCTGGGCATGGTCATTGGGCATAGTGGCATGTAGGGGGGCACAAATCAGGCCCCCCTATGCCAAAAAAAATTATTAAAAAAAATTAAAAAAATACTTACCTGAACTTACCTGAATGTCCCTGGGGTGGGTCCCTCCAGCCTTGGGTGTCCTCCTGGGGTGGGCAAGGGTGGCAGGGGGGGTCCCTGAGGGCAGGGGAGGGCACTCTGGGCTCATTTTGAGCCCACTTGTCCCTTAACGCCATGCCTGACCCAGGCGTTAAAAAGCGGCGCAAATGCGCCGTTTTTAGCCACGCCCACTCCCGGGCGTCTCTTTTGCCCGGGAGTATAAATACCACGTAAAGGCCTGGGAGTCATTTTTTAGACGGGAACGCCTCCCTTGCATATCATTAACGCAAGGAAGGGGTTCACGCTAAAAATGACGCACATTCCGGGAACTTTGGCGCTATACGCCTCTAACGCCATAGTATAAATATGGCGTTAGTTGGCGTTAGTTTAGCGTCGAATTTGCGTCGAAAAAAACGACGCAAATTCGGCGCAAACGGAGTATAAATACGGCCCTAAATGAGTGAGCATTCCCAACAACCTTTGGCCAGGACAATGAAAACACCAATGCAAAAAAGACTTGACCAAACTATTAAGAGTACAGCTAGTGTTGGGACACTACAGATCCAGACAATGCAGGGCCTATCAATTAATCACAGATACTATATTTGTGGTACTCAATGGAACTACAGTCACCCAAACAAAATTCTTAATTTGTAACAACAAAAACTTTATTTATTACACAGCATGCCAATTTAAAAAAACAGATTGGACAAACCATAAAACCAATAAAAAATGCATCTTACAACACTGCTCACATTTATTTTTCCATACACAAAAGGAATCATTGGTGCAGCATTTTAAAACAATGAAACTCACTGAGAATGGCATCAAGTTGCCTGTCCTTTTTGTCGCTTTACATGATGTGAGAGGTGGTTCAAGACTTTTGAGTCAGAGATGCACAGCAGTGCCAGACATTTACAAAATGGAGCTCCAGTTGTGCTGGATACTGTTGTTCCTCTTGCCGGATGTCTATGTTTGTTTCAGTCTGTCGGAGCATCAAGGCAGTCATTCTTTCATTTTTGTTGATATTTGTGGTTCCCCTATATTTGGTCCTGATGATTTGCAATACCCAGAAACCTAATATTTGGCAGAGTATGGAGGCCATTGGAATGATAAAGTCATGGAAAATGCTTTAAGATATAACCTGTGTCTATTCATTGACCAAAAGTTTCTGATGTTCTATCAAGGGTACTAATAGTACATGGGCAAGCTGCCCAGATGAACAAGTTACTTACTGTCGGTAACACCTTATCTCGTAGAGACTATGGCCCTCATTATGACATTGGCGGTAAATGCCACTTAACGCCATGGTGATGGCCGCCAACATACCACCGCAGTGGAGAATATCCGTTCGCCATATTATGACACACACACACAAATCTGACAGAATACTGCCACATACACAAATCCGCCAGCCCAAAGGTCAGTGGTAAAGTGTTGGTACGAACACCCATACCGTTACACCATCAAAACAATGCCTACCACATTATGACCCATGAATCACCATGGTGGACATTCAATGGCAGTAAACCATTGACGGTACACACCGGCCCGCTCAGAATGGCCACCCCAATATAAAACAACACAACATTGGCCTAAACGAAAATCAGACACCTGACACTGATACACACACCACACCCTGCCACGATAGCACTATAAAACACACCCACATTACACACAACCCTTTATGAACACCAATAATCGCCACAAGACTAATACAAAGACCACTGAGACAACTACACACACAGAACAAACACCCATCCATCCGTCACGTACCCCACATCCCACAACCCACCAAATCACTCAACACCCTCTGCACACCACACACCACACACCACACATCACCCGTGTCCCCACTAAGGCACCCTCATTTCACTAATGAGGAGTTGCGGGTCATGGTGGAGGAAATAGTCAGGGTAGAGCCACAGCTGTTTAGAGCAAAGGTACAGCAGATATCCATTGCCAGGAAGATGCAGCTATGGCGGATAATCGTGGACAGGGTGAATCCGTGGGACAGCATCCAAGAGCAAGGGACGACATCAGGAAGAGCTGGAACGACCTACAGGGGAAGGTACATTCCATGGCAGCAAAGCACCAGCTCACCATCCAGAGGACTGGCGGGGGACACCCACCTCCTCCCCCACAGCTCACAGCATGGGAGGAGCAAGTCTTGGCAATCCTGCATCCTGAGGGACTCACTGGAGCAGCCGGAGGCCTGGATACTGGTGAGTCAAAATGTACTACTCATCACCCCTCACACCTACATACCATCGCGCCCCCTTGCCCCCTCACTCCATCCCACACACTGCACCTACACATCTGACTAACCCCAATACCAAGCCCTGCGTGGCAGGGCAACAGCAACAACAGAGATGAAGCTAGGGATGTACAATATGTCACAGACATGAAGCATAAAACATCACGTATATCCCCACAGGTGCCCCAGCCAATCTCAGCAATGAGGAGGTGCAATGACTATCCAGTCTCCCTACAGAAGATGCCCCCAGTGATGACAGTAACTCTGGACTTCAGGATCTGGATGAACTACCTGGCCCATCAGGGACCACTGGTCAGTCGGCCACCCCAGCCCACTCACAGTCCACCACAGAGCCTCCCCCATTAGTATCCAACACCACAGCACCCACCCAACGTCCCCAGACCTCTGTCCCTAGGACATGTCAATCAGCAGTGTGCCCTCCTGTACAGGGACAGCAGTCCACACGTCACTCACAAGACAATCAGGGACCTTGGGTCAGTGGCAGTGGGCACACCGTGCAGAGGACACAGGCAAAGGGAACAGGGACACTGGGAGGACCACTGTGCACCAGGGGGAGGGCAGGCCCAGGGAACCAACTCTCCAGGAGGCACTCACTAATGTCCAGGGGGCTTACCAACAATCTCAGGACAAGATGGGCCAGATCCTTACCAACATGCAGGAGAACAAGCGACTGCAGGAGGAACACCATTAGGAGATTAGGGAGGATTTGCTGGCCCTCAACACTACCATGGTCTCCATGGCAGGGGGGCTGGCAGATATGACCAACATCATGAGGGAATGGACAGCACACCTGTGGGCCCCTACCACTAGCCGGTCTACTGACCAGCCCTCCACTTCCGCTGCAGCTAGTGGGCAGAAGGCCTTGCCACAGGACCCACAGGTCATCAACACCCCTCTCCCTGCAGCAGGTGAACCACCCCGTAAACGTTCCCTGCTCCCCAGACAGAAGTCAGAGACACTTGCCAAGACCAAGACCACTGCCAGGAAATGAGGCCCTCCTGAAAGTCCCCCTTGTGTCCCACCCTGTCACCTTGTCCACTTTGAACTGCCTTTGCCCCCCTTCTTATGGCCCCTTGGACACTGAACCTGTGCTACAAGCAGACTGGAACAATACCCCGGACTTTCCTCCAACATCACCCAATTCCATTGCACTTTTCTGTCAATTATTTGCACTACAATAAACAAACTTGAACACAACTTGAGTGATAGTGTTTTATGTGATGAAAATGTGCATTTATGGAAAACAGTCACATCATGTGCAAATGATCTGAACACTGTGATAGCATACAATTAATGAACTGTAGCTGTCTGTAGTCATCACATCAGTACACAGTTGTTATATCACCAACATCTGCAAAATGAGAAGCCATAGGTGACAGTAAGTAGAGATGCAAAGGAAGTGAATGCCATCCTGCTACAGCCACACAGAAAACATCAATAATCAGAGGAATGGTAATTTCCACTGTCTCACCTGTATGTCATTGGAAGTACTGACGTATAACAGTCAACCATTGTGAATGTTATCCAGGGCCTGGCATCCCAGATGCAGCAATGACCTATCGTCTGGACAGGGCCACAATCACAGAGCTGTGTGCACAATTGGAGCCTGATCTGCTATCTGCTATCCATTGCACACCATTAATACCCCCTCTTGTGCAGGTACTCTCAGTGCTCCATTCCCTGGCAACTGGCTCTTTCCAGGTGACAGTGGGCTTGGTTGCAGGAATGTCGCAGTCAAAGTTCTCTATTGTGCTTGCAAGGGTTTTGGCAGCCTTGCTCAAACACATGTGCAGCTACATCGCATTCCTCCAGGTAGATGATTTACCCACTGTAAAGGCAGGATTCTATGTAATGGGACATACACCACATGTTATTGGGGCCATTGATGGGACCCATATTGACTTAGTCCCCCCAGGGTCAATGAACAAGTGTACAGGAATAGGAAGAGTTTCCACTCACTCAATGTCCAGATGGTGTGCCTTGCTGACCACTACATCCCCCACGTCACTGCCAAATATCCTGGGTCAGTGCATGATGCCTTTGACCTGAGGAATATCAGTGTCCCACACCTGATGGCACAACTGCAGAGACACATAGTGTGGCTTATTGGTAATCCTGAGTCCCCACCTAATGTATATCAGTGTATGCCTTAAGGAGTCATACCCCATGCCATTGTGCAGGGCTAATGTTTTCCCTCACTTCTTGCAGGTAATTCCGGCTACCCAAACCTGTCCTGGCTCTTGACCCTTGTTAGCAATCCGAGAACAGGGGCTGAGAATAGGTACAATGATGCTCATGGACGTACCAGGAGGATAGTTGAAGGACCTTCGGGCTCCTGAAGGCTAGGTTCAGGTGCCTACATCTGACAGGTAAGTCCCTATGCTACTCCCCTGAGAAGGTCTGCAAGATTGTTGTTGTGTGCTGCATGTTGCACAATTTGTCCCTCAGAAGGCATGTTCCCTATCTGCAGGAGAAGGGGGTGACAATGCAGCAGTGGCAGCAGTGGACAATGAGGACAGTGATGAGAAGGAAGAGGAGAAGGATGTGAAGAACAGGACACAAATGATCCAGCTGTACTTCCGATGACACTCAGGTAAGACTGTTGAACTAAACATTTCTCCATTTCAGTGTTGTGCTGTGTGGCTGTAGCATTATGCTAGTCATTACCTTTGCATCCCACCTGACTGTCACCTATGCTTTCCCTTATTGCAGATGTCGCTGTGGTTACAACAGTGTAATGCTGTGATGTTAGCCTGCTGAGACACATTTGGAGGATGGATCAACATAGTACTGGACATTTACACAGGATCATGCAGTTAATTACAGTTCAATACATTGTACATTACCTTCAGATTAATCACTATTACTCAAGTTCTGTTCAAGGGTGTTTATTAATAATTTGTAAGCAATGCAAAGTGCAATAGAGTGGGGGTGATGGTTGGGAATAGTCCAGTGTAGTGGGCCAGTCTGTTTGTAGCACAGGTCCAGTGTCCAAGGGGCCATAGGAAGGGGAGCAATAGCAGTTCAAAGTGGACAAGGTGACACAGTGAAACACAAGGGGGACATTCAGGAGGGTCTCATTTCCTGGCGGTGGGCTTGGTCTTCGCAACTGTCTCTGGTGTCTGTCTGGTTCACAGGGACCATTTGAGGGGTGGTTCGCCTTCTGCAGGGGGCGGGTTGTGGTGGCCTGTGGGTCCTCCATACCCATCTTGTTCTGGGATTGTTGGTAAGCCCCAGGACATCAGTGAGTGCCTCCTGGGCAGTCGGTTTCCTGGGCTTGCCCGCCCCCTGGCGCACAGCTGTCCTCTGACCATCCCTGGCCCCCTGTGCCTGTGTCCCCTGAACGGCGTGCCCACTGACCCCAGGACCCTCATTGCCTTTCCTGTATGGTGTGGACTGGGGTCCCTGTACAGGTGGCACACTACTGATTGACGTGTCATGGGGACAGAGGTCTGAGTATGTTGGGTGGCTGCTGTGGTGTTGGATTCTGAGGTGGGAGGCTGTGTAGTGGACTGGGTGTGGGCTGTTGAAGCCGACTGACCCGTGGTTCCTAATGTGCCAGGGAGTTCATCCAGATCCAGAGCTCCAGAGTTGCTGCCATCACTGGGGGCATTTGCTGGTGGGGAACTGGGTGGCCGTGGCACCTCCTCACCACTGAGACTGGCTGGGGCACCTGTGGGGATGTAAGTGGTGTATTATGCTACATGCCTGTGACATATTCTGCATCACTAGCTTCCCCTATATTTTTGCTGTTGCCCTGCCAAGATGTTTGTGTATGTTGATGGATTGTGGGATTGTTAGTTCTCCATGCTGTGCATGCATTGGTGGTGGGTGTACATGCAGGGCTGGAAGGAATGAGCATGCAGTGGGTATGGCATGCAGGGCTTGGTATTTAGGTTTGTTAATTGTGGTGGTGCACTGTGTGGGATGGCGTGGGGTGATGGGTGTCAGGGTGAGGGGTTGTGGTGGCATGCAGGTATGGGGGTTGATAGCTAGTAAATGTTGACTCACCAGTGTCCAGTCCTCCAGCAACTCCAGTGAGTCCCTCAGGATGCAGGATTGCCAAGACTTGCTCCTCCCTTGCTGTCAGCTGTGGGGGAGGAAGTAGGAGTCCACCGCCAACCTCTGGGTGGTGAGCTGGTGCCTTGCTGCAATAGAACGCATTCGCCCCCTGCAGGTTGTTCCACCTCTTCCTTATGCTGACCCTTGTGCGTGGATGTAGTCCCACGGCGTTCACCCTGTCCACGGTCTTTGGCCATAGCTCCATCTTCCGGGCAATGGATATCTGCTGGACCTGTGCTACAATCAGCTGCGGCTCTACCCTGACTAGTTCCTCAACCATGACCCGCAACTCCTCACCGGTGAAACAGGGGTGCCTTTGTGGGGACATGGATGTTGTGTGGTGTGTGTAGGTTGTGCAGAGGGTAATGTGTGATGTGGTGGGGTGTGTGGTATGTGGTGCGTGAGGGATGAATAGGTAGTTGTGATATGTGTGTGCAGTTCTCTTTTGGATTGTTGTTGCAAAGTGTAGCCGTCTTGTGGCGTTGGCGTGGATGTGGGTGTGTGTTTTATAGTGCTGTTGGTGGGTGGGTGGGGTGTGTGTATTTGTGTCAGGAGTGGGTATTTGTTCTGGCAAATGTTGTTTTATTTTGTATGTGGATGGCCTTATCTGCCTTGGAAGTGTTCACTGCCAATGGTTTACAGCGATTGAATGTCCGCTGTGGTGTTTCGTGGGTTAATTTTTGGAGGTCGTTTGCTGGCGTAACGGTACGGGTGGTAGTTCCGACAGTTTATCATGTTCAGTGGGTCTGGCGGATTTGTGTTTGTGGCTGTTTTATGTCGGTTTTGTGTGTATGTGTCATAATCGGGTGGATGGACGTTCGCCTCCGTGGCGGTATGTTGTCCGCAGTCACTGCTGCAGTATTTCGAATTTACAGCCAATTTCATGATGAGGGCCATAGTCTCTACCAGATAAGGAATTACCAAAACTAAGTAACTAGTTCATCTGATAGCGACTTCTAGCTGCAGATTCCTTGACTTAGAATAGGTACTCAAGCAATATCATCCCCGGAGTTGTTTCTGCGTACCAATTTCAGATGAGGAAGTCCTGCAGGACAGAATGGGTGCAGTGCCAGTCCAGATGGACCTGACTGGCTAGGCAGTAGCACTTTGAGAACACATGTAAGGAGGCTCATGTTGCTGCCTGGCAGAAGTCAGTACCGGAACTCTTCATGCTATTGTAGTGATAGCAGCTTTATCTCTGGTGGAATAAGTTTGCAACACCTTATGGAGCTGCTTTTCGTCCAGTGCATAGCAGATTTCAATACGGAGCATGACCCACCTGGAGATGGTCCACCTCTACATGGCGTGTCCTTTCTTTGCTCCAACATACCCTATGAAGAGTTGGTTGTCCACACAGAACTCTTGTTCGATCAAAATAGAATGAGAATGCTCTTTTGGGTCCAGACGGTGGAGTTGCTCCTCTTCTTTAGAGGGATGTCTAAGAGCGTAAAAGGTAGGCAAGGTGATGGATTGTCCTACGTGAAATGGAGGGACCACTTTTGGGAGAAAGGAGGCCCTAATGTGAAGCACCAGTTTTATAGTATGAATGGAAAGGTATGGAGGCTTGGATGATAAAGCCTGAAGATCGCTTACTCTTTGGGCAGATTTGATGGCCACAAGGAAGGCTGCTTTAAACATAAGGAGCCTGATGAGGCAATTTTGCAGTGGCTCAAAGGGAGCAATATCAAAAAAGTTTAAACAAGATTAAATTAAGGTCTCACTGAGGCATGATAAATGGAGGAGGAGAGAAAATATGATCAAGACCTTTTAGAAACCTATGTACAGTAGGGTACTCAATTAGGTGAGGCTAATCAGGCAGCTGCAAAAAAGCAGAAATACCAGAGGGATAGCCTTTAAATGTGCCCGTAGTGGAGACCTGCTGGGCAAGAAAGAGAATGAATTTGTATTTCTGCACACCATGCCACAAATATTTTCCAATGGCTGGCGTCTTGGTGGAGGGATGCCTGGCTGCCAAGATGACATCACAAACTTTGAAAGGAAGGTTGGAAACTTGGGCCCAGTCATTCTTGATCTTCTTGAGAACTCTAGACATAAGTGGTATTAGCAGAAAGGCATACAGCATAAAAGCATCTTCGAGCGAGAGCCACCTTGGAAACTCCAGCATGCAAAACTGCGGACATTGCACATTCTTGGCAGAGGTGAACAGATCTAACCAAGGCTCTCCCCACTGCGGAAAGAGACCTTGCACCACCTGCAGGTGGAGAAGCCATTCATGATCCTCTAGGCATTGACGGCAGTGAGCCTGCCCGGTGTTGAACCACCAGGGATATGCCCTGATGTTCCAGTCATGTTCAGAGGTGCAGGGCCTCTTGACAAAGGGTCCACAATCCCACCAAACCCTTTTTGTTGCAGTACTACATGGCAGCGGTGTTATCCATGAACACTTGCACTAGCCTTCCCTTCATGGAGAGTAGAAAATGTTTCAATGCCAATTGGATATCCCGTAACTCCAACAGGCTGATGTGGAGACAAGATTCCGCCGGAGACCAGAGTCCTCTAATCTCCATCTCTCCCAGATGGCTGCCCCATCCCCGGAGTGACTAATCTGTCACTACTGTCAAATCTGGTTAGGGAAAGGAAAGGCGTCTGCCACCGACCCAATTGTGGTACATTTACCACCACTGCAGATCTTTTGCAGTTCCCTCCGAGATCTGGACCATGTTGGAGAGATTCTCCTAATGTTGTGCCCATTGGAACTTCAGGTCCCTCGGCAGAGCCCACATATGCCAGCGGGCACATGTCACCAGCAGAATGCAGGATCTGCACCATGTCGGAGAGATTCTCCTGTTGATGTGCCCATTGGAACTTCAGATTCCACTGCAGAGTCTGCATTTGCCAGTGGGAATGTGTCACAAGCAGCATACAGGAGTCTATGAGTCTCAGCAGCCTCAGAGTCTGTCTCACCTAGAAGTTGAAACATCTGTATCATAGCCTGAATATCCTGGACTCGCCAATTGGGAAGATAGGCCTAAAACTCCACTGTGTCCAGAACAGCTCCGATGAAAGGGAGCATCTGAGAGGGAGTCAGGTTTGACTTTGGCATGTTAATAGTGAACCCCAGCGAATGCAAAAGGTCCTCCATATTCTGAACATGGGAGTTGACAGCTTGGGGAGAGTACACCTTCAACAGCCAATCATCGAGATAGTGAAAAACTGGCACTCTTCATCAACGCAGATGAGCTGCAACTACCGCCATTGACCTTGGTGAGCACCTGAGGAGCACTAGTAAGGCAAAAAGGGAGCACAGTGAACTGAAAATGCTCTTGACCCACCATGAACCACAGGTAACGCCTGTGGTTCATGGTGGGTAAGCAATGTGGAAGTATGTGTCCTGCAAGTTCAACGCTACTATATAGTCTGATGGTTCCAGGGCAGACAAGACCTGAGCTAGTTTGTACATTTTTAACTTTTCCCTCTTGAGGAAGCAATTGAGGAGGCATCGATCTAGGATAGGACGAAGGCCTCCATCCTTTTTCAGCACCAGAAAGAAGCAGGAATAGAAACCACAGCTTACTTCTGGTGTCAGCACTCTCTCTATGACTCCCTTGACCAAGAGACAATGTACAAGGAACCCCGGCAACGAAGAATATACAAATAGAAATCTAAAACATGCGTTTGAGGCTCAGACAAAAATAAATTCACAAATGTGACTTTATTGCTATTTATTAATCATCACTGTATTGGATATGATCTTGCATTCATTGATATACAATGCATCAAATGTTTGAAAAAAAACATACTCAAATCACTTATATATACTTCACTCATACTCATTCAACCTCATTTAATCATGCCAACCCTTTCATTCTACTTAAACTCTCAACAAAATCAATGCTTCGTATAAGTATTGTATGTGTCACCAAGATAACAATTAGGAACATCAATTTGCATTGTACAACAAGCGTACATTTAATATTTCATCCTTGGAATGTTTCATGTGTTTTTTTTACCATCAACCACAAAATAACACAATTCACCTTTCTGTATCATCACTGGTATTCAATACTTTCTAAAGATGGCGTATTACTAATTAGGTCATGTGACATAAATTATTTTCTTCCTTTCTCAAAATCACACATTTGTTGATGAATGCATGTAGTTTAATCTCTTTACCTCCAAAAAAAGTACACACTGTTGATAAATGCATGTGGCTTAAACTCTTTTTCCAAGAGAGCCGTGACTCCCTGGCAGAGAAGCATTAGATAATCCTCCATCAGCCTGTCGTAAGATGGTGGCATGGAGGAAGGGATGGTCACAAAGGGGAGGGAGTAGCCCCTTCGGACTATCTGAAAAAATACACCTGTCCATTATTATGGATTGCCAATGGGGCAGGTAATGACACATCCTGCCACCAATTGCATTCCCATGATTGTATGAGGGCAGATTAGATGGGTTTGGAGGTTGTGGCTGCTGGGGTGGTGGTGGACTGAACTGATCTCTGGCTTCCCAACACAAGAAGTCTGTGGGTACCGCACCCTCAGCCATCCAGAGGCTGGGAAGCATGTGCAGCATGGTGGCTGAGAGGGTAAAGGCACAGCTCATAGGGCATGTCCATCAGAGAGGACTGAATATCCCCTGAAAAGCCAGTCGGACTCAACTAGGTGTGGCACTGTCTGTCGATGAAACCGATCTGCCCAGTGAGTCTGTTGAGTCAAGTCCACAATGTTTGGTGAACTTCGCTGCGTCTCTCCCATCAGAGGGCCTCCTCTGGAACTATTGGCAGTACCTGCACAACCGTGCCCCACAAAGTGTGGGAGTAGAGACCCAAAAGGCATACAGTATTCGCAGACCGCAATGCCAGCCTGGTGGAAGAAAACCTCTTTGTCCCCAAAGTGTCCTGTTAGAACGTGTGAGGATTTACATGGGACGTGAGGCTTGGACCTCTAAGCTCTCTGGGGTAGGGTGCTGGGGGAAGAAGTTAGAGTCCTCTGGAGCTGGATGGTGGCAACAGGCAATCATCCTATTCACAAGAGCCCCTTTGCTGGGTTTGGACCATGTCCCCAGTCAAACATCAGTGAGGGCTTTGTTGAATGGAGTAGCAGTTCTGATGGGGAGACTCCAAGTTGCAGCACCGCCGACAAGACGTTAGTCTTGACTGCCACTGAGAGTAGGCTAAGGCCCAGAACCTTGACAACCCTCTGCACCACCACTGCAAAGGAAGCTCCCTCCTTCTTAGCCACGGTAGGGGGAGAGACAATACCACAATCTGGAGAAGTATCCAGCCCACTGGCTTCACCCAGTTCCTCACACCAGTCCATGCTATTTCTTTCATGGTGCTGGTATTCTTCAGGGTCCAGTGACACCTCCTATTCCTCCCCAAGTCCTTGCCCTTGAGAAATAGGGCTCAGGCTCCTGCCTGGAAGGAATGGCTCCGAATGGCATTGAATATGGCGTTGGGCGGCGCTCCTCTGGCTCCATGTTGGAGTCAGGGATTAGAATGTGGGTGGCGCCGCCGGTGGACATGGGCGCTGCCGGGAGCATCAGCATCAGGTATGGCCTTGGTGAAGGTCGAGGCGGTATGACCAGCACCAGTCTGGCTCCAGGAATGGATCTTTGGAGCCCTACAGGAGCTGGGTTTGGAGCCACTGGTGCGGGAACCAGAAAGGCCCGGAGAACCCCTCAAGGCTGGAGGTACACGGAGGGGTCGGGTATAAGTATAAGGTGCACAGCCTCATAGAACTCTTTACAATGGACAGGGTTGCTCTGGCTCCCAGAAAATTGGGGAGGCACAGAGACAGCCCAGGTGCAGGCTCTGCTGCAGAGCCAGGCATCAAATGCTGCCGCTCCCACATCTCATTGGCCGGCAGACTCAGAGAACTTGAAGACCTCTTTGACTTCTTCTTGTGGCAAGACTTACCCGAGTGGCCGAATGACTTGTAGTGCAACCAAGATCTCAGACTCCATGAATGCTCCCAGGACCTTCCTCTCAACCGCGACTTTGATCTTCGTAGCGTCGCACTTAAAGCCACCAGGAGTTTGAGGGGTATCTCCCCCAAGGCCTTTGGGTAAATGGGCACAACTGTCAAAGCAGGCCTTGGGGTCATGTTGGTGCTCAAGGGACCAAAGACATACAAGATGCGGGTCCATCACCAAAATTGGTTGATGACAGGCACTGCAGGGCTTGAAGCCAGCCTTCTTAGATTACATTCCTGTCATACCAGGAAGGAAATCTTAAAAAGAACGTGACAAAACATCAAAAAAGTTAACCAAGAAATTACTAGGGGTAGCTCTTCACTGGATCTGTGCTGGCTAGCCTGGAATGAAAATAAATGACCTCAGTGTGCCTGGGTGGCATTTATGTAGGCACAGAGACAATCACTTGTGGCACGGATGATGCTATGCGGCGCCGAATGACGCCACTTACCAGCACGCAGTCTGACGCTGGTGGATAATTCTAAGGTAAGGAATCTGCAGCTAGAAGTCTCATTCAGATAAGGTGTTCAAGTTGTTTTGCATTTACCAGGGGTATCTTAGAATTAGTAGGACTACTGATGCTATTGTGACTGGCCACATCTCTCAGAATCTGTATACTGAAGATCATAAACTCTGAGATTTCCCAAAAGAAGGATAAAGAGTTGCTTATTAAGCAGTGTGTGACTTAGGGGGTCATTCTGACCATGGCGGTAATTACCGCCATGGCGGAGGTCGGCGGTAGCACCGCCAACATGCTGGCGGTGCACCGCTGGGCATTCTGACTGCGGCGGTTCAGCCGCGGCCAGAAACGGAAAGTCGGCGGTGTACCGCCGACTTTCCGCTGCCCGTCTGTGCCATGGGGATTCTGACACCCCCTACCGCCATCCTGTTCATGGCGGCTCTCCCGCCATGAACAGGATGGCGGTAGGGGGTGCCGCGGGGCCCCTGGGGGCCCCTGCCGTGCCCATGCCAGTGGCATGGGCACGGCAGGGGCCCCCGTAAGAGGGCCCCAAAAAGTATTTCATTGTCTGCCCAGCAGACACTGAAATACGCGACGGGTGCAACTGCACCCGTCGCACCTTCCCACTCCGCCGGCTCAATTCTGAGCCGGCATCCTAGTGGGAAGGTTGATTTGCCCTGGGCTGGCGGGCGGTCTTTTGGCGGCCGCCCGCCAGCCCAGGGCAAATGTCTGAATCACCGCCGCGGTCTTTCAACCGCGGTGCGGTGTTCTGACGGCGGTACCTTGGCGGACGGCCTCCGCCGTCCGCCAAGGTCAGAATGACCCCCTTAGTCTTTTAGAGATGCATTCAAGGCAGGGGCTGATGTTCATCTTTTTGGAGTTAAATTTATTTATTTCGTTATTTGCAGAGTTTTATATAGTGCAAACTTGACCGTACAGGGTATCAGAGAACTGTGCAAATCACAGTCAGGTCTTTGCAAGGAACAAAACCACATATAAATACAGATATATTACAAAACTACAAATAAATACAGATGTAACAAAAACGGCTTGGAGGGACCAAGATCCTAAAAACGGTGAAGAGCAAGGCAGCTTGACCAACCAGCTTTTGGTGAAAAGCCACACAGGATGAATGCCAAGCAGAACCTGTTAAAACATGATGTTTTGAAACCTTTTCGACTAATGTAGCACCATTTGAATGACTGGAAACTGAGATAATTCTTGCACAATTGGAGATTTCAGCTGGCAAACGTTGGCTCTTGCAGTGCACCTTTTTCCACCAAAATCCAAGGAACAAACATATGGGTAACTCTACATTAAAAAAAATCTCTAGAGCATTCAATCAAACATTGCCCACATACAATATAGCAGGAACATGAATTAAACAACTGAATTATATCCTTTACCTATACCGAATCATTTGAGGTTGGCAATAATCGACCAATGAGAACATCTCCAATAAAGTAAATTCTTATTTGTGTCAGCTTGGATTTTATGAGGCTCAAGGAAAATCAAAAATGGTGTTGTAGCGCCATCCAGGAGGAGCTAATTACTTTGGTAGCGAGAAACGTGCAGAAGGCAGGACTTTGAAGCAGTAATGTCTGTCTTCTACCACAAAATAAAGTACTTCCGGTTCACTGAGAGAATGTGAAGCTTTTAAAGGCTACATGGTGTCTGCCCATACTGGAATAGAAATTTTAAAAAAACAGAAAATGAGTATAGTTTTGAAAAAAAGCAGAGGACATGAAAGACGTGAGCTATTTCCCTCTGCAACTAAGGTTGAATCTTCTCTTAGAATGATGTATCCAAACAACAACAACTTCTGGTGGATGCAGCCACCAATAATCAACTTCCACAGCCCTCCTACCCTCCAGGTTCACACACTCCAACAGCGGGCCACTCTCATACATAATAAAAGTGTTCACTAATCATTAGTATTCTAGGGTCACAGAGGTGCCAGATCTAGGGACCAAGGAGGGATAAATTAGTCCAGAGGTTCGTAGTTCTTGCAGGCGCATCCTGCCTTTATAATTTTTCTTCAAATAAGAGATGACAGGATTTCACAATCTAAGGAAGAGTTTTGATTTATCAGCTAGGTCATATGCTATTTTCTTGTGTCCCAAAAGTTGCCAACGTTTATGCAACGAAAGTTCATATATTAGTTTGGGTGTCCCCCAAAGGGAGAGGATACTATGTTTAACTGCCACCAAGAGATAACACATTCTGTTGCTAGCAATTGAGTTAGGTGAGTCTGCTGAGTATGGCCAGCTCAATAAATGCCTTGACCTTGGATCTGAGAGATGGCAAGGAAGATTGTATCCCAAAACTCATCCAGGTGGGGGCATGTCCACAAGAAATGTATGAGGGAACCCATGTCCTCGCAACCCTGCCAGCAGGGTTCAGTGTGGGTGGGCTTAATGGTATGAAGCTGGGCAGGAATGAGATAGCAGTGAAATAGTATTTTGTATAGGATCTCGCTACCTTGAGCATAGCGAGCAAAGTTGTGGGTACAGGGGAATATCTCATGCCATTGTTTGTCATCAAGTGTTATGTTAACATCTTTCTTCCACTGTGTTGAAAAGTGAGTTAAAATATTGTAGATTTGTGAAACCGGATGCTAAGAATATGTGAGAGTTTGGAGGAATTTTAAAAGGTGTGGAGGGCCTGGAATTGCTTGCTTTGATATAGCCATGTGTGACCATGTGCCCCATGTGGAGGTAGTGGAAGCATTCCGAGTCAGGGACCCCATATTTATGCTTACTCTAATAAAATGACTTCAGGTCTACATACTTGTAAAAGCCCCAGAGGTGAAAGCAGCCTTGCAATCTCCAAATCTGGAAGACTTGAGTCAATGTGCCTGAGGCAAAATCTGTGTTGTCCATGATGGGTGTGAGAGGTGAAGGGAAAAAAGTGAGACCCTTCTTGTAAGCAATTGAGTCCCAAGAGCAAACATTGCCCTACTAACTGGTAAGTTATAGAAAAGGTGGCCTCTCATGATTCTTGGGACCCATGACACTTTCCCAAATGGTCTGGTTGCCAAGTTTTGGTTTATGTAGCACCACTGCATGTCAGTCTATCCTCTCAGCCATTAATTCATGTAGAATAACTGGGAAGCTTTATAGTAGAGTGTGATGTTTGGGATGCCGAGCCCACCTTCCTTGGGATGCTTTGTACAGGTCTTTGCAGCATGTCTCAAATGACCTCTCTCCCAGATATAATTCATGCAAATTGCCTGTAAGCATGAGATATCTTTCTTTCCTATGGGGAGAGTCATGTCCTGAAATATATATAGAATGTGGTAATTTAGAGTGCATATACACGTTCCATCCAGGAGACGGAGTGGTACCTCCCCGCCGCTAGTGAGGGCTTTGACTTACGCAGGAGTGCAGCGTTGGTTCTAGTACATTTGAAGATGGGGCATCAACTGGATGCCCAAGTACTTGATGAAGTCTGAGGTCCAGCAGAGTGATGTGGTGTTATTCAACAACTCTACTAAGGGGGGGGGGGCTGAAAAGGACCAGGCCTTCAGATTTAGTCATATTAATCTGTAGACCTGCCATCCTTGAAATTCCTTAAGTAAGGGAATAAGGGCTTGAAACAACTGTAGTGGCTCCATTAGAGTGAGCGGAAGGTTGTGACTGAAAGGTGTCACTGCAAAATGAAATGCCATGTACCTGCTGGATGATTCTTACTTTTCTGTAGGAGGGATTCCAAGAAGCGGTCAAATAGAAATGAGGACAGGGGGCATCTCTGGCTAGTACCTATGAATGGATGAATATCAGGCTGAGGCCCATCCACTGTCCTTCACCCTAGCCTTTGGAGTGCTGTAAAAGGCAGAGATCCAATTGAGAACTGAACAACCAGACCAAGTTTCCTCAGGGCATCAAAGAGCATGCCCCAGTCCATCCAGTCAAATGCTTTTTCAGTATCAAGTGGCAGGAGGACTGCTACTCTACCTTTTTTACTGTCAGTGTCAATGAGATGTGTAACATGTTTGATTTTCTCACTAATGGGTTGGTTGGGGATAAAGCTGCCCTGGTCAGGGCTAAGAGTGGATTAGGTTGGGAAGCAGTTTGTTCATCCAATTAGCCAGTACTCTGGCAATGTACAATGCCAGTACTATCTCTGATTTTGCCAATAACTCATTGTTTGTGAGCCAGTAGGGTGCCTGGTTTGTTACCTTCTTGTGGAAGCAGGCTGCAGCCTAGGGAGGCTATAATTAGCTCTATCCAATTCTAATGTGTGGACTTAATCTGCACCACTAGTAACTTTTGCCAAATCTTGTTCAAGGGAGTGCTTTTGTGTTGCTGTTCAAGTTCTGTCAAGTCTGCAGCTAAATGAGTCCTGGTAAGTTCTTGGATGTTCTTGAGATGCACAGCCTTCTGGATAAATATTCCCAGGATGACCACCTTGAGGGTGCCCCAGACCATACGCTTATCCATGTCTCCCATATACACTGGCTAAAATCCCTCGGTCTTGAAGGATAGAGTTAGTCAAGCACCAGGAGCTCCATGATTGCTTAGGTGCAATTTGCTCCCACTGAATGGTGATAGCTATGGGACTGTGGTCCAAGAGCGTCTGGGGGAGCTGACAAAGATTGTTAAAGCCTTTGTCCAGTAAAATGTGAATGATCCAGGCCTATGCATGATGTGTTGCATTGAAAGTAGTCAATGGTGAGAGGGTGTCATGTGCCTTTGGCATCTAGCAGTCCTAAATCCACCGACCAGGCTTGTCACTCACAAGATAAGTTTGGGATCCTCCCATGTCACTGCTGTGATCTATTCTCTGATGCTTTGAGGACCATGTTCAAATCTCAGGGGGCCCTCAGCAGAAAACTGTGATGTTCTGTCATTTATCTCTCAAGATTTTTTTTTGTCTTGAGTTTGGGACATAAAATAAAAGCAAGGCAAATCGGATGAGCCTCCCAAATGCCATTGACCACCACCCACTTTTCTTTATTTTTCATCTGATTTGTAGATACATTTTCATCTGATTTGTAGTTACTGATTTGTGTGGGTATGGCAATGAGGATAGCCACCTCGCCTTTTGGAGCATGAGGAGGAATGGTATTGGAATGGGAATATCCTCAAGTGTGGGAGGAAAGAGAAGTACTCAGGGTGTTTTTTATCTAGCCATTATCTTGTTTGTCTCCTGGAGTGCGCTGTAGGTGTTCCAGGAGCCGGGCTTTGCTGGTTTCAATTTATGTAGTGTCACTCGATATTACCTGGAGCTTTTGGGCACTGGTTGCCACTCAGACGTCCAGGCTCATGGTGTGCCACACGCCTCCTAGGAGCTCATCTTCCATGGTTTCAATGGGCAGGCCCACCATTTGCTTTGCCACAAGCCTATGGTGTGTGTTTGGTCATCCCTGCTGAAAATGATACAGAAAAGATGCTCTGAATGGTAATTTGTGTTGCGGGAGACAGGAAAATCTATGACTGCCTTCTACCTGAGTCACTTTGCAAATGTGATAGCTGAAAGGTCTTAAAAAGTAGGAGTTGTGTTCCGTAAAGGAGACAGGGTCCCTCTTCCGCGCCCTAGTCTTCATTTCCTCTTTATAAGAAAAGTAATGTATGTAAGTGAGGACATCTGGTGTACGTTTTCCAGCTCTATGGAGGGGCATTTCTCTTTGTGCCCTGTCCATGATGATATGGTCTCCGATGCTTCTTTCAAGATTAGCATCAGACATTGGCAACATACTTTGAGAGGTCATTGTCTGTGATATTGGTTGGTATTTCTCTTATACAAATGGTGTTATGGCACAATCTTTTTTCAAGGTTCTCACATTTTTCTTGTAGAAGAGTGTGTTGATGTTCTAGTTGGAGGATCCATTGCTGTAGTGTATCGCTCTCTTCAGCCTGTCAATGGATATTTCCATCTGGGCCACTCTATCTCCAGTATTATCAACCTCCCAATGGAGAACACGGATGTCTTGTTGGAGGTCAGTTTTGAATGCTTTGATGTCAACTCTGAGTTCGTGGATTAACTGGAGGAGCACATCCTTGGTAACAGGTTGTGCCTGGTCCTCCTGGGTTTTGGTGGCTCTCCCATGATCCAACAGTGATGGCTCGTCGTACTTTAGCCTGTGCCAGCCTAGCTGAAGAAAGGTTTTAATGCTATTATTACTAAAAATACCTGTAAAGCGCAAACTGCTCCCTGAAAAAGGCATCCTGGCACCCATCATCAAGTTCCTGATCCAGACTCATGCAAGTCCTAGAGCTTGTGCAGCCCAGTCATTAAGGCTTTCCTAAAGGTGTAGCAGAAGTTAATAAAGTGGAAGGAGACTGGGAGTGCATTCCACAATCTAGCCACCCGTACAGAAAAAGCTCTGCCTCCCATGCGAGCCTCCTAAATTTAGGGACCTTCAACAAATCAGCATGCATTGAGTGCAGCAATGTGGATGGAAGATAGCATTGTAATTTATGTCGAATAGGATATGGCTCACAGTGATGAAAGGCTCTTTGTGCAATGCACAGAGATACAAACTCACACTTAGCTACGTAAAGCCAAAGGACAGAGTGCAGGGCTGCTAAGAAAGTAAAGTATCAAGGCAAGGAAAGCACTCCTTTTGCCTAAATGTGATGTAAGCTCGGCAAGGTAGGTCCACCAAGAATCAAAACATTGTCTTAATCAAGTCTATTTAAGATAATGCTCTGGACCACCAGAGGGTGAAAGCTGGTGGGCAACAAAGGTAGTATTTTGGACAATGCCAGAAATCATTGCCCATTTAAACTCCAAAGTTAGAACCAACTCAGCAGTAAACAGTAATATTGGAGTATTTATTTCCTGCCATGGTTTTGGTGTGCCAGGGGATCATGTGCTCAAGTTAAGGTGTACTGGGAATTCGGTGGCCTGCCAAATGAGAATGACTATGAAGACAAGCTGGTATTATCCAATAAATTCAGTCTCAGCAGGGTTAAAGGAAGTTGCACCACAACCCACCCCGAGGGCAGGTGAGATGAGTAGGTTCGGTGATAAGCACACTCCTGGTGCCACCTGGTCTGGCTTCTGAGGGCCTCCTTCGTGCCAACCATGCCAACAGATGAAGAACACAAGGTCAGGAAGCCAAATCAGAGGGATGGTGTAAGTATTATAAATCTAAATGTGGGTGCCACCACAGGTGCACCTGAGGTTTGTTTGCTAGTTTAAAGTTATATTTGTAACTTCCTTGAAACCAGAGGACCAGGGAAGGTAGTAGATTCACCCTCAGGGAGCCCCACACGAGGTAACTGGGCCACACTAGGAGCATTGTGCCTGGCTGAGTCTCCCTTTGGGGTCGTATGCCAGGAGCAAGTCCCCACAGGAGATAGCAATTCACAGAGAAATTGGGTGGTTACAATAGTAGAGAACCAGGGTCTTTGTCACCGGAGAAGAAGATGCTGCAGAGCTCTGTCATATATCTATATGCCCGCTCTCTTTAGCAGCTGAAGAGGGCCCAACTCAAATCCAACAGGGTGGCCAACAACATTGGGGGTGCTGGCAGCAGCTTGCAACAGTTTCCTGCCACCAAGGCCTTGTAGTCCCATAGCGATTATCAGCTGCTCATTTTGCAGTACTGCAGGTCCTAGACTTATTCTGGGGCCTTAGTTACATTGATATCCAAGGAGCAATATGCGGCCCAGCACAGTCTTTTGGCACACTGGAACGGGTTGGCCAGAAGGAGAGACAATGGAAGTTCAACTTTGGGGATGGGGTCCTATACAGCAGGGCCTGGATGCCTTGCAGGGCTGGTCACCTCTGTTGTATGTCCTAGCTGCCCCACTCCCCACAGAAGTTGAAGTAGGCTCCACAGATGAATGTCTGCTTTCCTATTCATTTCTCATCTTATTCAGAAAGGGTGCTGGGTAGGAGAAGTGCTGACATCAATATGCACAGATCTACGGGTGCTGCAGTCCTGCAACAGCCTGTTGTGTGCTCCTGCTGGGGCGCAGAACACAACCACTGTTTACATTGGCGTTTGTTTCAGTGCACACCTGGGGTTCAGATGCTGTTGCTCGAAGTGATGTGAGCTGGAGAATGTCAGGCACTGGTCTTCAGCAGCCCAGGCCGCCCTGTCTGGCTGTGCTCCACCCCTCACTCATGTTGGGGCCCTGATCGTACCTATGCTTGAGCCCACAGTGTCAATGGTCACACCCAAGGATTCAGTACCATCTACCAGACTCAGGGGGCATGATTGCAGAGATAGAGCCATCCTGCAGGGCTTGGCCATCTCACCCAACCCTTCTAAACTTGCTTTGAAAAGACTAGTAAGGTAAGTTTGCTCCATCCAGAAGGTCATTTCACATTGTAGTCACAAGGGCAGGTAAACGATCAATCTTTGTTCTTCATAAAGGTAGAGAAAGTTGTTTTCTTTATCCACAACTAGGAAAATATAACTAACAAATTAAATGTTTTTGACAGTGCATTTTTAAAATTTTAAGATATGTATATAGTAGAAGATTGGCTTCTGTTATATATGAACCTGAACTCATTAATCGTCTGATCGACATCTGATTCTACACGAGGAATCTTCCAATTGTGTTATTGTATGTGAGTGCAAAAGTTCATGTCACCGTCTCCCAGCTATGATTGGTCATCTTACTCCTCTGCTGGTACCGTCAGAGGGCTCTCTTCTCCATCTCTGTGGCCTCAGATTGTATAGACACATCTCTCTCCTCTTCTTGATAACTCCACCCGCTCTCCATTGTCAGCCATTGTGTAGGCGGAAATGAAGAGCTAAATCTGCATGCCAGTAATCAGTCACACAGAATTAGCATCATCCACAAAGGAAGGATCTTTTTCTCAGTGAAGTATGAACCTCCTTTTGAATGGATACTGAGGTCTCAACCAGTAAGATTACTCGTTTTGATAAGGTTCATGGGGTTTACAGACACACATCAAAGGTTACTGGACTCAGACTTGGAAGCCTCACCACAACAATGACCTTTTTTAGTGCAGGACTTCCTGGTTTAAGCCCTCGAACTTTCAGTTTGGGTGCATTAACCCTGCACACCCTTTAAAAACAGAGATCACTATGAACACTCTTAGCCACAATACCAATCCAATATGATTACCAAAGCATGCACTTCGGTGATTTTAAAACAGTGTACAGTTTCACATGCAAGTCTGAGTTTATTCTGAAACATGAAAGGCGAGTCCCTAACTGTTTATGAGCCTGTGAACCTTCTCTTAATGCGACACAAGAAAGCGTATTGTTTTTTTAACTTAAAAGCTCACTTTTGGGTGCCTTGACAAGGGCCTGGGGTTCAGTGAATGTTCATCCTGGCCCCCCCTATTTTTCTACCCGAAACAAGCATCGAGCACCATGTGTCATAATGGCAGGCACAACATAATGTTTTTTCTCTCACAGCCATAAAATCAGTGCGCTCAGGTGTGTGAATCATGTTAGAGCTTCCGAAACCCTGTCGAAAAATGGGAGAAAATGCTCTCTTGACCAATGGGTTTCATTTACTTTTAGATTTTCGGTCTGTAAACCAAAGTTCGCAAATTGACCATTAAGATGTACAAAAGCATTAACCCTTCCAAGCCCATTCGACACAACTTTCTTTAAAACTATTGAATGGATTAATCCAACTGCTGGGTGAGTGATATTCTACTTTCATGTATAGTATGGTATAAGTCAGTTCAGTGGTTTTTGCTGCACAACATTTTTTCTCATGGGAGATAAAATCCGAATTTTTTGACTCTTTAAATGTTTTTTCAGTGAATGGATCTTCACAAAAATTGGTCTGCCAAAAATAGTTGCACAACTAACCGAGAACCAAATATGCTTAGTCGCCAAACTGTTCTAAAGTTAAAAGCAAAACAAAAATGTTTCAATGGAAAGTCCGATGTCGGACCGAACCATAACTACACAGTTGCTGTCTCCAATTGCTGATAAACATAAACACACTCATAGAGTGAGAAGATACATAGTATCTCATCACAGTTAAATAACCCTTTTGGGCATAGCTAATTAGAGTTAGAACATTACCATTAGGGCTCCCGGATTTACGGTATTTATTTCTTTAACATTTCAATCTATATTTATCCATATTTATTTTGTGTCCATCTTACTGATATGTATCCATATTTATTTCGTGTTCTAAGACTAAACAGAGTCATAAAATGGTATATTTGCACATTTATTTAACTGACAAACATGGCCTCATTCTTTGATGCCTGTCGAGTTTTAGCAAATTACACAGCCTAATATAACAATACACTACACCCACGTGCAAATATAGCGTTATATACAAGATTATGTTAACTGAATGACTGAATTTGAGGAAAGCCCATACTGATTTTTAATCGCACATGCTTTCTATCTGGTCAGCTGTTGGCCTGGAAATCATGAAGAACGTCATGGAGTCGCTCCAAAATTTTCAGTATTTTTCCGTTTAAAAAAATAAATACAGACAGAAAACACATCGTTTTCTGTATGTATTTATCTGTAAAAACTGAAAACTGGGAGCCTTAATTACGATTATTTGACGTCAAAATAGACGTTTGTCAACTTAACGTTCTAATTGAACTGACTTAAAAGGTGCTTTTCTACTAGATGGTGGATACAATATTCAGTTGGATGCAGGATTATAAGTGAGGAAAAGGTTTGACTTTCCTGCCTCTCGCTGTGACAATGGGCGTCAATGCCGGACTTTTTGAATGATGAAGGTTAATCAATCATGTTTTTCGTTCAAAGGGGTTGCTGAGATTTTCTTGACTAAGAGTGATATCATTTCTCTGGTCCACTATATAGCGAGGTTTGTGCGTAGGTTGGAAGATCAGTTACAGTAGATTAGAAAAACCGAGGACAAGCATGAGTGAGGCAATTGAAATGGAGCATGTTTCAGTAAAGGAGAATGTTAAGGTTGTGTTGGAAAATTGGATCAGTCATACATATTAATGCCGCGTACATCTGCTGAGTCTCTTTTATACGATATATCGTTGGGAGATTGAGATAGATGTTGGTGCAGGTGCTCAGGTAAAAACGTAACAATGGGCTTCAGGGTGGGAGGGTATGTGCCTTGTTTGTGATTATAATCCATATCAATTTGAGGTAGGTGACCGAAGATTGAAGAACCTGGCAGGAAACATATTAACTAAACAAAAAAGAAAAGAGGACAGAGCTAAGAAAGTGTGATTAGGACATAAGCACCATGTTATGGCTGTAAGGTGTTTGGAGCAGATTGTAACATCAATGTTATTACAAAATGAGATGATTATTATTGTGTGTGCATAGGGATAGCCAATGTAGACCAGAAGCTGCTTGAGTGGAAGTGGACAGCATTGCTTGTGACTAGATAGGCATTCAGGAAAGAAAACTAAGCCAGTGAACCTTACAGCTATTTTACCAGATGGAAGTGGAACACCATGGCAAGGAGAACTGAATGCATCTGTTGAAGTGTGTAGGTATGTGTAAGTGTGTTTCTTATGGTAGAATTGTATCTAAGGAGTTCCAAGCTGCTTTTAATATAATACAAGGTGTAAAATGTGAACCTAAGGGTCTCATTTTGACTTTTGTTGCAGCAGTAGAGTGTGTTTTTGAGGTGACATTTGCATGGTAGGAGGAAAAAGCAGAGTCCTGCAGGCTCACAAGTCAGGGTGGTTGAGACCTTTGAGGTGGACAGAAGAGGAGATCAATGGCAAAGGGACTAGAGCACAGGCAGGCACTTCTAGCTTCCTCAGTTCTGCAGATGATGGAAGGAGAGGACTACGAAGGTCAGGTAAGAAGAGCAATGTTACAGTTTTCTGAGATGGACAAATCAGGCACAATGGTGGAAATTCTGGCATGTGTGACTCATACAGAGGAAGTTGTAAATGGAAAATCCTGAGTAGGCACATCCTTTGTGGTATATTTAGTGGCTATGAGCAAACTTCATTTAGTGAAAGGCACAGATGAGGTACTTGAGATACAAATAGCTAATGAGCTGTTGAGAAATTCATGGATACATTCGTCTGTGGCCAGCTTGTTTACTCATGAGAAGAAGTGTGATCAAAGGTATGGTTATGCTGTGGGAAGGTACAGGCAAGAAGTGGCAAAGTATGCTTATGTTAGGCCAAACAGTAAGATATCTGGATGAATTAAATTTATTGACTTGAGTATCAGTACTGGATGATATCGGACAGCATTAGTCAACAATTCCTCCACAGAGAAATACACTAGCCACATACCTAGGTGCAAAATTTGCAATAAGCACTGATCGCATCACAGGTTGAAGAGGATTTCAATACTAACAGAGGCCCTACCTGAAAAACAACTTTTTGTCAGGAATAAACTCTGCTAGTTATAAATTTTTCACCTGGATCAATCTAAAACTATTATATCATTCAAATACAGACCCACAATTCATAACCATCGGTATCAGGTCAATGATTTTAAACTCTTTTAACCTCCATACTTCCCCTATTTAGAGGGGTGCGAAAACGGACCTGGAGGAAGGTAGTCATTGATGAATCACAAGCAAACCTATTATACATAACTGTACTGTACTATGATACCACAATTATACTGCTTGACTCCTGTTAAATTATGGTTCCTCTTTCAGTTTCTTTTTCAGGCAGTAAGCCCAAGTTTAGCTAAGGCTAGGAGAAGCAGAGCCATAGAATATACTAAAACAGTCCTACCATGCCCAAAGTGCAATTCCTGGGAGAAATAATCAAAGGTCTCAAAGAGAAACCAAAAAAGTGCTGAAACTGTCTTTAGATTAATATTTAGGTCCTCATCAGTTCACTGGATAAGGTTGCAAAGGATAGCAAGTCATTTCATTCAGAAGATCTTTTGAGGAACATACTCTGTACATTTAGGAATTCTGATTTTAACAGCCATATACCCCCCGCACAAAACAAAACAATGGTGGTTTAGTGACTATCTGTAAAACAATGAGATGTTCTTGATTCAGGTGATTATGACCAACAAAAAATATGTTTATTCCTAGTTCAAAGATACACTGATTAGTAAAGTTGCCACGTAAAAGAGTACATACACTCAGTGCACATAGAGGAAGTGAAGTTCAAGATAGCACTGAGAATAAACAGAAGAGTACAAGGAAAGAAAAGACACAGTTGTAGCAAACTTTCTGTGTGTGGTATGTGAACATACAACCCAGCAGTCAACACACTCGATGCAAGAATCCGCAAGGTCAATTCTGGTATTTAATTGTCCCATTTGTCTTCTTCACTAACTTCCATAACGTTACAGTATGCCCAACTTCATCCATGGCACACTGCAGCCAATATAGAACCTCTGGCCAAATTTGCAACTGCAGAGTAGTGGACAACCATTGGCATTTTTGTTGTAGAATCCCCTTCCCCTTGGTAGAGTAACTCAACTCATGTGTCTTGATGCATAATTATAAGAGCCTTTGCTTGATGAAGGGCTCTAATTCAGAAACATGAATTGTTGAGCTAGGTGTCAATGATGTAAGGGAAAGTCAAACCACAAGTGTTTAATAGAGGTGGAATAGTCACAAACTGGCTATCTACTTTGCATCTGTTCGATAGAAGTAGGGACTGTCAGTGTTGACATCCTGCCTCTGCTGCATTGCTAAAGGACTTTGGAGTGTGGATCCTGCTTCAAGTTAAATCCCTGACCACAAAAACACTCTCAGGGTCAGAGAAGCAAGCTCCTTGTGGACCCACAAAATAAAAAGGATCCAGTATCTTTCTAAGGGAGGCCTGGTCTCCGTGGACCTTCTTGAGAGAAAAAGTCTGTAAGATGTAAATAACAAGAGACCTCAACATCTGGCTGGTACAAAACCAGCAAGACCTATTGGAATTGGACTTCTGGTTATGTTTCTGACTGGAGTGTAGAAACTTATTTTTCTGTTTGAATCTGTAAGAAGCTGCAGTAATGTACTAACACCAACCTGGAGTTTTGATCTGATTGAAATATTCTCAACATTAAGAGCTAGACTTGATGCCAATTCCACTGGACAAAAAAGCAACCTTGGTGGGAAATATTTTCTATTTTGTATCTCTGAGCATTTTGCTGAAAGAATAGAGGCTATAGCAGGACCTCGTGAACCAGTATCTAACCTGGTAAAATCCTGGAAGGCCACAGTCTACAGTTTTGCCCCGTTCCACAATCAAAACAGCCTAAGTGGGAAAAGGACACCCAACGATAATGCAATCAACAGGGGCTAAAATCTCGAGAGATGCCCTGCACACAATATTTTGCAGTATTGCTTGAGGCTTCAGCACCAATGCACAATCAATATATTGGAAACTATGGGGTCTTCCTTGGGCACAGCTTTCTCTCTGCCCTGCAGGCAGACTTTCATTTCCGGTAAAGTGGATAAGCCCTAAGGTAAAACCTTTGACTATGGCACACTGCAGGTCTCCACTTACTTTGCCCCGTTGCCGGTCAAACAGACCCATTCAAACAAACTGATTTTTTTGCATGTATTTTACTATACTCCTGATAAAGGATGGGTGATTTTTTTATTTAGATTTTTGGTAAGCAAATATGAAACCATGGAAAATTTCACAAGTTTTCATTAGTTTTGCATCGGCCTGTCTAGGATGAACAAGCTGTGGCAAAGCCAATAGGTCTCTCCTATGTGAGAGCTAATGTGAGAGCTAATGGCTTTGCCATTTCCTTTTAGCCACATTGTACAGCATAGTGGCTGTTGCAGAATGGCTAAAGTTAGTGTCTTGGCGTGTAGGAAACTGGAGCAGAATGGCGCAGAGTGGAGTGGCATAGAGTGTAGAGCAACAGGGTGAAGAGGAGTAGCGTAGGGTAGACTGACTTAGAGGGGCGTAAAGTGGAGTGGCATAGAATGACATTGTGTCAAGTGCAGTGGCATAGAGTACAGTGGCATAACACAGAGTGGCATAGAGTGGAGGGACATAGTGTGCGGTAGAATAGCATTATGTGGAGTGGTGTGACAGAGTGCAGTGGCGTTCAGTGGAATGGCTTGGAGTGGTGTAGAGTGTTGTGGAGAAGAGTTGCATAGACTAGTACAGTGGTGGGTGTAAGTAACTGAAGCACCACTAGAGACAGCAGATAGGGTGAAAGCAATATAAACAAGAAGCTGTAAAACATCAGAAATTATGAAATTACTGAAAGACATGCAAATACATGCAATGTCATGAACTGATTAATTGTAAAGAAAACCCAATGTAAAATAAAAGCCCAACTTTTTCAAGAAAGAAAACCCAATGTACAATAAAAGTGCATCTTTTGAAAGCGTTCTTCAAAATAAAAGCACATCTTTTGAAAACATTTGTCACCCTTGTTTTGTAATTGTAGAGCAAAATTTAAGGTGCCCGAGTGGTGTCTCAATAACACTAAAGCACCAATAGAGCCTGTGGATAGGGTTTAACAACATAAATGAGAAGCTCTATGCATAGCGCATGCCCAGGAATAATACTGAAACACTTATGTGTGTTGCAAAAAGCTGAGGAAGAACACGTACTTAGTCCATGCTACAGGCAGGAGCTAACACAAGAAAGAAAGGGAAACCTGCGAGAGCTAAGCAATCGAAAGATTGCAGATGAGTGTCAACAAAAACAACCGGTGGTATGCTGCGTACACACTGAAAAGTAAACAAGATGTCTCGCAGCACAGTGCATGAGGTGTGTAGGCAAGACTAAAACAAGCATTTGCAATGCAATGGGTCTCGCGTTTGCTTGAGTTAGAGCTATTAGCATTGTAAATTCCTAACTGGACTTTTCCTGCCACATAAATTGAAAATGAAAAGTAAAACAGTTGACATAAGTGAGCTGATTCAAAGCGCCACGGCCATTATGAGCGTGAGCGCGAAGGAGAGACACAAAAGGAAAAAAAAGTTTGCTCGCAGTCAAATGTATCTGCAGACAGGCAATTATCCATGTAACAGGGTCAATGGCCAAGATGGTAACAAAACTGCCCCAAGGGGGTACAAACGTAAAGCATTTACCAATGATAACAAAGGATTTTTGAAAGGCAATCCCATAAATGAGTGAGAGTGATAGGCGTGCAGTGAGTGTGGTGAAAAGCCCACAGATAGATTACAACACGTCAGAGCACTTGCATGTTCGACCTAAAAAGGAGGCATGCAGAAAAAGCACATGTGTATTTCCCACTTTGCGAAAACAGGAATACATATGCGTTAAAGCACCATCCAGGGCCTGGCAATGCTGTCTGTATTACGTTAATTAACTGCCCTCCTATAGATAGTGCTTGAAAGCAACTTCTTTAGCAAGGAAGCATGTGTGTGGCACCAGCATGCCCCACACAGGGTCCTATGCTCAGGAAGTAGCTTTCAATAGTACTGCCAGCTGTCCTCGGCCAATACAATTACAATTACGTTAAGACATATACAATGCGAGGCCACTGTAAAGATTAATTAAAAACTGTATGGGTTTGTTTTCCTCTTTCGCCTGTGAAGTAACCTTAATTTCACTAAGCAGGCAAAAGAAAACAAGTATTGGCAAAGCCAATAGCATCTACCTTTTGCAGCATTTTTGCCATTGCTGTACACATGGGTCATAATAAAAAAAAAAAGGTGCAATGACACGCATGAATCACCAAATATGAGCGTGCCTGCGAAACAAATGGAGAGATGGAGAAGTAAATTAAAAAACAGAAATGTTAAAGTAAGGTAAAAGGGCCAGCAGCAGTTTTCTGCCCCCATAAAAATAGAAAAGAAAGCAGGAGCAATTGGGGAGGGGACAACAAAAGAATAGGTGGGGGGAAGAAAGGTGGAGTTGGTAGGTTGTGGGAAAATAAAAAAGAAAGCCAGGTGGTGAGGAGAGGAAAACAAGCACATGAGGGAGACCACAATACGTTATGCAGGGGGCAGCTATTTGTAGGGGAGAAGCACTGTAGGGAGAGTTGAAAACATATGCACTCGCATGGAGTGCTTTACCAAAAATAAAAAAAAGTAGTTGCCTCAAGTGTACAGTGGAAGAATACAAATCAGTCAAAAAGATGGTAAAGAGCATGTGTTTTAGGGGAGAAACAAACACAAGAGGAAGGCCATGGTAAACTTGATGTAAGCTTACTGTAAGCGCTTGGTAATTCCACAACTTTCACATAGACGAGACCTACAAAGGGGGGAAATTTCAGGGTTTTGCTTACCAAGCTAAACTTTCACTCATCCCTACTCCTAAAACCTATTTCCTATGTTTGTTGTTTTTTTTTTGCCCTAATTAGTTTGGAAATTGTAACAAATTTATTCAGTGAAATGTTTTGGTGTTGCTGTATATGTAACACAACCACTTTTCTTTGAAGAAGTTCTTTCTGCTTGTGAAACGCTACCAAGAGTAAGTATGGGACTCTTAACATAAACCAGCTTTTATTCTTTGGCGTTAGTTTACTTTGAATATTAAGATCAGCCACAGATCAAATCAAGAATGACACTTCTCTGCCCTATAGCCTAAAATTACATTTTCCTACCAGTGGCAGTTGAGAATAATCCTGCAATCCTTTTATCCAAAGTGGTTTTCTGTCAAGTGCCCAGACCTTAATCCATTACTGAACCACTAGCCTACAGAGAGATGACTTCTACAAAGGGAGCAGTGACAAGAGCCGTTTCATCTTTAGTCTGAAATAAATACACTCTGCTGAGGTCAAAAACATAATTGGGAATATGAATATTACCCAAAGTAAGAACAATCCATGCCACTCTTTCACTCTGACGAACTGAGCATGCTCTTTGGTTTCTGTTACAGCAAAAATAGTTTTCACTGTGCTTCTGGAACCCCTTAAGAACCAGCTACCTTCCATCCCAGCTCTGATGCCCTTGAACATGCCAGGTATATGAAAAAGGGGATGAGATTGTATCTTGCTCAGTATTTGGAAGATAACTATTTGTTGGGAGATAAGCTGTCTGATATTAGTCCTGCCAGTGCCACGGAAATAGCAATTGTGAACTTGAGGGAGCTGCTATTTTGGTTAGGAGATAGGGGTTGGCTGCTTTGTTGGTGCTGTTTGATCAGTCAGCCACCTTCAGTACAGTTGATCAAACCATCTTGCTGGACTATTTGAAAGGGTTGTGAGGGGTGTATGACAACTCCATTGGTTAGTTTAGGCATTTGGTAGCTGTGACGGTTTAAAAGGTTAATGTGAAGTGGTTTTGGCTCCATGCTCTCCAAACTGTATTTGGTGTGCTTCAGTGACTCACAATAAATCAGGTTCTTATCAATTTTTACAAACAAACTTTTTGTTCTAAGCTAGCTAGGTAAAGCCCGATGAATTTCTTCAGTTAAGCAGCTCACACTCCATTTCTTCTCCTATCACAAAGCAGGCCTAGAGGAATTTAAAGACCTGCAGGGGTTGCTTCCTCAATAAGTCACTATATACCACTATAAACCCCGGGTCTATAACAGGAAAATAAACCAAAGCAGGGAAAAGAGGGAGTAGAGTGGCCTATCTACAGGGGAAGCATCATTTTTAAAAGACAAATTCCCTCACTCACACAAAGGTGGCATGCTTCCTAATAGGGAACCTCCTTGCACCGTGATATCTAGTCATGGTGGGGGTTACAACCCCCTCACTAGGCGGGAGGGGGTCTGCGAATATTTTAGAGGTAAGGTCGGCCTAAAGTAATGAGCAGGGTGTGGTGAGGGAGGCAGTATGTAAACAAACGGAGAGAGTGGAGTGAAATTAAAACTGACTGCAGAGTATGCTTGTAGTTTTATTGGTGCGTCCCAGGGCCATAATCAAAAACCAAGACAGAACAGGAATAATGTATGCCTGTTTGTTCAAATCACAGAGAAGGTTGATACGTTTCTGCCTATAACCTTCAGCAGAGGTGTTGTGGCATTCTTCAAGACCTAACGAGAAACTTCAGTCTAGTGCTAAAAAACAATATGTGTCAAAAAGTGAAACAAAAGTTCAAAGTATACTATCACTCACCAACCTCAGGAAGGACACCATTAAACTGGCTGCCAAGGGTGAGGCAACAGGCATCATGGACACAGTCACATAAATAGCTGAATATCTGAGAGAACTAGGAGTTAGGAGTGCTTATCGTCCACTCAAATGTGATCCTGTCAAGAGTTTGCTGTCTGCAATCAAAGAAACGGTTGATTAACACTGAAGGAAGCAGACTTTCTTGTAACTAATAATCCTGTCACCCCCATACTTTTATGTAGTGCCTAAGATCCACAAACTTTCATGACCTCCTCCAGGCAGACTGATCATCTCTGGGATTGGGTCCCTATTTGAACCTCTTTCCCAAATTGCAAATTTCTTTCTAAGGGCCCTGGTGTGTGAAATGTCCACCTACCTTCAGGACACTAAAGATGTCTTACGCCTCCTACGCAACGTTGATTTCAACACAGTAACCAAGTATCTTGCTTTATTCAATGTGGAGACACTGTACACATGTATTCCACAGGACCAGACTTTTGGGATAGTAGAGTCATTACTCCTCAGTAGAAAGCTGAATGCCTTGACCCTAGTCTCATTCATTATGAAATGCCCGCATTTGGCCATGAAGGAGATTTTTTTTCAATTTGAGGACTGCTTGTATTTCTAAACGTCCATAACATCGATGCATAGTACCTTCGCCCTAGTCAGGCGAATTTATACATGCACACTTTTGAGACCGAGCATGTCATGGACCCTTCTAACCCATACCACTCCCACATGTATATATGTGTAAGCGCTATATAAATAATATTTTAAACATCTGCAGATCTTCTCCCTCCTAGTGTTGGGGTTGTAGCCTGCACCGTGATTAGATATCACAGTGCAAGGAGGTCTCATTGATGAAGCATACCACCTTTGGGAGGGTGAAGGAATTTGTCCTTAAAGAAGGATGCTTTCGCTGTAGCTAGGCCACTCTGCACCCTCTTTTCTCTGCTTTATTTATTTTCCTGTTATCAACCCGGGTGTTTATAATGATATATACTCCATTTCTTCTCTCCATTAATGGCAGTGCTGGAAAGGACTCCAAATAGCTCAGCAGCAGCTTGAATGCAAAACAATTGGATATCACTCAACATCTCTGAAACAAGTAATCATGATAGACATGTTTTTCGAACCCTTCAAGTGTGGCTGTCAGTATGTTCCCATCAGCTGCACTACATCTGTGTTGTGGCTGATTAGACCATGTCTTGGAGGTGGGGGTGTGCATGGAAACCTTTGGTGTTTGCACCGGATGCTTCCCCCAGTATGTTCCCATCAGCTGCACTACCTCTGTGTTGTGGCTGATTGGACCATGTCTTGGAGGAGGGGGTGTGCATGAAAACCTTTGGTGTTTGCACCTGAGGCTTCCGCCAATCAAAATAATGACCAAGGCCAATACAGAATCGCTACTGGATTAGCCCTTCCAACCACAATCAATGATGTCAGTGCACTGTATTTCCTAGCACCCACAAAAGGAACAGACCAAACCAGTGACTGACTATGCGAAGACCAAAGTAACTTCATATGGTCCATGCAACTTTGTCACCGGCGCTAGGCCCAGTCACACACATGGGGTACCATTTTCATCAGGAAAAGTGTGGGAATGCTGGCTGGGAAGAATGTTGCGGACTCCTGCAGGTTCTGGAACTTTCCCTCATGGAAATGTGAAGAAAATATGTGATTTTAGCCAACGCTTGAAGGGCATTGTAGGTACAAAAAGGTAGTAGAATCCACACAAGTTAGACAAATCTGGACTCCCCTGGATATCTAGTTTTCAGAAATGTCTGGATTTTTTAGGTTTCCTTGCGTGGCAGCCAAACCTGTGCCCAAATTCCGCAGCTATCCCCATTTCCACAAAGGGTCACTTTTAATTTCCAAAATGTGATGTCTTTTGTTCATAAGCAATTGGGTTTCCTTGATACCTATTTTTCATTCATTAGATTTTACCATATGAATTGCTGTGTGGTCGGAGCACAATGAAAAATCATTATAATTTGCAGAACATTTGTTGTCCCTGGGCATTGTGTGGGTTTGGACAACCAACAAACACTATATAACCTTGGGCAAGAAGGGTCTGATGGACCTAACTATATGTTACATTTGCAAAATAGCCATCAGGGCAAATAATTGCAGATGAAAATGTTAACACTAATTGCTGTTTCTTCCTAGCTATTTTCATAATTTTTTTAAGCTAGTGATTAACTTCTTTGGGACACCAATAAGCAAACTACAGAAATGACCCTTTGCTTAATTCAGAATTTTGTCTTGTTTTCAGAAATTTATAGTTTCCACATTACCCCATGGGTTTCATTCCACAACACTCAAGCAGGTAGAAACCACGAACAATACGAGAATGGACTACCATTTTAAAAAATTGAAAAACTGTTAAAAATGCTTTTCTTTAAACCTCTGCTTGTTTCTGTTTTCCCCATTATTCTAAAGCCACAGAAAAAATATATTTTTGCTAGATTTTGGCTATTTTCTCAGTTCTCTCCAGGGTCATCCACCACAAAACCTGGGAATCTTTTAAAAAATCCCAATACGTGGGGAAAAAAGGTCACTGTTAAGTACTTAAAAAAAAAAAATGCATGTATGCTTTTTAGATAGTCTAATGTCAGATGTTACAGAGAACGTCATTAAATCAGCAATTTAATTGAGCCTTTTTTAAGTAAAATTTGTGTGAGCTGTCACTAATGTGTGCAATAATTGTGCAAATAAACGCAAATCAAACATATCATTCACCGAGGTGGCGTTTGAAAGCAATACATGAAGAATCTGTCAGTTCATGGATTAACAGCAGTGTGTGCTCTTTTTAATATTGTTCTTTCTTAGTTTATACACCTTTATACGAAGCCAGGGGGTGGACCTTAGTGTGGAATACAATACAATTATTGTCCATAACACAAACCTGGGTAGTTGTAGCTTCGAGCAGACAGGATTAAACAAAGGAACAAGTGTAAGTTTCTAAAAGTACCAGAACAATTAAAAAGAAAGTCACCCAACATGAAAAGAAATCCAACACCAATTTATAAAAATAGATCTAATTTTTCAGAATTTTTAGGCACCAAAATAAGCAAAATCTTTTAAAGTTGTAAGTCACAGCTTTTCACTCAGAAAACTTTGTAAACTTTGTAAAACTTTTAGAGTTGTGTTAGACTACTCAGGCCCAGTGTGGGCAACCAAATCCAACATGGTGAAGGTTGAGGTTGGGGGGCAATAACCAAATCCATCAAAGTGAAGGTTGAGGGTGGGGGGGGGCAATACTGAGGAGTAGAACAGTTACCATGGAACCAAAGCAGTCTGAAGTCTAGTTCTAATCTCTATCGGTGAACCACCATAGACTTTAAAGGAGTGGTCTTGATGCAAGGGATGCTGAAGTTGCTGTAAGATGCAGTGTGGTTGACAGAGCACTCCTCGACCCACAGTCCAGGTGGGGGCACTTTGGCCACAGGAGTTGATGTCCTTCAAAGTCCTCTTTGGTCTAGCAAAAGGCCAGTTGCCACTGGACTACTGATCTACAGTGACAGCAAAACCAGTGGTTCCCTTTGGTGAAGGCTAGCATCTGTCTTGGGTGACCAAACTGAAATTCGACGGCTCTCCCAGGCCTGACAGACCCGAGTGCAACTTCTAAGTGTCCAGACTTGGTTGTTTGGGTGCATGTTGGCAGTCATATGATTGTGGCTACTGATTGACTCCGAACGACTCTTGGAGTTCACCTATTTTGTCTGGTTGATTCCAACTGACTCTTGGAGTTCAACTCTTCTGTCTGGGGCTCAGGAGCAACTTTTTCCATGAGTCAAGTACCCAGGCACAGTCCTCTCTTTGATAGCCCAAGCATCAGCAGATGCAGTCCAGTCTTTTGTGTAGTCTCTCTTTCCAGGTAATGGGCACAGCAGGGTAATCCCTTCTTTGGTCCTCTCCCCAGTTAAAATGTGATCTGTGGTCTGGGTGCAAGGGGTGCCATATTTATGTCCAGAAAGTGCCCTTTGGTGATGTTTTGGTTACTAGCCAGTGGGTAACTAGGACCCACCCCATCTGGTGAACACTTATTACAATGTGTGGAATCTAGCTATCCCAGTGCACTATTCTGTCCACTCCCAGATGGCAGTGCCCCTCTCTTGGTGTGTGGAGCTTAGTAGCCCACCCTAGCAGTGAGGCTACCTGATAGCTACACACCCAGGGCAAAACCGGTTTAGCAAAAGGTCTCCTTTCTCTGTACCTGATGTCAACCCATCCACCTGAGAAAAAGAGGAGCCTCCATTGTGTGTGTTCACCATTTGCTTTTTGAAGCTTGTCTTTTGGGCTCACACCCTGTGTGGCTTTCTACCAGGGAGGGGTGAAGTATCGAGTGTAGTAGTCCCATTCAGCTCTTAGCACAGCTGAGTCATCATTGTGTAAACCTGTATTTGCAGAAGGGGCTATTAACTTCTCAGCAGCAAATAATTTTTTTTTTTTTTTAAATGAGGTGTTTACCTCAGTTCTGCTGCAGGGCTGAAATACATATTAAAGAGGGAGGTTAGGTCTTTTCCACTAGTTTAAATGGCAAAGTTGAATTAGCAGTTCAACACTGTTCTGTCAGCCAGCAATGGTAGGCTGGGCATCATGCTTTTGCCTTGTTACACTTGTGGTGCCACTAGTGCCGCAGTTCACGTTGTTCTTATTATAGGGTCTCTTCAGCATGGCGTGAACTGATTTGGCCTGCCTTGTATCCTCCTTTACTTATGAGGTGGGTGTACTTTACAAAAGATGTTAGATTTGCCTGGGTGAGACAATTGTTCGGTCTGTTTTTTCAAACAGAGATCAAACAAAAAGAACCTCAATGGAACTGTGCTGTAGCTGGGAGTGCTTTAATGTCTGGTGTGAAAGTCAAATAAGCTGATCCGATTGTCTCTTTATAAATGAGTTATGTGGTGATGCTAGTTCTGTTATGCAGGTCGTGTCAAATTTCTTTTATAGGGCAATGAATCTTTCAGTGACTTCTCCTTCTGAAGGTATATCAATCAAGGGAAGATCTGCTAAAGGCAATGTCTCTTGTCAGTGGTGAGACCTGCTGCTGGTCTTGAGACAAATACAAAATCTAAAATTGTTTAATTGCAAGACAACTCACTTATACCCTGGCTTTTCGCCTGGACAAGTCACACAAAAGCTCCTGGATAACTGTAGATCTCAGCACTATGTAAATGGACTGGATCCAATTGTTCCATGGGACATGGGAGATCGGTGAACACCCTCAAAATGTATAATGGGCCAAAGTTCTTCTACTAGATCTAGACGCCAAACAGTTCTGAATGCGGCAAGGATTTAACCTGGAGGAGCTAATGAGGTATGATACTATATAGTCACAGAAAGCAAGGTCTGACATAATACATAATGTTAAGCCTCCCTTGTAGTTAAGGTTACTTTGAGGGCTATGCATAAGTGCAATAAACTGATACCAAAGTCATCCCAGCTATTAATGGTCACAATCAAAATATTTACTCCTTATGGAGTACTATGACTTTACATGTTGGATACGTCACCACAGACTAGCCGGATGGAAATGTCACAAATCAATGAAAATTACATTGCTTTTGAATTACTGGAATATCGGAGTAGGTAACTACAAATAAATAAAAAAATGTAAATCACTATTTTTAAACCACTGCTGAAAATTTTCAGCAGCATTTTCCTGCAATGGGGCAAGGCTGTTCATGTTGGTACCTAACATGTTATAATACTTATGAGCCTGCATTCTAAAAGATTCTCTCTAACTTGGTTATTAGAGGTGACTAGTGAGGTGTCTAGTCACCTGTGATTAAGAAATGGCATAGCTGCTCAACTATAATAACTCTTTGAGGTTTAATTTAATTCTGACATCACAATGCTTGCAAAGATGAAGACAGGAAACGGTGCATAAGTACATCTGCAGTTTTTAAAAATGAAAAATAAATTTGGCATTTCCTTCATCGGCTCCATCTTTCTAGATGAACAGTGATAAGTAGAAAGGAGATATTAATGGCAACATGTTTATTTCTTGCACAAGAAAAGATAGAAACATGCAGCGATCCTACACATTCTGAGCTACAGCAGTTTTCTTTTAAAGCTCATAGCCTTTTAAATTAACTTTGCCTTTGGCCTTATTCATCTATATGGTCACAGAACTGCTAGATTACTTTTAATATCCTTATAATGTACAGCAATAGGGTACTTTATCCATATATTTTTTCTGAACCCTAGGTGATGATAACACGTTAGTCAACTGCTGGTGGTTCCTATGGCACCATTTAAAAATGTTCATAAGTCAAATAAAACAAGGACTGTCAAAGACAAAAGCCCTCGTTTTGGGTGTCCGCCTTTTATCTTTGTTAATACTTGTTTTGTCATGTTTTTTGTAAACTTGATTGTTGGGTAATTTGTCAGCCCCTCATTAAACTTAAAAACTGGCTTATGGTTTTTTTGGGTCTCCAAACACATTGGAACAGTAGTCTCTAGCACTGGAGGAAACTATGCTGCATGTTGATGTGCTCCTTCGCAGAATAAAGTCGCTTACAGTTGCTGAAGTGGCCTGACCCACTGGCACATGCTGTATGTTGTAGAAGGAGGAAGAAAAATGTGAATGGCACAATAAGAGACAAGTGGATGAAAGAGGCTGGCTGTAAACCCTGGTAAGAATGATATACATAGCATTTTATTAAAAAAATAATTATCTATACACTGTGGTTGTCCAGTATTAGTATCTTTCATAGATTCAGATGATTGAATCATACCAGTCGTCAAGCAGGGAGTCTCGATGTAATAATAATTATAATCATTTTTTTCCAGTAAGCAGCACCTATTCACACTGTTTAAAAGGAAACCAACTTCAACCAATCACAATAAAGATCAACTAATACCACTCCCTGCAAGAGCTACCACAGATTTCTTGGCACAAAGTATGTGCAAATTCAAAGATTAACCGATCTCTTGAAATGTTTTGTTCTTTCAAAGTAAAACCTGAGACATCATCATACCTCAGGTGTATGCAGAGCCCTCTCCACTACATCCTAAAGATTGTGGAAAAAAGTCTTTAGCACAAACTGGTTCATAAGGTGAAAGTCTTTATAAATAAAGTGTGGATTTAGATTTGGTCATCTAAGAACTGCATTTATGGTTCATTAATCATAAAGGATCGAGTTTCTCTTACTTATCTAGCAGACATCAAAGCAAAAAAATAAAGCCATTTACCAAGACAACTATTTCATTTCTGCCATGTAAATAGGATGAAATGGAGTTTCCAATAATTGTGATGAGATTACATTAAGTTGCCATGAAAAAGTGGTGGATCTCTATTGGAGGATAAGCTCTGAATAACCTTTTGAGTAACTCCTTAACAATTCTATTTGACCATAACAATAATTAGATAGCTATCCTAAATCATAAAACAATTCTGCCAAATCAAGCTAACAAAGGCCTAAATGTGCTAAGTGAAGTATGGAAGAGCCTGTTCAAGCAGGTCAGATATAGGATGAATATGGTGATTGTAACACCATAGTCAAAAAAGTTTCCATTTGAGTACGTATGCTTTATTTGTTGATTCTGTTCAGACCTTCAAGAGTATTACTCAGCCATCTTCCAGGACATTTAAGGGATGGTTTTCATTGTGTTCAGAACCCAAGCTGATAAAATGAGAGATTTCAGGTTAAGATAAAGGACGTGGACTGGATGCAGAGTTAAGAGATTGCTTAGTGGCCTGAGGGGAATGTTGTTCTGCTCTGAAAGGAGAAACACCTATGTGTACCACTTATTGTCTGGCCATGATAGTGCTATTAGAATGAGACAGCAGAGCTTGTGTTTCATTTTTTTCTTACGACACACGGTACCAATGGAAGCATGGTAAAGGCATAGGAAAAAATCCCTTCAGTTCTGGTCATTTGCAAACATATCCAGATTTGGAGTTCCCTACTTTTGTAAGATGGCCCTCAAATGGTGTTTGTTTAATTTGCATTCATGACACTCAGTCGTTCTGCTCAGTGTCAGTCTATTGGCTGCTGATACCTGGTAAATGTTTTACTCCCAGAGTAATCTGATCACAATTGTCCACTTCCAAATATTTTTTCTTCTGTGGAAAGTAGGCATGACTTTGTTCCTCGCCATTTGTTTATGTAGTAGTACATGGTTCTTTTGTTGTCTGTGTGTACCAGTACTGCAAAGCCTCTAATCCTTGGCAGGCAATATTGAAGGTCCAGTGCTACCGTTTGTAATTCCAAAAGGTTGATATTCATTTGAGACACTTAAAGAGAGTAATTTCCACTGACCTTTAAAACCTGGAGATGAGCTCCCAGCTTTCTAAGGACGCATCTGTGGTCATTACGAATCTGGGTGTTGGATTGAAGAATGTTAACCCAAATGACAATCTGTTTCTAATTCCACATTAGCACTGTGTTTTACATTTTGGATGTGAGTCTCATAATATCGAGCAAACCTTGGGCTTGCGCTAAATGATTGTCCAATTCCTCTTGGAATGATTTCATACCACGTCGGCAATGTGGAATTAAGGGGATACAGGATTACATCAGTCCTAGGAAAGATATGAAGGTGTGTACTGAAACAGACTTTTTTCCAGGAGCTTGTGGGCAAGAGAAAAAATCTTAATTTCTCTTTCCTTGGTGGGACAAGTCTTGCATTGTTCCATATTAAGTGCCACCCAAAAAACATTATTTTCCAAGCTAGTTTTAAGGGAGACATGTCCCTGCTGAGTGTTAATACCAAGGTGTTTAAGAGTTGCAAACAAAACCTCGTAGAGTTCTTGGTGTCTCGTGTGGATGGACCTTTTACTAACAAATTGTTGGAGGCCCATTCTTTTCCTACAAGTCACCACTAAGGTCATTTGTTTAAAACAAATTTTTGTTAGCAATTACATGTAAGTAATAAAAAATTAATAGGAGACATATATTTTCCAGCACGCATATTTTGTTTGTTTATTTTTCTTCAGTGGTGTTTTGCCTTGCTGGTTATTTAATGAGTGTCTGGTACCCCCCACCCTCTATCTTCCCCAACTTCCCTCCCTGATGAGTCATGTTTAATGTTGCGTGAGGAGTATAGTGTGATGAGGTCTGCTGTTTCTTATTTTCCTGTGAATAAGTTACCTTTGTCTCTTAGTCAGGTTGGATCCTTATTTTCAATTGGGAGGTGGTCGGATCTGAGCAACTTCTATTTCAGGGTCCGGGGCGTCCTGGGTCACCTCCCTCATATTTTCCACCAGGGTTTCCCATGCGCTTGCTATATCCAGGGGTCTCATCCGCCTTTTTGCATCCCTTGAAAGGGCCTCACCTTCACAGGCAGCCCATCTTTCTAGTTCCCTGTACCAACTGGTTACCTTCGGGCCAATCGGGTTCTTGGCAATTTCCCTCTTGGCTAGAATGTAAGCTAGGTCTTGGAATCTGCTGGTGACCTTCATCTTAGATGTATGTGGGAACCACCCAAGTAAACAATGACCCATTGTGCAAGGGACTTCCTTATCTATTGGATCTGCCACCTTTTGCGTCACCTCTCCCCAGAATGTCCTAATCTGTGGGCAGTCCCAAAACATATGCTTAAATTCTGCTCCTAGTACTCCACATCTTGAGCATTCCACCCCTGCCATGTTGAAATGTCTGTTAATCTGACCAGGCATAAAATATGCCCTATGTAACATGTAAATGTTTATTAACTTAAAGGTGTTCCTTCCAGTTTAGTTTCCCAAGACTTATCTTGGATGCAGGTTCCTAAATCCTCTTCCCATTTAAGCCTCATCAAGTCTAATGGGAGGGCCGTATCCGTTCGTATTCTATTATTCAAGTTTGTGACTGCCTTTACCGTGCCTGTTGAAGCCACTAGATAGGTACAAGTGGTCTGAGTTTGTGACTCAACTAATCCCGCATGCCAGTGATGTCGAATACCTACAGCGATCGAGCCATATACCACAAAATGACTCCCCCCACCCCCAGGTAAGTCAAATTCTGCTCTGAGGTCTTTGAAATGGATCATTGTACCATCTTTAAAAAGGTTGCCAATGGTTAACACTCCCGCTGCACATCAGAAATGTAGCCCCTCCCAATTACCCATATGTGGCAGTACTAGTAAGAACAGAGGGAGGTCTGGAGAGTAGGGAACCTTTGTCTTAGACTTACGTAAGTAGCTTGTCCAGCATTGCATGAGTATTTTCAATTAGGGCGAGTCTACCCCCCGGTAGGTCGGATTTCTAATAAAAGACTTCTACCAGTCTTGTCAGCGAAGGGGTGAATGGCTTCACCAACACCCTGGGGTCCTGTCTACTCACCAGCCATTGTGTGAACCATTGGAGTTTTGCTGCGAGGTAATAAGCCTCGAAGTCAGGGACAGCTAGCCCCCCATCCGCCAACTCTCTCTGTAGTTTAGCCAAAGCCACCCGTTTCCGCCTATTGCGCCAGAGGAATAACATTACTAGTGTATCTAATTCCTTGAAGATTGCCCTGGGTATCCATACTGGTAACACTGTAAAATAGAATAGCAATCTTGGCAAGACTATCTTGAGGAGTGCCACGTTACCGGCCATTGACAGGGGCAATGTCTGCCAGAAGGCCATACTTGCTTGGGTGAATCGCACGGCCTGCTCCACATTTCCGTCAAGGATGTCCTGTGGATCATGATATATTTTAACCCCTAGGTATGAAAGACAACGTGGTTCCCATATTACTGTGCCAAACTCTGAGGGGTCTGCCCCGGCGGACCCCAGTGGGAATCAGAGGGTCTTCTGCCAGTTTACTCCGAGTCCTGACATGGCCCAAACTTGGACAACATGAGTTAGGCCCTCAGTAGGTCCCTCTGTGTATTCCTCAAGAAAATGAGCAGGTCATCGGCATACAGGAATAGTTGGTGCCACTCCCCGCCTGCACATATCCCGTGGCCCCAGTCTCCCCGTGAACCATGGCTCCATGGCTATTGCGAACAACAGTGGGGATGGGGGCAGCCCTGCCTGGTGCCCCGTTTAACTGCATATCTATTTGATATTGTCCGACCAGTGCAGATTCTTGCTGTTGGGGCAGTGTAGAGTAGCCATACCCATGCAATATAGTCTTTTCCCAATCCCATCTTTGCCATCACCGCATAAAGAAAGCACCATTCAAGACTATCAAATGTCTTTTCAATGTCCACCTCTAGCACACCTGATGTCGTTTTGTCATAGGAGGGGACTCTCATGACCGCCAGTAGTCGGCATATGTTACCAGCAGTACTCCGTCCTGGGCCAAAGCCTGCTTGGTCCGGGTCTATCAAATGCATCATATGAGGGAGAAGTCTTGTCGCTAAGATCTTAATAAGAATCTGACAGTCCAGACTCGGCCTTGACAATGGTGTATATGCCCCGCATTCTGTCGGGTCTTTGGCGGGTTTTAGCAGGGGTATTACCACTGCCTCCCTTGTTGCCAGCAATAGCCCCCCCCCCTCCTTTACGGCCTTATAGAAGGCTTCCAACCTTGGGGCCAACAAGTCAGAGTACATGGCATAAAACTCCACTGGGAAGCCGTCAGTCCCCAGTTTCTTGCCCCTAGATAAGTCCTTAATGTCCCACCGATCTCGTGCAGCATAATGGCTCCCCCACAGCTGCTCTGCCACTTCCGGTGCAAGTGCGGTAAGTGGCATCTGTTCCAAGTATGCTTTGGTGGCCTCCTCATCGTACTGAAGGGCGTTTTAATATAGCCTTTCATAATAGGACAAAGTGAGCATTAATCTCTTCCTTTTTATAACGACTATTCCCTGTTTCCGTTTTCACCTCCATAATAATCGTACCTCTCTTGGTCGGTGATGCCACCCATGCCAGCAGGAGGTCCACCTTATCTCTCTCTGCATGAGCCCTTGCTATGTAATTCTTATAATCAAAGCAACAAAGACACTCAACATGTTCCGCCATTGTCTCTAATTCTAATATTCTATGCTGAAGATCTGGATGTTCTGGGCTTTTTTCTTCATCTCAGTTTGTCTTCTGCCTCTATTGTGTCCCTAATTAATGTTCATCACACTCCCACTGAGCTCGCTATACACCTCCCCTCAGTACCACCTCAAAAGCATCCCACTCCATCAACGGGCTGCTGGTTGTGGTTTCGTTGTCCATGAAGAATTGGGCAATATGCTGGCTCACCTCCCCCTGGTATTGTGTATCCTCCAGTGATTCCAGTTTTAATTTCCATTTGGGAATATGAGGTAGGATAGAGCCCCACTTCAATGATAGCAATACAGGGTTGCGATCTGAAATGGTGCTGGACAGATATTCAGCATTATGTATGTATGAGAACACATCTGGGGTGCAAACAAATGAGTCCATATGTACCTGTAATTCATGTAAGTAGGAAAATCTGAGTAGTCCCAGGAATTTGGGTAAAGCCTACGCCATGCATCTACGAGGCCCCAATGTGATTGCCAGGTTGGGAATTGCTGTGCTACCCTTGTTATTGGGAAGTCGTTCAGTGGGGGGGGGGTGGGATCGGTCCATAATGGGGTCTGCCACACAAATAAAATCTCCCCCCAGCACTATTGACTGTAGTAGGTGTGGGGCCAGGTGGGCAGAGAGTTTTCCAAAATATGTCCCCAGATCTGAGTTAGGCATGTAGATCCAAGACTAGCTCCAGGCCCTCCAATCTCCTCTGCACAGCCAGATACTGCCTATCTGGGTCTATGAAACTGTCCAGTGTTTGAAACGGAACCCCAGCCCATATCCAAATTAGGCCCCCCCTGGCATAAGCAGAATAAGTGGTGAAGTATACCTGACCCCTCCACCGTTTCTGTATAGCCTTCCTTTCTGTCTGTCTGTCTGTCTGTCTGTCTGTTAAGTGTTTCTAGTAGCATTGCCACCCGAGTTCCTCTCCCCTGCAAGTATGAGAAGACCTTATACCTTTAGCCATTGTGTGCATGCCTCGGACATTCCATGAAATGATTTTATATGTTTCTAATGTAGCCATATTTCTGCCTCGCTCACAAGCATCCACCCTTTCCACTCCAATTTCTTCAGGTGGGCCGCTTTTCACCTCATGCTTGGGTTTTGTGTTTAAAAAATAACGTGACTCATATTTCCCCACATAACCAACCTAACAATTAACATCCCAACTTCCCCTTCTCAAGGACAAAAGGGCTATTATCTCTCATCCAAACCCAAAAATTATGTCAACTAGACTCACAAATCTGGGAGAAGTCCTCTAGATCGTTTACAGGATGTTGCTGTATCCCCCCCACCACCCCAATCTTTCTTTTGTGAGGGTGGTGCCTTACCCGCCTCTCCCCCACACATCAGATGCCTTCCCATCAGTGTCTCTTCACCAAAAGGATATCTCCTGGTCATGTCTTAGCATCTTTATGGCGTCAATACGTTTCTCCTAGGGATCTAGGAGGCAGGTAATCGGATGATGCAGTCCAACGTCTCCAGCCTCACCTCCGGTCCTGTCTCTTCAGATGTGCGTGTAATGTCAGAATCTCGATCCAATCCTGACTGCTCAATCTCCCTCACCCATCTTTGGAGAGGGGCAGGGGCCCATACCACGTAGGGAAGCCACTGCTTCCATTACTTTCTGGCATTCCTCTTGCACTTCTCTATTAGAAGGGGCCGATGGTCTGTGGGTCAGTTTATGTTGGGGTCGCCTATGTTGCAGTTGCAGTGGGTTGTCCGAGTCAGTGTTCTTGCTAGCCGGTGAGTGAGAGTCTATCAATTGCCATATGTCCTCTGTTGAGGTGAAGAATTGCATCCTTCTTTGGTTGTCACCTCAATGGCGGTTACTGGTGCAGCTCAGCCCAGAACCACATGAAGATAGCTCCCACTTCAGGGCCTGTACCCATTAGGGGTAAAGGACCCTCTTTCCCTTGGCCAGTCCTCCGCACCTCCAGAATCCGTCGGTGTCCCACTGCCTCCAGGTCTTTTTTACTTCTTGTCTTGAAGCTTCAGAGTCCCTTGCTGGGTGGTAGTCACTGGTTCACTGCTGCTGGAGTGCTCACTACTCAGGCCCTAGACTGCCAGCGGTCCGGTTCACTTTCTCTATCATTCGGTTTAGGATTTCTGCTGTTGAGCTCACCAGTCGCAGTCAACCGCCTTACCATCACTGCCGAATTGCTGTGATGTCCTCTCCCGATGGCAAGGAGCGGGGCCTACCTCACTTCCCTTCGCGCTGCAATGTCAGTCTGCTGCAGTGTTGCGTGGAACCCTGTGCGCCACGCCTCTCTCCCCGGTTCTCTTTCACCATTGAATCCACGTGGCCGTCACTGGTGAATCACCGGCCATCGTTGGGCTGGAAACGAGGCCGGTGCCCCTGGCTGGCAACACTTCTACCGGGGTGGGGCTCCTCATCTCAGGATGTCCCGGTTGCCATTTTGAGCATCGCGTAGCTTCCTCTGCACAGGCAGCTCTCATTGCTAATCTTATTTCAGCACAGTCATCCTGCAATTCGGCTTCTTCGGGGACCCACTGGGTACAGTAAGCTGTAATCTGGAGAGTTTGGGGAGGGGGGGCTCGTTGGGAGTCAGGATACTGTGGGGTGGGGGATTTCTGGCAAGAGCCTCACAAAGAGACTTCTGCCATCAGCGTTTGGCCAATGCCCCCTCGTCACCACTGTCATGCACTTGGGGAAGTTACTTGGGGCTGAATTTAGAGCAGAGGGTAGAACTCTTAAATGGTAATGGCAACCAGCCTCTTTGAACCTTAGGCATTTTCTAGGTACGGGATGCATAGGAATTGGAAATGACTTATCTTGGAGGGCCAGCGATTCATGTAATTTCCTTGGTTTAGTAACTGAAGAACTTCTTGACATGTAATCATGAAAAATCATTGTTTCTTCAATAATTTGTTTAGCTGTCACAGAGTATAAGCCTTCAATCACCTGATTTCTTTCTTACGAGGAAAAAGTTCTAATAGAAGCCTGTTTCATTGGGCATAAGGTACTTGTTCTATTGCTCCCTTTGTAGCAGCCAACTTATCTTCAGTTGTAATTGAGGAAGGTGTTAGAACAACCTCAATTGGGGTGGGTTTGGAGGTGCTGTGTGGACGATTTTATAGTGTGTCCTTTGTTTACAAATTCCAGAACCATCTGTTGTAATAGACTGTCAATGTTTGTACTAGTTGGAAATGTATTGTCTATAGAATCTGGAGGAGAAACAGAGACCAACGTCCAGAGGTTTCCTGGGAAATTTGTTGCGCCACAGAATTCTTGCAAGGTGCATTTCTGAAGTATGCAGATGGTGGAGAAGCTCTATGTTGATGGAGATAGTGCTTGTGAGAAATCGTGTTGTTGGTTCTCAAGCAACAGTCACAAAACCTGTCAGGGTGAAACACAAAAGTCACTAAATCAACCTGCACTTAAGTCCATGGTAGCTTGGCACAAAAACAGCCAGTATGAAGTACTTAAACAGTAATATAGTGACGGAGCATGAAAAATCCCACACCAATTTAGAAAAAAGCTAGATGTTATTAAATTATTTGACAATAAAATGACAAAAATCCAATCATTAGAAACAGATATGCAATTTCAAAGACTTAAGGTACGTAAAGTGCCTAAAAGCACCACTTGCGGTTATCTTGTCGTGCAAGCCTGGGTGAAAATCACAAGTTCAGGCTGACCACAATGGCTTGGGGGCTGGATACAGGGATCAGGTTAGTCCCTCTGCAAAAGTTTCCTTTTGAAGTCCAGCGCAAAGAGTCCAGTTCGCAGTGGAGCAGGCTGTGAGGAGCAGGGAGAGTGTCTCAGATGGTTGTTGCTGTAGCGTGAAGTGTAGGCAGGACATCGTCGATGGTTGTCGATGTAAGGTGATCTTGTCTGGTGTTGTGGACAGTCTTTGCTGGAGCAACGCATTGGCGGTCACCAAAGGCTGTCTGTGCTGTAGCGCAAAGTGCAGATCTTGTGTTAGTAGTCGGTGCTGGTGGTCACTGTAGCGGGAAGAGTCATGTTCACCAGAGCTTTGCGTTGGTAGTTGGAGCAGGTGGCAAGATCGGGCCTATTTGCAGTCAGAAAGAGTGCAAAACTGCAGAATTTCTCAATTTCTTCAAAGAGGAACTCAACTGATGCCACATCAAGGGTCCAGCACCTGGAAGGCAGCTCTTGAAGATCAGGCATTCATTCCAGCAGAGCTCAGGTAGGTCCAGTTTGCAAGACAAGAGGAGTAGGTCAGCTAGACAATGGCATGGACACCTCTGGAGCTTGTTATGTCCCTGTAGCTCAGAAGAGGTCAGTCAGCTGACCCTTGGAGTCCCTTCAGACTGGGACGAAGGGTGCAGTCCAGTCTTTCTTCTCTGACAGGAGGACAGCCCTCAAGCAGTATGGCAACCCTTCTTCTCGAGTATCGCAAGTGCAGGAGTGTACTGAAGAGTGGGTCTGAGGGTCCTCTTTTTATACCTGGTGCCCACTTTTAAGTGGAAGAAACTTCTGGACCCATTCCACTACAGACCTATTTGGAATTTCCTCGCTCCCTGACCTGGTTCCAGTTTGTCTGCATACACAATAGGCTAGTGTGAAGTTTTTTGTGCGAAGAAGAGTCCCTGAAAGCCAAGTGTGACAAGGTAGCAGGTCCCTGCTGTTCATCAAGCTAGGATGCCTCACCCTGCCAACACCAAGACCCTCTTTTGTGTGGCTGTCTGGGGTGAATACACAGAGGCTAACTGCACCTAGTCATGTGTCCCAAGAAACAAGCAACAAATGGTTATGACAAGAAAATGAAAACTTTCTGAAAGTGGCATTTTCAGAATTGTGAGTTTACCATGAAATAGGGTTTTAGGCTACAACTGAGACACCAATCATGACATTTCTACCTGCGCACAAAGAAAAATGTATCACTTTTAAATGTAATAAGGTGAACCAATGGTATCCCATGAGAGAGATAGGCCTTGCAATAGTGCCAAAAGAAGTTGTTCACTACCAGGACATGTTTAAAGTACATGTACAACTTTTTAAATACAATGCACCCTCCTCTATGGGCTATTTAGGGCATACCCTAGTGGTGACTTAAATGTATTAAAAGGAAGGTTTTGGCCTGGCAAAAGCAGACCTGCGAACTCATGTGGTGCCACCATGTGACACACAATATCGGCTCCCTTTACAGGGTCACCCGGTGGGGAGATGACATCACATGGTGTCATGGTAAACAAGACGAAAAACACTGTTAACAGTTGATTTCTAGCTCCTTTTCGTAGATTTAACTGCTGAAATCCATTAAGGGTGAAAATGACCCAGGATAGGGTTAATTTTTTTTTTCTTTGGTGGAGGAGGTTTGGGGTGGGCAAAAGTGCCTTGTAGGTCTCATGGATAGAGGTGGACCACAACTTTTGCATGCTCTCTCAACCAACACAGGAAATTCTCCAATGTCAAACAGTGAAGACTTTGCAGTAGGTAGAGTAGATGGAGCTGATAATGGTGCCACATAATCATTCCATTCAGAACTCACATCCTGAAGGGGCCATCAGGAATCTCACCTTTATCCTAGTTTTCATAAGAGTACATGTACTCATGAGTTGATGGTTGCAGTTAAATGACATTGGTTGTGGGGTATTGTTCTGGGAATGTTTTACAGTGGTCTGTAAGTATTAGGCCTAAATCTTAACCTAATGCTCTAGGAACCTGCATCATAGATTCCTCTTGGTACTGATAGTCCACTTTAAAGGACTCATAAGCACATTGTTCCCTCAAAGGAGTTTACAGATATCGATCACCATTCTTGTCCTCCTGATACTTAACATTAAGTTGGGTGGGACAGTAAGCAGGCCCAAAGAGACCATCTTCATCTGAAAATTGTGTCGACAGTAAAAGCCACTGTGAAAATGGCAAGACTTTACTGGGTGAACTGTGCTCTGGAAGAAGGAGCCCAGGAATAACGTTGTAAAATATTAGAATGACCTTGGATGGCTTTGTCAACAAGTCTGTCAATTAATTGTTAGTTTGACTGCAGTTGTAGTTTTTAGAGATGATGTTGTCATTGATGGGATTGCCATCAATGAAGATCCCAACAACTATGTTATCTTTGTTGCTGAAGATGTGGTTGTTGATGTGGTATTTCATAGAAGATTTATTTTTTGCCAACAACCTTGTCGGTGAAGGAATAGTTGACAATGATTCTCAATTAGATTTTGAGATGTCATAAGGCTATTGCTTCGGAGAAAGTTTGGAAGGTTCAGATTGTGGTCTTTCTATACCTGAGGAAGAATTTGCTTTAAAAATGTTACAGGACATCTAAAGCACAGCAATCATGTCAAGGTGGTATCAACTCTCTGTGTTCATGCATCTTTCTTGTATGTTCACCAGGGGGTCCCCCTTCAGAGGAATGATTAGGAAAGTGCTCAAAACTGTGCCCTCTTTTGTGAGGCTTTTTGAAGGCTTATGATATACTTTATTGCTTGTCTTGTTGATGAGGGTTTCCTTGGTCTTTATCTTTTGTAGCCCTAGTAGCAATCTATCTTCTCTGTCCTTCAGGGTCTTAACTGAGAAAGTGCAACAGATTTGCCATTCCTTAGTCTTGTGTCTGGGTGCAAACGGTCAAAAGATTTCTTCAAGGGGGGGGAGATCTTCAAAATGAAGTTTCCCCACAGGAGCCAGAAGGTTTGAAAATACTTTTTTTTTTTTTAATGAACATCAGTCATTTTATTAATGGGGAAAAAACACCAAAACGTGAGGCAAATTGATGTTGATAAAAGTGATGGTCAAATTAAACTTCACATTTTTGAAAAACCTCACAGAGAAAAAAAAATGAGCAGAGGTCAGATAGACTCCCTTCACATGAGGTGCGGTAAGAAATCTGAGATATGAACAACCTTGAAGGGAGTGGTGTTTGTTCATCTGTCTTCTTACTGGTAGTAGTTTGGTTTCTTTTCAATTATGTGAATAAGTTAATAAAGTGGCCATTATAGGCTTTCAGAGATCAGTCTAGCATTGTGCTGCTTACAAAAACAAAGGTTACCATGAGACTCCCAGCTTGACGACGTGGATGATTCAAGCATGTTAATCACAGAAAGATCCAATATTGGAGAATTAAAAGGTCTCAGCTAAGCAAGGCCTAAACAAAAGTTGGACTCCAACTCCATGGTCCAAGTAGCCATAATTTGTCTCTCAGGTAAAATCAGGTTTGGCTGTCCAATACAGAAGGTGTTCTTTTGCTTTACAACAGTACACCTAGGAAAGTCAGTAGAGCAGACTGTATTGAACTCCATGACAAGGGATGCCTAACAGAAGGAAAATGCTCAACAGCTGCGTCATTTCTGAAGAGGTCTTCTCAATTGCACAGCAATATATTTGGGCAGCTCCCCCATTACTGCTATATGATCTTTGGAGGACTGCAGCTGTGCCTGGGCGGGATCCTCATACAGTCTCAGTTTATTAGACAAGGGATCTCTGAAAGATGGTTCTACAACAAAGCAAGAACAGCACAGCCAACAGCAGAAGTTCTGCAGACTTCAGTTCATCCTGGGGAAACAGAACACATACAGTTCTAGGCATGTAGGCAGCACTAGCATGTCTATGAAGGTTATTCCTCTTTTTTGGAATCCAACTTGGGGTGGAGCCTGCTACCAAAATAAGGGGATGGGTTGGTTTGATGTTTGGCTACAAACCAATACCTTCACAAGGTTGTTCAAGTTCATTCTCCTGCCATGCAGCTTTTTTCAATGGTTGGGAGTAGACTGGACTTCAAGTCCAAACATAAACCGAGGACAAGCAAAATGACAGCCTGTGTTCTTCTATTCCATAGAATGCTGCTTTCAATGGAGTTTAACAAAGATTTTAAGTTGACTGTCTTGGTATATTTGTGGATTATTCCTCAACAGAGATGTCAGAACAGCCAAGTGTTGCATCGATGGGATGGCCATGTTACTGAGCGCCATTCAGCACACAATCGACACAGCAAGGAACTGCCTTGTACTAAAGTGAACATTCACTGAGAATCAGCACTATTCCCATGTACTGGAGGCTAAGGGGATTGGAAAGTTCCATTTAAAAGGAGCATGTTTAATTTTACAAAAGATTAGAGTTGGTACACATGGCATCTTTGACACATTCAAGCTGTGCCCCCCAAAACGTAGTCATTGAACCCAAACTGTGCCCCTGCATCACTGAAGGACAAATGTCATGGAATCCTTTGGGATTCCTTTCTGAGTTGATAATCCCCAACATGCTTATCATTTAACACGATTTCTAAGCTGGATCCCAAAAGTCTATCAAACATATACAAATTTCTAAACAACACAAAGAATACTTTCAGAATGTCAATGCCACTTAACACAATTGTTGAAACAACAGTTCAAAACATCATGTCAGACCAGAAAAAATACTTTTAAAAATCATTAAAAGAAGGGTATATTTCATGTGTGTCTACCATTTGTTGAACTAGAAGGTACCTCATAAACATCACACACCTAACAATTCTTCGGTGGAAACTTTGCCTGTGAATGTTTTTGGGCAGACAAGAATTACTTTCCCCATCAGAACATGAATAACTGGAAGAGTGATAAGCTTCAGAATTTCTGCTAATAGTTTCTCAAGTTTTTCAACCATTTGTTTAAGTTACTAAGTAGGTTGCAATTATGGTCATGGGCTATATTCTCATATTGCTACTAACGTTACAGAATTCCAGGCACTTATAACTGTTGATAAATATGGTATTTCACTTTTAATTGGCATTCATTCAATACAAAGCATACATTACATTTATCTTCTGCTTTGACTGACTGGAGTAATTTAATATTTTCTTAAAACCAAGATATTCTAGTGTAATGGGCAAATTAAATTAATTTAGGTACTGACTCACTAAAGATTTTGTTTTTAAATATTAACAAAATAGCCTATACATTCACATATTGATTAACAAAACATTTTCTTTTGATTTCAAAGGGCTCCTTAAAGAACTGGATCTTCAACCAACACCATCTAAATTTATATAACATACCTTACAGGTTAAGAAATATTTAGTGTTGCTATCTCACTTGCTGTTGGTGGATGATGTATTAAATATATATTATGGACCCAAATGCATAGGCAATCCGCAGGCCCATCAATTAATGTCAAATTTGACCATGGTGAATAGTTAACTCATTACGCATTTTTAGTAAATTCAGTGACTTTCACAAGGACTACCTGGAAAGATTAAGTATAAAAACCTAAACATATTTTTCAGAGTCTAGAATAGCACCAATACTGCATTTTAAGTGTACAAAAGTGTACAAATGGCCACAAATATCTGAGTGTATGTATCTTTAAACAGCAATAATCAATCCTCTTTGAACAAGCATTTCTGCCACCACCAGCAGCAGATACTGAGTCACATATATTTCCCTACGCTAAAATTCATACATTTTACAGATTCATTTACTGTAATATACAGTAACAATATCATCAGTCCTGTTGGTAGTTGGTTCACTAAGAAAAGTGATCAATGTATGTCCAACAGAAGCAATTATTTTTCTCCTCGTATGACTAAAATGTAAGAACAAGTGATAATTCCAGGAGTATTTCTGATTGAACTCTTGCTGACATTCCCAACACCATGTCCTTTACAGTTATTGTCCAAGTCACACGAAAAGTTTCATTGGCAGCTGAGTGTAGCTGGAAAGCCGAGCAAGCACAAATGTGGTCCTTCTAGTAATTAAATAAAAGTCTCCAATCTAAGACTGGATCAGGCGATCATTATCAAACAGGTGACGATTAGAGCAATATTCACCCTGAGAACACAGAGGAAGCATTTAAACTGAATATTTCCTTTTGATATGTTTCATAGGTTTTCTCCCAATTTGTTTTTCTTCGTCCTCCACTTTGACAAACAAAATCGAACCTGGAGACAATCCACAGTTAAGGATCTGCATTATTAGCTTGCGTTCATGCCACAGTCAGATACTGGTGGTAGAAAAGACCAAACAAACTTGTGGAAAATAGACAAGCAGCAATCCACCAAGTCAAAAAAGATAGAAGTCCACGGAAAAGGAGTGGGGTAAAAATGTTTTTTAGGCCACTGAGTGCCACAGTGATTTCTGCAACAGTAACTTTCATCTTTTCACTAGCTCCAGGAAGATCTGAATACACAGAATTGGAATGTGGTGTGGACTCCTCAGGTATATTGGATTCTGATTCTTGGAGGATGCCCCAGGAGTGATTACCTAAGAAATATAGAGATAAAAGGTTTGATTTTTTTTTAAGACATCTTTTGTTATGCGCAGTTGCTAATCAGCAATACAAAAAAAGAAACAAAGAAATTGCAGCCATCCCCAAACATTTAACAGGGAGCAACAGGTTATCACGGTTCAAACCCCACAATAATACATATGTGTTGTGGCACAACAATCATCTCTCAAGGCACTGCAACACGGGAGGTGGACGGAACGTGCACCTCATTCTTTGATGAAGTGTCCTGCAACCCCCATGTCCCACAAACTTAGTCTTCAGCACCCCCTTCAAACCTGCATGTCGTCCTCCACCTTCTCATCATGTCCACATTTCCTGAGGCATACTACCTCTGCAACCGCCTACTCATTTATACTCCTCACCCATGCATCCACACTGGGCCCAGCCTGCCCCAATCAGGTAATTGCAACTTGCCTCTTCCCTAGTAACAGCAGATGCAGGAACATAAATTCCTTTTTTTAATCTTTACTCCATTGAATATCTCCTCAAAGACCAACAACCGGGTCCATCTCTATTGGAGCCCCAAACAGCACAACAGATGTCCAAAATGAGTTCACCAAAGGACAGTACCATGCAAGGTGTAGGAAAGATGCAACCAGAGCCTGGCACCAATGGCTACCACTAGGCCTCCTGGGATCTAGCCTGTTAAGCAGCACTGGTGTGGTATATGTGTGATGCAAGAAATTAAAATGGACCACTTAAAATACTACATTACAGGAAACAGTTTGGGCCATGGCACAGGAAGTGCACAACTGTGCATCCTACAGTGGCAGCCTCAGTTACACCTACCAAGCAGCCCTGGGTGGAAATAGGATTCGGGGTCCATCAGCCATCATGGCTCGATACAAGAGCAAAACCAAGTGGCACCCCCCTCTCCCAGCTCCAACAACCCTCTAAACAGAAGTGACGTGGACAGAGCAGCTGGGAACGTGGGCAATATCTCCCAAATGCTCCTGGCGTGCATTAAACATTGACCATTCCCCAATCCAAAGGCCTCCCGCGCCGCCTCAAAAGTGATAACATTCTCATTTGGATACAGGTCCCCAAGAGTCATGCATCTGCCACTCACCAGGCAGTAAAATTTACTGATTCAGCAAGTGTACAAAAAGTGGGTAGGTCCCAAAAATTTAACTCCTGTGCAAAAAGGGCTCTATTCAGAACCACCTTGACTGCTTGCTGCCATAGGGAAGCCGTGTGCCTAACTAGGTATGATACCACAAAAGTATCCCACCCTCCCGATAACAACAATGGTGGGAGAGTAAGAGCACATGCCTCAGCCGCCATTAGCGATTTGTCTTAGTTGGCACCATCCGACAACCAATGGGTGGTGTGCTGTGGCTGGAAGGTCAAGTAATACAGCTCCATATTAGGTACCGCCAACCCACGCCCCGGCATGTCAAAAACAGAAAATCATGTGCTACCCTGCTGCCGGCCCAAGTCAGTGTAGTAAGAGTGTAAGCTCCAAAATGCCACTCAGGAAAGGGTATCAAATATATGCTGCATAGTGTACAAGCACCGCAGCAAAAACACCATCTTCGCTACAGCCACTCAGTCCATTAGGGACAAAGGGAGGGTAATCCAAATTTGAATCAACGCACTGAGAGCCTCATTGATTCTATCAATATTAGAACACCTTCATTTTTGGGATGTGTGTGCCACCATGATCCCTGGGTAAAGGAACTGTTCAGTTTCCAACTGAAGGGGCAGGGTGGGCATGGAAGCAGCTTCCCTGTCAGCCAACACACCCAGCAAGAACAAAAGTGATTTGCCATTATTAGTTTTAAGACCCATGAGCTCCCCAAATGCATCATAATACTGTAGGAGAAGAAGGGACTCTAGAGGGGCCGTAAGATAAAAGAGTATCATCTGCATAAAGAGACACAAAATAATTATCACCCACTCGGATCGCACACTTCGGCATCATCAGCCAAATTTGAATTGCCAGATGCTCCTGCTCTATGGCAAAAAGGAGAGGTGATGGGGCAGCCCTGGCACTACCTCTACCAACTACCCAACCCCCATTTCCTTCAACACTCTTGGAAGATAATGCCAGACCACAGTATCAAATGCCTTAGCAATATCGATTGATACCACCACCAACTCCTCTTCTCTACTCTCCACTTCATGCATTACATGCTTCAGCCTTCTCAGGTTCATGGTAGTTTTATAAGCCCTGGGGAATAACCGCACTGATCATCATGGACCAACTGAGAAATCACCGGATGCAGCCTAAGGGCTAGGACCTTATAAAGAACTTTTGTGTCCATATTTATCATCGTAAGCCGACAATCGGTGGATGGATCTGAGGCAGCGCCACCAGGGTTTAAAACCCTCACGCATGGACAGGGGCAGCATGCCATTGTAATGGGCCTCCTGAAACACTTCAAGAAGCCATTGTGTGATGACTGGAGTAAAAGCCTGATACAACTCAGTGGGGAAGCCATTCTAACCTCCTCCAGGGTGAGATCTGGATCAAGTTCTTGGTCTGTTACAACCACCGATCTTGGAAGCAGCAGAGTTAAAAAAAAAACAAAAAATCAGTAAAACACTCTGGGTCCGGCGGCTGAAGGCAAGAATACATGCGCTCCAAATAGTCTCCAAGGGTCTTCACAATATCACTCTGCGTGTATGCATCCCGCCCCCGGGGATGTAAAATAGAAGCTCAAGATGCCTTTTCACAGAGCACCTATATCAAGAGCCACCCAGAGCTGTCCCCCTCGCTATGCATTAACTGACAATAAGATTACCTGACGCTGGATACCCTTCCTCATCCCGTCGGTCATCTCAGTCATCCGGAGGGAACTGCTGAATCTCTGCAAAAACTCCCTTCTTCCGGAGAAGTTCCGTCTGCAATGCCCGTTGCACACCACACGAAAGGCCCATGCACTGTCCCCGCAAGATAGCCTTTATCACCTCCCATTCCATCTCCTGGCTCAGAGCAGAAGCCCAATAAACCACAAAGTAGTCAGTGAGGGCACCTGCCAGTGGATCTCTGCCTACAAGACCCTATAACACCTCTGGGGGAAACCTCCAAGTGAACAGAAACCTGAAGCCACTCCGCACTGAAGCAATCATGTGACTGGGGCATGGTCAGAGAGTTAACAGGACAGATGAGTCACTATCAGCACTTTGGGGACCAAGTGAGTTTCAGTAGGATATGATCAAGCCTGTCAGATGCGACTCCCTACAAATGTTGCAAAACAGAATTGCATCACAACCTCCCGCAGCATGAATGTCATGTTTAGCTTACTGTTTAGCTGGGGCTATGGATGTGAACGATGATCATGCGTACCACTCATAATGCAATTAAAGCCCACTACTCACATCAGTCTGGAATCAACACCAGAGAAACATCCTGTAGTGTTAAATAAAAGACTCTTCATCCGTATTGGGCCCAGAGGAGTTAAGAAGGGCCACTTTAACCCTATCTAACCTACCCCGCAGCAACAGATACCGATCCTGCACATCCGCCTTCATGTAGGTCAATTCAAACGGCACTCCAGGGGCAAATCAGATTAGCACAGCCCACGAAAATGATGAGTAACTGGCATAGTAAACCTACCTCCCTCTAATTCTTTGTCAGATTTAAAGCCTCTGTGTTCGTAAGTTGGGTCTCCTGTAAGCAAGCTATGTCAACACTATGCTTCTTAAACAGCAATAACACCCTCTACCGCTTTTTAAGGGATCCCAATCCCCACCTGTTACAAGAGAGAAGCTTACACTTTCTTAGGTTAATTATCTTGTTTGAACACAAAGTGTCTAGACCGTGTACCACCTCCATGCCAAGATGGCACTGAACCCCGAAAACCACACAAACAACCCATGTAATACCCACCCTGGATAAGTAGCATCAAACAAAAACCATGTACATATCCAAAGTAATTGATAGTGCCAGAACTTGCACCATTGCTTCCCCGCTTCACACAAACAAAAAGCACCCACCCTCACAACCTCGGAGGGAAGACCTCACCCACCGTTCAAATGAAATAATGAAGAAATGACACTGAGCCAACTAAATGTAACCAAATTAGAACTTCTTCAGGCTCCGTAATGCCTCAACAAACCCCACAGTTGCACCGTACTCCACTCCTTCCACTCCTCAGGAGCAAGGATACTCCAGTAAGTAGTCATACAGCACCTACCAAGGAGCAACAGAACAACTTACTCAACTGCTCAACCCACACAATCTCTCCAAATCACATGCCCAGTCCCCCACAACTGTCAGCCCACAGCATGTCAACCACCACACTTGCAGCCTCCCCAGCCATATCCACAGCACTGCGACCACCACTACAAGCAGGTCTTCCAGTCCAAATTACCCCCATAAGGGTATCCCACCCAAAGGTCCCAGTGTCAGAATCAATGTCACCAGTATGTAATGGAGTATCAGAGTCCTTGTTGCCCCCCCCCCCCCCGGAGGATGCATCCCCTCACACCTCCAACTCCCACTGCAGCACTGTTGCCTTAGAGTCCATGGTGCCATCATCCTGCATCACCAGGCAGCCTGAGGCGCCCTGCGCAGGCAGCGATGCACTCCCAGCACGGGCCACCAGTGCACACGCTGCCCAACACTGGTATGGAGTGGTTCAGCTTCACTCAGTGGATGCCCCTGGTATGGACCAGACATGTAACGCCACGATCAGACATCCTCTAGGTGGTCAATGACACAGTCATTGTGCCACGACGACAAAGTTTAGCTTGATAAAGAAGCATATACCTAAACAATTAGCGCTGAGCCGCTTTTTGACTTCCAGGAATGTTTGATAACTCTCCTGCACTTTCTGTGTGTAGTCTGGGTTAATTACAATGTTCCTGTTCTCCAAAAATTGGGAACAGGAGCCTCCCTGGCAGCTTGCAGGATCAAATCTCTGTCCTTATAATTCAAACGGTGAGCAGTAGGTGCCCTTGGAGAAGCACCAGTGAGAGGGACTGGAACCAAGGCCCTGTGGGCTTGTTCAATAACAAAGGCAGTAGATAGCCCCGTAAGCCGCAGTTCGTTCCTCACCGACTGTTTCAGGAAATGCTCTACGGACTGCCCCTCCGTCTGCCCAGTGAAATCCGGCAGGTATAAATTATTCCTGCTTCAATGTCCCTCAGCTTCTTCAACTTTAAGGTTCCCAGTGAGCGTGTGCCACCTGCTGCTTTATTTATCGCACCTCTGTCTGAAAGGATGGAATGTTAGATTTCGCACTGTCCAAACTATCCAACTTTTCGCAAATCCACCTGGAGCAGATTCACTTCAAAGGACACTCCTGCAATTTGTCCTTATAGAGCCATCCTTGACCCCCTAAATGGCTTCCACGAGGACAGCACGCAATGGTTCCTGCTGGCACCACGGAGAGTACTCTGGTATAGCATGAGGACCCAATCTGGTGGGTCTCAATGTTCTTGAGTGGGGTAGTGCACTGTGTGATGGTGTTACCCTGCTAGTGCCCCTGGGACCTATCCTTTCCCATGGTAAACGTAAGACAATGTAGAATGCCAGCTCCAGCTTCACCCCAAAGTGAACAAGTGCCCCCACAGCAAGCTTCAGATCAGCTAGCAAGCACCGCGGGCAGGAAGCAGGGGTTTGCACCACCTGGACCCCTCAATACAGAGAAAGAACAGTCTTCCCAGGGCCACTACACGTGGGGAGACACCAGGATGCCACAAAGAAATGTGGAACTGTGACCGGGGAGAAGAATCACCCACGAATGGTCCCGGGGAGGTAACAAAACAGTGCACTCCAAGCCAGTGTTATTGACCTCCAAGTTAAGCAGTCTAGAAAAATGAGGCCACTTCTTGTAGCCAACAGCTTCAGTCCTCCACCACAAGTGAGCCGACAACAACAAGGGCCCTAATGAAAAGGAATACATGTCCCACTGAAGCAGAGTATCACTCTTTACAGACTCAGGGCTCCCCATTCCTCCAATGCCCTCACAAAACAATCTCACCCCAACAAAGGGCTTCTTGGAGTCCAGACAGTGGAAATCCAGCCCTCACCCCAGATGCACGGCACCTCCAGAGGCCATGCAGTCGAGGACCCCCAGCAGCGAGCACAGAACCTCCAGCCACTGCCTCACCACTTGGCCTTCGCTGAGCAGTCCCCAGTCTGTACTGGGTGAAAGACCTGCCACATTCTGCTGAACGCAGGAGATCATGGGCATGGCCAGCCCTGGTGTCAGTGCAGTTTAGGGCTTGCCGCCCGGGCCAATCATTACGTCCGTGAGCCTGGATGGGGTCTTTAGCCATTACCCAGCGCCTGTATATGCCCCCAAAGAGCTGGCTCAAAAAGATATAACAGACTAAGCAGTCTGCTTCACCCCACCACCACCAGTGTCACAGGAGCTACTGCACTGACATTTTCACCTCATCATGCAAGGCTCCCTCAGGAGCTGCAGGCAATACTGCGGACACATGGAGGGGCCTCAATGGCATGTCCGGTGCCGGGGTAAAGTATCCTGGCTACACAGCACCGTAAATGCCCAGCGCAACCGCCTGTCCCCCGAAGCAGTCCGCTGGGTACCACCCACCTTGGCTAAAAGCTCCTTCCGGTGCCCGATGCACCGCCACAAGACAGAGCAGTAGACAGTGTTCACAGGACCCCTTGTCCTGCATCGCAGCAAGTCTTGGGCTGTCGGGCAGGGTACTCAAACCTCTTCCCGCACTTGCATGTGTCCCAGCGGGCTGGATCAATCACCCCTAGCAAGGTAGTATGGCCGCTCCGTCCAGCACTGGTCATAGGCCCACCCAGACCTGCGACAACCGGCTAAGCTCCCCCTGGAGTCAGGATTAATGCTGCAGTGGTAAATGCAGTGGACGGGGCACCTGTAGACTGCAGTCACCTCAGGAGTGCGTGTCGACCTCCGTGGGGTGCTAAATCTCCATGAAGTTGCCCAGTCTTCCCTCAAAAGCAGGCAGAGGCATGTACCGTTCGGTGGCTGAAGGATGACCACATATCAGCTGGATACAGCTGTGGGGGGGATAGAGCTCCCTAGGGTTGTGTCCTATCGGCCATCTTGGTTGGCCATGCCCTAAAAGGTTTTAATTTAACACACAAGACAATTAAAGGACTATGGCATTTCTGCTTTTCTGTGGCTACTAACATTCTATTATGTATTATTTACAAGCATCTCAAAAGTAGGCGTTGACAAGCATTTGTTTACAAAAAGTTTTTAAAAACCTGTAATACTACCTAGGTACTTCCCCCTACACCACTTAAGGGAACGTTAAGAAGAGCACTGAGGCAGGCCTCTTACCTAAAAAGAGTAAAAAGTTATGAAAGCCATAGAAGCATTAGGGTGCTTAATACATCTTGCGTACAGAATATGAACATGCTGTCCTTCAAGTTTTTGCTCTGGACTCTGTAAACAGGTGTTTTTGAACAAAAGGATAACAAAGTATGAGATCTGCTACATATCCCAGTTAGTGAAAATGAAATTTCCCCCAACCCCAAAAAAATGTCTAACATTTTCACTAATGTATATGTACAAGGGAGAGGGGGTGAGAGAAAAAAAGGTTTCAACTAGACAGTCTTAAAGACTATGTGCAGTCTGTGATTTTTGCAGCTATACTTGAAGACATCCCAGTTAGTAAGAGCTGGGTGGAGCAGAATTATAATTGAACAGAAGGTGAAAGGAACTTGGGGAAGCAACCCATAGGGCTAAAAATGTTTTCGTATAAGGGTAAAAGACAACATCCTATAGTCAGTTCAATCTATTTGCAGATGTCCTTTCATCTGTCCACCATGGGTGGTTATACTTTAACAGGTCAGAGATCAAAATGAAAATAGAATTGAAATGAGAAGCAAAAGGGGGACTGTGGGAAGTGGGTCAAGGGTTGCATTTGGAGACAAAACATGTTGTCCAAGCTCACAAGTAATATTGTAAATACATTATTTGGTTAACTCTCTTTTGGTTCATTGTTATAATATCTTGAGGAGTGCTGGAACAAGATGCCTGGAAACCACCAAACCAAACGGTAAATGCACTTAAGCACAGAACTTTTTGAACAGCTTCTTGTTTTGACCCTAGCCTGTTGAATTCACACCACAGTTTATTATGTAGCCTTTCTCATCAAGACATTCTGGGATGGACACTTTCTTAAATTCCTTCAAAACTCTGAGTTATATCTAACTAGAGCCAATGTTATTCTTTAGCAATGCCAGGCATTTATTGCACAAGGACTCCAAAGTTTACCTTCTAGTAATTTTAGTGAAATTTGAAATTATGATTTTTCTTTTATCTTGGACTAACACTTAATATCTTGCCTGAAGTGTTGGTACCTGGCAGCCTGTCAACTCTTTGCTTTTCTCTGTGGTTTTGCTAGTGTATTTTCATGATTTCACTACTACAGAAAAGGCACCCACCAAAGGGTACTTTTATGAACTATGAGTGAAACAACCTTATACTCAATTTGACTGTTACTAGATTTGAAACATTTTCTTCTCTCTCATGCATTAGTAAAAGAGATGTGCTTTTTGCTGAAGTAATTCCGAACCAATAAAATCAGGGAAAAGGTGGATACCAACAATACACATTCTTTCAAGAAATGGCTCAGGATATGACTGAAAGCACTCCATGTCACCTGTAGAGGAATGCTTTGCGTTAACTTTGAAACCAAAATAACCATGCTGAACAGGACCAGCTTTAAAGGACTAGAAAGGTTTTTTTGGAATACTTCTTAACATATACATAGTAAAAGTAATATCCCTACACCACTTCTGAGCCCCTCTAAGATAGAAAAATAGTGTCTTAGACATTTTATGTACAACTGAGAGGACCCATGAATACATCAGTGGTGATGTTGTTCCAATGATGATAACGCTAAACCTTTCCATCTCCACCTTCCACCCTCCACCCTCTTCCAGACCTGGGGAAACCTACTAACATGGAATAATGGCGAACAACAGGGCTTATAGCAGCCTTTGGGCACTTCTTAGCCACTGTTGAAACCTTGGATATGGCTTTGTCTTTTACCTGAAGCATATGATCTTGGACTGGGAGGCGACACCGAGGAAAAGGAGGCAACTTTCTGATGCTTAAATTGAAAGTGGCATAAAGCCTTGAAAACTGAAAGGCATTTAACTATGGTCTATTCCAGTGGTTCCCAACCTGTGGTCCGCGAATCCTCCTCAGGGGGTCCGCTACTAACTCAGCTAAGCCTGCTATTCAGGTTGATTTCACTATTTGTTTAGGAGGCTTAATCGTGGCATAACCATATACTCAGATTTATTATTAAAGTGCACAGTCAGTAAAAAACCATTAAACATAATTACACTAAGACTAATATTACGAATGTACCCGATTGCCAGCGGGCTGGATACTTTGTTTTGTATATTATTTTTGTGTATGATTTTTAGTCTTGATTTTATGGTTGTGTGCATTTGCTCTTGCCACAAATAACTGAACAAATTTAACAACCCTTATGATGAGGCATATGTGTTAAGGATTGAGACCCTGTGTGAATGTTTGACTACAGGCTCTTATTCCAGCTTGAATAAAAGGGCCCCTCAGCAATTTCCTTCTTTCAGGGAGTAACTCTGGGCAGACACACAGGAAATGAATCATCTTGTTTCCCTTCCCACAAAGCCTGTACATTACTTTCAGATGTTCTGGACCAGGGAGGAATCTGGTTCAGAGTTGGGTGAGACCCAAAACTAAGGGACATGAACGGTAACTTCAGATGGAATGGATATCCGGGGTCAAAAAAAGGCTGGGTTTAATGGAGTTTAAAGGAATTAATGACATGCCAGGTGTACACCTTCTGTGCCAGGCGAGCTTTATCCTCCTGTAAAGAGAGTGCCTGGCAGTTCGATTGATGTGTTTGTTAAATTCTTTGGATGAGATTTGCAAGTTCTGTGGGCTGCGGCAGCAACAGGGCTTCTCAGCGGCCCAATTACTGCTCACTCTCCCCAATTATCAACTCGGTGTCCGCTTTGCCCTGGGTGGCTCCTGTGGCTCACTCACCAAAACCAGAAACCGTAAATGCTTTTACCCTGAAGCATAACCATATACTACTACTGAGCCCAGTCTGCCAGCACAGACGTACAACAGTCAAACCAGTGCGACTGAGTTAGCTTCCAACTCCCATGGCATTAGTAACTTCAATGAGGCCAATGAGTCTTGCTTAAAACCTACAGCTCTGTCTTCTTACCCAAGTAGGAAGACCAAGCCTTACCCTTCATGTGTATTTCCAGATATTTCCCGAGTGACATTGAAGAGGCTGTGTTTGCATTACATGTACTTGTTCAGAAACTTTGAAGCAGCCTCCTTGGATTGTAATTTGCTCCAGACCTCATAAGTGGGATGGATGGCTTGGTGCTCAATACAAAGTGCTTAGTTCAGCAGAGCAGCCAAAAAAGCCTAAGTGTGTAGATGTCCTCTTTTTTGGAGGACCTGGAGTCTCAAATGAAGATAAACGTAAGCACTTCTGTCTAGGAGTGGGCATAACTTGCATAAGTACAGCCAACTTAAACGAGATGATGCAGAATTATCCCAGGAGCGTAACACAGCATTCAGCACTACTTTCTTAGCACAAAATGTACCCTCATGTCCAAAATGGACTTGAGGATGCATGTTGCAGTAAGAAAATAGCACTAAATGCAATAGAATCTGAACAGCAGCAGCTGCTCAAGCTTCATAAGTTTGTTGGTCCTGTGCTCCTGCAGTAGAGGTTTTCTGGCAAATTACTCATGATTACACAAACAGGCATAGTCATGAAATGTTTGGTAATTTTGCAACAAAAGATGAACTCGAAATTACCAAAACTAGTCCGGCACAATTAAAATTTCACCCAGAACTACTTCTGTACCATTTAGATGGGTGCAAATGGTCAGGGTCAAACATTCAGATACAGAGTCAGTTTCTAGATCCTTTATGGATAGGCCCTTGCAAAGAGGATCCTGGTGTATGGTTGGGCCAAGTACCTGTCTGATGGTGGAGTGCCTGGGGCACGTTCAGAGGGGGCTGTGGGACTGGCATCTTTAATGACAGAATAAACAGAAAACAAGCGCTGGTGAATTGACAGTGGTTCAATAGCCCAATTGCGGAAGAACCTCTGGTGTTGGGAACCATCGAGACCCGGGGGCAAGTTGATCCTTGAGATAGTTGGACCAGTCTGCCTGGATTTCAAGTCTCTGCCATGACAGAATCCACATTTCCAGACAGGGGATCAGCAGGGTACACCAACATGAAACAATCGATCCAAGATATCCCACATATACTAATTGTTTTCCAATGAGATTTGAACCTAAGACTGCATCAAATGCCATTACAAACTTATCTCCTTCCAGAATCAGTTGGATGAGCAAAGAGGGTTCAAAGCTGCTCTGGTGTTGGAGCAATATATCAATAAACCTTCAACAGACGGTCAGGAGAGAGAGAACGACTCAACCAGTGCTACAGTGTATATACCTGTACTTCTTATGCCTCCTGTGTCTTCCTTTTGAGATGTCTCAATTACTGATTCATCAGTCATCACCCACTCAGTATAAACTACACCAAGAGGCAGATGGAGCTAAGAGCAAGTACACAGGAAAAGGAATATTGAGGAGATTGTGCCCCCATCACAACAGAGCTGCAACAAAGTGTGTTTCCAGGAGCAGATATTTCCTTCATAGTACAATGTGCCAGGACTGTGTGGTGGGCTATGCAGTAATGCCACAAGAAGGAGAGACTGGGCCAATCCCACAATGATCTCTGCACTCCGCTGGATGAGATCAACAAAATAGTGCAAAAGAGTATTTTAAATGGATGGGGGTTTGGTCCCTGGATAGTTTTCAGCTCCCAGTGCTTGGTGACCAGAGTCTTCACCTTGAAAACTGGAACAGACCGAAAAAGACTGTAGACAGAAATGTAAGCTATCTGGAAGGGATGCCTCACTGCTTCATTGACCGGAAATAGCAGCAGCACAAGAATGAAGATGAGAATAGATAGATAGCCAAAAGGTATTTCTAAAGGTAATGAATATCTAAAAGAGAAAGGAAGCAGATAAATCTGTGAGGTCAGAATAAATGTCAGTGTGATAATCTGTGTGTGATTGAGCACACATCTACGTAGGAACATATGGAACATATAGATAAGGTAATTGTAAAGTCCAAGTAGTGGAGAATGACCCAACAGGACAGAGGCGTAACTAAGGGAGTAATGAAGCCAATTAAGCGGGGAATCAACAAAGAGGTAATTTAAAAAATTTAGGAAGAGAAGGCACTTACTTGAGGGTAAAGGCAGAATGTATCTGCTCTGAGAAGACGGTTCATGGGAAAATCCTCAAAACATTTTACACTGAACTGCAAATAAAAGAATAAGTGAGGATCCAACTAAGAACTGGGAAGCCTCAAAGGGGAGAGGGCACAAATACAAGAACTCACAAAAGGCACTGGAGAGAGGCAGCTGCAGATTACAAAAGCCTGCAAGGAGGAACTCGATAGGAATGGGAACTGCAAATTCACATCCACCAAATGTCTACGGACTGCTCCTGTAGGTTAACCATGAACTGAAAGACACTCAATTCAGATCAGTTTTGAAAACCCTGTAGCCAATCTCTTGACTCTTCTTCCTAAAGATTTATTTGTAATGTCTCTACAACACGGTTGTCACAATTGGGTCAGGGAAATAATTAGAGGGTTTAAGCAGGGCATTGCTGTTAATCAACTACATCTGCGATATCTCTTTAAAATGTGTTCCTATTCGAGATTTTATGTAAAAAGTAGGGCAAGGGAGTATATTTAAAAAAAAACATAAAAGAAAGGTGTAATTATTTTCACTTTGTACTGAAAATGCCCTTTCATTTACTATCAGAATGTCAATTACGAATGAAGCAGAGAATTTGTTGTATATTTTAACATATCAGAGAGTTTTCTTCTTTTTCTCCCCCAGAATCCATTCAATATCCAAATGAGATGACATTAGCTTTTTGTATGCTTTTCAATGAGAGCAAATATTTTCTAGGTTATAGATTTGCTGGCTTTGGCGCCATTTACGTTCAGTAGTTGGAAGATTACTTTTCTTGTTGAACTCCTTGAAGTACAAAAAAGCTGATCTCTTGGCTTTCAGCTTTTTTTCTAACAGGCAAAATGGCATTTATGGTTTCATATGCAGTCTCATTATACTGAGAGTTGAGACCCACAGACTTCTTGATAACTATAAGAGGGATAATAGGAATACCAAACAAAAGGTTATTGAGGTTTAAGTTCTTAATGTCTCAAACTGAATATGTTTGTACCCGGATGGCCAGTGATTGAGAACTTGGAGAAAGGAAAGGAGAATATAATTATTTAGTGGTCAGATTAAGAAACTCATATTTGACCATTATCCCCAATGTTGTCCAGTTTTGGCAATGATATTTCAAGTATTGTAACCTTTATGTGAGAAGGTTCCAAACAATGTTGGACAAGATATTTATTTAGGAAGAAAGCGGAGAACAGGAAATCAGTAGGACCATTCGAATGACCCCAATGTAGACTGAAAGTTTCAGAAATGTATTGATGAGGATATGATCAGTTTGGTAGGTTTATGTTCCATGTGATTTCTACAAAGGTAAAGTTCTCTCCAGATGGCTAATATATCATATTAGTTCTTGTGCTATGGTGCAATAAATAGAGTTCAGTTTCAGAGCCAGGCACCAAAAAAAACAGGAGAAAGATTCTGATTTCTACATCATTTGGGGTTCAAATAGTATGGCTATCTTGCCCTCATTCTTTCCATCCTGCATTTAGGACATAATTGAGTAACCACGGGCCAGAAAAAGCTCCATAATGCCTCAGAGAACCCAAGTGCAGCAACTAGACTTGTGCCTGGTGTCTGACAATAAGTGCATATGCTGTTAGTGATTAAATGGGAGGATATCAATGCTCCCTGGCTAGCAATCAGGCCTTCCATGGATTACTTCTTGTGGATACATTTGTGCACTACTCTCCGAAGGAAGCCATCCAAAAGGCATGTGTACATTCACCTGGCTCAGGTCTGAGTTGGATGAAGAGTGTTTTACAATGGTAGCATCAGCTCCAGAAAGAAAAAAAAAAAAAACTACCAATGACCCCCATTATGAAGCGTGATTGCATGTCACAGAGGTGGTTTTGGAAAACAAAAACATTGGTCATACTGCTGAACTGCAAACCTCCAAATAGTGGAAAGGCACACTACAAAGTGTACGGGTATAATGGTGTTCTACCATTACATATCCAACTAAACTACAACTGGTCTTATCCCTAGACAGGAAAATGGAATGTAAATTCATACCCATTATTACAGATCGAATATGTCGGACATAGTGAGAACATTAGCTCGAAATCTGTTCTATCATGAGATGAATGCCCGAGAAAATTGCGTTTCAGCAGGCAGGGATTTTAATCCTTGAATAATAATTACGCTGTGCTATTTTATGTGAAGTGCTACAGAAGCGTGTGGACATACTGAAACTGAAAATTTTCCACAAAACACACTATGTGTAACAATTCAGCACTGATTAGTGCCATGTTTTAACAACCCATCTAACTTTCAGAAGATTTTGCACTTTTTATATTTTGTTTGTGGACAAATTCCAAATTGTGGATGCCTGAACTGAAAAGGGCCTCCCACCTATCTATTCCAATTTTACTGATAGATCTGTCAGCGGTCTCTTGATTATAATGCGTGCTTATGGAGACACTGCTTTCCCTCCTCACCCTCAGCAGAATGAGGTTCCCGGTGAACAGTGGGTTCCTGTGAATACAATGCTCAGCCTGGTTGGGCTCTACAATGGATGGGACCTCAAACTGTGTCTCGGAGCCAAAATGGAGCCGGGACACCACAAGTAGAGGTGACGTCTGTCTAAAGATGCTCAGCAGAGGCTACAGAGAAATCGACTTACAGCCCCCATACGGTAACAGTGGCTCCAAGCACAGACTCCTCACACTTCAGTATGGCTTCTTGCACCTTCCTGTGGCTCAACAGGACTACCAACCCCACTCACACAAATGAGTGGCAATCATTTTAAAGTGAGGACCCAGGGCGAGCTTTCCCCCTGGACCACAGCACCTAGCAAGTCACCTCTCCACTCACCCCCCCCCCTAGGCATGCAGAGTCAAAGCACCACCACTGGCCAGCATACCAGTTCGGAACCTCATCCACATCATACCACATAAACTTCCCATGCCAGTAGTGTCCTGACTCAGTGCTTGCACTACAGCATAAATCCTGACTGGGCACAGCTGAGGACGGAGTAGTATCCCAGCGCTGTAGCTAGCTGGTATCACAAGGTCTGACTGCCACTACCCAGGTGGAGACTCTTGTGTTGCTCCTAGGCACAACTGTTTCTCTATAACTCAAAAATATCCTCCCTACTTCTATATCCTCCCCCAGGGCAGATTCCAAACATAGCTACTACATGGTGAGGGGCAAACCCCCCTAAATCCATGCAGTGGAATGGTTGGGCCGCAGCAAGCCCTGTAGCCCAAGGATATATGGAGTGCTTCCTGCCTGAAATTTTATCTGAAATCGTCTCCATTAAGACAGACTCTAAAACATGCCTAAAGGAGGCTCGTAAAGATATTACCCAACTGGAAAACACTGGAGGTAAATCTAAAACACTCAGCAGACACAAGAACGTAAGACCAAGAGATGCTATGGCGTGTGGTGCACTAGAAGAACAACGGGCTGATCTGCAAACAAAGCAAGAAAACATCGAAAATCGAAGCAGCTGCAACAACATACTCGTCCCAAGCATTCCTAGAGGACTGGAAGGAGATGATATAATGAGCTTTACCAAGGACCTCCTTCAGGAAATCAGAGGCGATCCAGAAGTGCCCCATGAAAACTCTACTCCGCCTACAGAACACTCTCTAGCCTAAATCAACCAAAGAGCTCTTTGGACTTTACTGCAAAAATATACTTCTTTGAAAAGAAGGAAGCTTTCACGTGGGTCACTGTAGTAAAGTAGCCTCTTTCTAGCATGGTCATCCCCACTTTTGGCCTGTTTGTGACTGTGTGTCAGTGTGTTTTTACTGTGTCACTGAGATCCTGCTAGCCAGGACCCCAGTGCTCATAGGTTGTGGCCTAATATGTATGCCTCTGTAGTGCCTAACTGTGTCACTGGGGCTCTGCTAACCAGAACCTCAGGGCTTATACTCTCTCTCTCTGCGTTTAAATTGGTCACTGTAGGCCAGTGACTTCATTTACCAATTTCAATTGGCATACTGGACCCCCTTATACGTCCCTAGTATATGGTACCTAGGTACCCAGGGCATTGGGGTTCCAGGGGATCCATATGGGCTGCAGCATTTCTTTTACCACCCATAAGGAGCTCAGACAAACCCTTACACAGGACTGCCATTGCAGGCTGCGTGAAATAGTGCACACACTATTCAACAGCCATTTTCATTGCACTTAAGTAACTTATAAGTCACCTTTATGTCTAGCCTTCACTTGCTGAAGGTTGGGTGCAAAGTTACTAAGTGTGAGGGCACCCTTGCACTAGCAAAGGTGCCCCCACATGGTTCAGGGCCATTTCCCCATACTTTGTGAGTGCGGGGGACGCCATTACACGCGTGCACTACATATAGCTCAATACCTATATGTAGCTTCACAATGGTAACTCTGAATATGGCCATGTAACATGTCTAAGATCATGGAATTGTCCCCCCCCCCCCCCCCCCCCCCCCATTCCAAATCTGGTATTGGGGAGCCAATTCCATGCATCCTGGAGGCTCCACCATGGACCCCCAGTACTGCCAAACCAGCTCTCTGAGGCTTGCACTGCAGCTACAGCTGCTGCCACCTCACAGACAGGGTTCTGCCCTCCTGGGGTCTGGGCAGCCCAGTCCCAGGAAGTCAGAACAAAGCATTTCCTCTGAGAGCAGGGTGTTACACCCTCTCCCTTTGGAAATAGTTGTTACAGGCTGGGGAGGGGTAGACTTCCCCAGCCTCTGGAAATGCTCTGATGGGCACAGATGGTGGCCTCCTTGCATAAACCAGCCTACACCGGTTCAGGGACCCCTTTTCCCCTGCTCTGGCGCGAAACTGGACAAAGGAAAGGGGAGTGACCACACCACTGCCCATCACCACCGCAGGGATGGTGCCCAGAGCTCTTCAAGTGCGTCCCAGACTTCAGCCATCTTGCTTTGCAAGGTGTGGGGGCACTCTGGAGGGCTCTGAGTGGCCAGTGCCAGCAAGTGACGTCAGAGACCCCTCCTGATAGGTCCATACCTGATAAGGTAGCCAATCCCCCTCTCAGGGGTATTTAGGGACTCTCCTGTGGGTTCTCTGCAGATTCTGCTTGAAAGTTTCCTTTAGGAATCCTCTGCAACAACTTGAGACTCTTCTGACTTTGGATCAACTGCAGCCTGCTCCAAGAAATGCTGTAACTGCAAAAAAGTGTCTACAAGAGACAGTTTTCTTCAGCAACCTCAGCTCCCAGTCAGCAACTGCAACAGTTTCCATAGTGTGCATGCTCTGCGGACTCCCTGTCTTCATCCTGCACCAGAAGGACCGAAGAAATCTGTGGAGTGACGGAGTCACTCCCGTGCTCCAAGCAGGCACCTTTCAAGACGACTACCGGTACCCGGGGACTCCTCACAGCGACGACCATGTTCCTAAGGACACAGAGGGTGGACATCATCGACATAGACTGTCCTGAGGTCCTGCTGCCGTAATTTGGAGGAGGTAAGACCTTGCCTTCCCTGAGAGTGATGGTACCCCCGTGTATTGCGTCGTCTTCGCCTCCTGAGGCCTCTATGCACTCTTTGCAAAATTCCTTCGTGCACAGCCTGGCCCAGGTCCCCAGCACTCCATCCTGGAATGCTCCACTCACTGAGTTGTCTCCGGCTGCGTGGAACCTTCTTTTGTTGTGTGCATCAACTGCGTTTTGCACCTCCTTTGAACCCGGGTCCTGTGGCTCCTGGGGGTGCTGGCATCCTGAGGGCTCTCTAAAGTGCTGAGAGCTCCCTCTTCCTCCTCACACAGAGTTGAGGCCCCCAGGTTCCTCCTGGGTCCATCCAGCGCAAAACACACTTTTGTCGTAGCCAAGGCCTGTTGGCGACTTCCAACATGAAATCTCATCTGCAACGATCGCCACGCCGTGGGACATCTTTTGCATCACGCAGGAACCCGCTGGCATCTTCTTAGGGTGCATTTTTGCAGTCTTCGACTATCCGGGGACTCTTCATTTGCACCCTCTTCTCGGTTAGCAGGGGCTCCTGTCCTTCCTGGAACTTCCTTCAACTTCTGGACTTGGTCCCCTTCCTTTGCAGGTCCAATAATACAGCAGTTGTTCTTAGCAAACTCAGTTGGCTGCTGCAAAATCCTAAAAACGAAGTGTAGTGTGTCCTAAGGAAACTTTCAGTACTTTACTCCTCCTTTTCTGGGCTCTGGGGTGGGCTAATTTACTTACCTTTACTGTATTCTTACTCTCCCAGCGTTTCTGTACACACTACACTTGTCTAGGGGGGAATCTGTGATTCACATTCCACTTTTTTAGCATATGGTTTGTGTTGCCCCTAGACCTATTTTCTCCCATTTAATTTTATAGGATTTCCTACTGTTTGCATTGTTCTATGACTATTTACTTGTCTAATTTTGGTATATATTGTGTATAATACTTACCTCCAGAAGGATTATTGTCTCTAAGATATTTGTTTGGTACTGTGTCACTCAAATAAATACCTTTATTTTTGGTAACACCGAGTATTGTCTTTACTTGTGTATAAGTACTGTGTAACTATAAGTGGTATTGCATGAGCTGTGCATGTCTCCTAGTTTAGCCTAAGATGCTCTGCTATAACAACCTCTATCAGCCTAAGCTGCTAGAACACTACTACTTTACTAATAAGGGATAACTTCACCTGGCATAATGTGTAACTATCCAAGGTACCCACTACAAACCAGGCCAGCCTCATACAGTCACCAGAGGGAGAGGGGGGGAGTGAGAAGTTAAATTATGAGGTCCCAATATCCAACTCTTACAATACCTATCACTTGTCACCTTTATTAAAAGCAGAGGTTTCAGGTCATTTACGGACTTCCTATAATAGTGCAGTGTCAAATATCAATAGGGTTACCCATGTAGGCTCATGTTCCAGTGGTATGGAAAGCAACACTATGTACACTCGCTCTCAGAAACCAGGGCAATACTAGGCCTGCCCCAGGAAACTGAAACTGAGGGCATTATCCAGAGGTGCATGTCAAACTGACCTCCAGAGCTTCGACCAAAGTATCAAATCATATGTTGCTGGTACAGAACACGTAGGGGAAGGGGCACAAGTTCAATGGATGCCAAAGTTCGCTTAAATCTCTAAAATATGAAAAAAGAAAACCAAACCAGCAAGCCACCTCCCCACCAGAAGAATACTCCCTTACTGTGCAGACTCCTATGACTCCGGATCACACCTACTCCTTGAGGGGGTCTACAGAGGCTAGCAAGGACCAAGAGACTAATATCTGTGATACTAGTCTTGAGTAAACTCTGACCTCCCATCTTTGTTTCAAGCACTGATCCTGACCCTACCCCCCGCCCCCCCAATACTCCTTTTACTTCTTTCCCATAGAGGGGGTCCACTTTTTCAGTGGATAAGATGTGGTTAGACCCTGTTGGCCTTTTGAATTATGACTCTGCGAGGGCTGGATGAGAAATCAAGGGAATACTGGGGGAGCTGCTTTGGTTGTTTAAGGTATTAACAGTTGACTATCTTGCATCTGACTCCCACCCGAATATGATGAGCAACCCTCACACATTCAAACTTCCCTCAATAAATGTATAAGGCCTAAACTTCACCTAACAAACAATCTGGTATGGAGATACCTCCTATAACATGATCCCCATGTCCTCTTTCTCCAAGAAACGCACCTGTTCAAGAAGGAGCACCAGCGCATGTGACACCCCAAAGACCCTCACCCATTTTGGGCTTCCCCAAGTAACAAAACCACATTGTGACTATACTGTGTAAACCAAAAATGGAGATGTGGAAGGCCGCTATTGAACATCAAAAATCCAGAGGGGAAAACAACTGTGGCAATGCTAAATTTATACGCCCTTCTAAGACCTCACAAGACCCTTATATTTGCTCTCTACTAAGGAAGCAACATTTTGAGAGCCAAGGGGATATTTTAGTGGGCTCTTTTGGTTGGGGGTGGGAGGTCAAATTCACATGGGACACAAAGATAGAAACCTAAACTCCTACAAGGGAGGGTGCAATGTCAGCCCTCCAGAAAAGAGAACACTGAACTGGGTCCAAGTTGATGCATGGTGCCACTTCCGCACATGACTTTAAGGACTACTCATTTTACTCCCATGTACATACAACTTACTCACATGTAGATTATGCATGTCACTCATTTGGTCCTTCAAACACTAGACTCTGCCTTACTCTGGCATATGGTTAACAGACCACAAGCATCTAGAGTTACCTGGACAGATGGGCTCCACCTGCCTCGCTGTCCATCCCAATGGCAGTAGAATACGCAAATACTGAGATCCATTGAATATATCCACCAGTCACAATCCAATCAAAGAATATTTTACAACTCCTCCTCTTATGTATCTTTCCACATACTTTAGTACGTGTTTAAAGTCACCATTAGGGACCCTATTATCATTACCAAAATAGACAGGGCCAGGAGGGCACACCACCTTCCTTGCGCGATTAGACAAAAAGAAACCCACCTAAACATAATCAAAGCAAACCAGCCATTAAGGCGGCAACTAAAATGCCATTGAACAAATCATGTAGAACAAGTTCTTTCTGGCTCTGAGGCAGTGCTTTATGACAAAGGGGACAAGGTGGGCATTCTTCTGGCATGCAAAATCAAACTACATGAGACCAAATCCTAGTTTGCTTAAGTTAAGCCACATTCTGGCACCTGGACTACAAAGGAAAGGGCAAAACATGAAACCTTCCGCAGAGTCTATCATGCTATTTACAATCAATGGAGAGCGATTACAGCAGACAGAGACGCCCTCTTATATTTGTGACTTGACCCCTCTCTCCCCACAGCATAGGGAACTGCTTGAATGTCCCACAGAGCCTACTGAGATGAGACAAGCTCTTAAATCTATTCCGCCGGTAAAGTCGCTGAGGTGTGATGGTCTCCTGCTGGATTTTGAGAAAGCGTTCTTCCCCTGCTTACAAGACCAATTGACCACTTTGTTCAACTCCTTTACACAATGTGCTAGGCTCACTCATATCATGTGAGAGACGGGGATTGTGTTGATCCCTTACTCGGGCAAAGACCCGCCTAACTGCGCTTCATACCACCCAACTGCACTCCTAAACACGGATACGAAAATACACAAAAATACTTTTACCTCGACTGGACTGCCTGGCTTGGCCTGAATGACCCGGATCAGGTCAGCCTCATTGTAACAGTAAGGGAGAGGACAACATTTAGGGCCTAACTCACCCTGTTGAAAAAGCTCAGGTGCAACATCTCAGCTCTACTGATATGTCTTGAAGTGGAGAAAGCATTTGACCTCCAACCACTGCCTATAAAGAGTAGTAAAATGCAGGCAATATTGGGTAGATCATTCAGGGACTGGTTACACAAGGTAAATCTGTTTGCAGGTTAGTTACTCCTTACTGTGACTAACTCCTACAAGCCTTTGCAGGCCATGGTGCAAGTATTAGATAACTTTCAACTTGTATTGGGCTCCAGAGTTAAAGAGAAACTCCATATCCTAACTATGACAAGCTTCGCCCTTCCCGAAAACCTCCCCCCTACAGCGACCACTAGTCCATTTTTAACAGGCTACCACCTCCATTACCTACCTCTGCCTTAATATAGCAAATTATGCATCAAAGAGACCTGGCTGAGTATTGAGAACCATCTTGAAGATACTACAGGCCATGAAAAATCTCCTCTCCCACTCGCTAAGGTGAGTCAGATTTGTCTGGGCAAGTTATTTTACATTCTGGCGAGAATGCTCGAGCTGGCAAAGAATAGGTGTACTGTTTGTTCAGAAAGAGAATGAGCAATAAAGATGTCTTTACATTTTGTTTTTATCTTGTCACGTTTGCTATGCATTGAAAGACAAAGGGCAAATGCCAGCTTATGTTTTCTTAGAAACTGCTGCTTATTTTATGCTGGAAATTGATGTTTGCAGTCAGATAAAGAATAGTAAAGCTACAGGATTTATTTTTAAACGAAAGGCTGTAGGATGCCATTTTTTAAAACAAAACATTTAAGGAACTTGTAAATGAACAGTACAAATATTTCAATATATATCAGCAATTAGGAAAGAACAACTGTTTTGTAATTCATGCATGATGGAAACAGATTTTTACAGTATCAGAACAGATCAGAACACTTTACTTGGTGATTTGCAAATGATAAGTATTTGAAGAAATCCCACTTCCAAACATTATTGTTTGTACGCTAGTTGTATTATACCTGGGACAAAAGTTTAGGCTATTACTTCAAACAAAAGAATATTTTGTATTGTAGACATGCTGAACTCACATATTTGAAGGTGCCCTCATATATGATAATGAAGGAAAAGACAGCTCAGTGAAATATTTTTTTCCCCAGGAACACACAATTTGAGAGTAGTTTATGGGTCAAGAGCATCACAGTTAGGTTGAGTAGACTTGCAGACCTGGTAACATTTTGATGATTTTCCGAGGCCTGTACTAAAAGATGCTGTCCTTTATATATTTCATGGTTGGGGTGCATTAATGAATGTTATCAAAATTAATGTCCTTCCCAGAATTCTTTACTTTTTTCAATATGGCTTCCAACTGCCATACCTACCAACAGACATCACCTCCCTCCAGACCATACTGTGCTCCTTCATATTGAGTGCCCAAAAAACTTGCACTTCCATATTCTGTCTAAAGAAAAAGTTGGTCTGGCATGCTTCAATCTCATGAATTCTATTGGTAGACTTACCTACCTAATATCTCAAAGTAGGTGGTTAGGAAAAGTGAGAAGAACTGGTTGTATATGGACTGTGCAGTAGCATGTCGCCCGCAATGGGACCTGGCCTGGCTCTCCAGACAAGCAAGGCTGAGGAGTGCCTATGTAGTGACACTAACAAAGACTGTTTTGGATGTGAGGGACCATGTAGGTATTAAGAAGGGTTTTAGCCACTTTCCCCAGGACAGATAGGCCTACAGTATGAAACTAAGACTTCATACCAGCCCCAGGTCACACATTGTTATTCGAGTGTGAGAATGCATATTGCAGGACTCCAAGGGAACTCTTTCAAAGCGAGACCATAACATCATTTGACAAATGCAAACATGACTTTCACGTATCCTAAAAATCAAGACTGCATTATCATCAATTCAGACACTGGGCCTTATTATCCATCTAATGCATTAGCAACCATAAGACCATTTAAATGCTCTGAAAAACTGGCATGTGCATTGCAAAGGACCAATGGCCTTATGTGTAGAACATTTCGAACAATCCAGAATTTCAAACCCTTCATCAAGCACCCATTATCAATCTCAATGGGAAGGGGCCTGGGATTGGACAAACCAAACAAGCACTGGAAAAGTTTATGTAGGGACATCCCTGAAACACATAGAAGCATTCCCCAAACAGAATCAGCGTAAAAGTAAAGTACCAATGGTACATGGGTTCAGTGAGACTCAGTGGGGTGTATCCTAAAACATCAGCTCTACGTTTACTGCTGTAAACAAGCAACAGACACGTTTGTATATATTTGGTGATACCGTAGTCATACAAACATTTAGGGAAATCCTTGCTTATACTAAGGGGATACTAGGATACCCGGTTACAGCAGAACATGGCATCCTGATTCTGGGAATACGACTCTTGGAGATGGAGGGTATGACAGGCACTGATTGGGTGCTTATCGACCTCATGTCGAGAGCGGATAAGAAGCTCATTGCCCTTCTCTGGAAGAAATGAAAACACCTGGTTAGCTCTTTATGGTTTCATAGGTTGTGGTAAACGTTAGCCATGGAGCAGATAAACCATACGAGATCTCTGTCCAAAAATAAATGTATTGGCAAATGGCAACCTCTCATACTTGTCCTGATTGGAATTTTTCTGTTTTACTCCTGCGAGAACTCTGTTTGACTAATCTGGGGGTCGTGGGCTCTGAGGACATCATCCCACATTGGCTAGTCCTCCCCTGTACTATCCTGTAATACATATGAGGAAATATTCACATTGCTGCCCCATCCATCCTGTTATACACTCATGATTTATATCATACATCTCATTTGGCCAAGAAACATACACTTTCATGCCTCCCCCACTTAGCAATAAGACTCTTGACCGTCATGACCTTGCCCAGATGTATCAAATATTCATTTTGCATTATCTAAATAGTGAACTTTAGGTAATCACTATTTAGTTAATGCAAAAAACAAAATTGAGATTCCCTAACAGCGATTTCTTAAACTCGAAATCGCTATTAGGGAATTGCTATTAGGGAATGAGACTCCATACGCTCATATGGACCTGAAGACCCATAGGTGCAAATGGTTTTGCATCACTTAAATTGCAAATTCCTTTTAGGAATTCCCAAATTAGGAAATGCAAAACCAAGGGTGCTGAAGGCCTAAGACCCCCTTTGATGTACCTCCCCTGCCCCCAATAAAATATTGTGCATATGTAAAGCGCATGCATGCACTAAGGGCATGTGTGCGCTACATGCCGCTTAAAAAAATTAATTTCTAACTTCATTTTTAAAATTGCACATGACTACCACCAAGGTTGGTGGTAATTGCATTTCCTAAATTCCCAGTTCACATTTAGAAAATGCTTAGGGAATCGCAAATAGGAATTCCCTATTTGAGATTTCCTATGTAGGGTATCACAAACTGCGATTCCGTATTCAGAGTCGCAGTTTTAGGGAATCACCAAAAAATTTTATTCCCTTAAATGGGACTGTGATGCCTTTCATACATCGTGAAAGGCTATTTTTCATTTGCAAACCGTGGAATTTTGCGATTCGCACCATTTGGGAATGCAAAATAGTTTGATACATCTGGCCCCTTATTCTTGTTAGTCATCTTCTCACATTTTTTCTATTCCCTTTCTCATTTTTATCTTGAACTCTTTGTTCAGTTTTGTTTTTTCTTTCTTTCTTGGGGTCGGAGCTGGGGGGAAGAGGGTTGTTCTGTTTATTTTACATTGGCTATTGCATCGCTCTTATGACTCATATAAAACACTTAATAGCAAGCATTATGCCGATACTCAAAAGTATGTTTGATGACATGTTGCATAACTATTATATCCAATTTTATGAAAATACTTAATAAAAAGATTTGAAAGAAAACTGTTTAAACTATATTGAGATCCCAGTGTGGCATCACACATGGAGTAGGAGGGAACATATTGGTCAAGGCCTTCAGATACTCAATTATGATGGGTGACATATAGATGGCTGCTCCGGAAGATAGAGAAAAGCCAACATGGCTGTCATGTATCCCTTGATAGCACCTATAGCACATCCTTGCTGAGATGATGTGAGTGTGAACCTGAGGATGTCCAACAAATGAGCCTTCAAGCAATCCACATTGTAATCGGCACACCAAGTGACAATCTTTTCAACTTCCAAATACACAATTTTGGTAATCTTGTTAAAATCCTGGCGAGCAGACAAATTTACATCTATTACATGTCCTGACAGCTGAAATGAACTTGTCCTAGCTCAATCTCCAGGCACTGAGATTCTGAAGGATGAGGTGAAGTACCTACCCCGCCTACTGCGAGAGGAGACCCACCCTGAGAGAAAGGGGAAACAGGTGGTCACAGAGAGGGCTGCAGGTCTGAATAAAACACCCGTATTGTCCAATCAGGGGCAATTAGTATCACTTGGGTGCAATCTGGACTACTTAGTCAGACCCCGAACAATCAAGAGCATAGAAAGAATGGAAAACTTAATCTCAACTGAAATATGTCCATTCCACAAAACTACATGCAACAGATTCTGGAGGATACGTAACTGTAGGTAATATGCATGGCTACAAGTGCCAAAAAAGCCACCTGAGGGGATCCCCTAAGGGCAATGATGTACTGGACCACTTCCAGGTGGAGACACTACTCTTGGCCAGCAAGGTGATGTAGACAAAGCTGTCAGTTGTGGAGTTCAATGAGCCAGCCAAATTCTATAACGGTGAGCCTAAGACCAGAGTATCAGCATTTCCTGACAGACAAGGTAAGATTCTACTCCGGTGTGGTTGTTGATGTACCACACTGCGGTTGTGCTGCGGTCAAGACCTGGACAGAATGACAGCAAAGGTGTGGGTGTAATGCCTTAAGCGCCAGCAAAATCACCCTCAGTTCAAGTATGCTGATGTACACAACCTCCTCTTCTGGAAACCAAAGGCCCCTCATCCCTCCTTCTTCCAGAAGCATACCACCACCTCTGGGTTTTGGCATCCATCACCACTGTGGTCACGGTTGGAAAGAGTTGAACATCCCTTTTGATAAATTCTCCTCCACTGCGACCAGATCAAGTCTGCTCTAGAGTCCCTGGAGATAAGTGTTTGAAGGGTCTACCCATGCTGGAACCACTGCATACGGAGGCATCAATATACAGCACTCATAACCTGCATATGTGACAGGTGGATCCAGGAAGCCAGCAGATCTAGCAGATGCAAGACCATCACTACTGGAATCTGAACCTCTTCCCGAAACATTAGAAACATAACCTGAATGTTTCAAATACTCAGGGGGGAGGGAAGCTTCTATGTACAGCAGTTGCTAAGAGGGTTCCAGGAGAGATTTGGACGAACTTATAGAAAACCCTAGATCATCGAGCAAAAGATGATGTTGCAAGACCATCAACCACAACTCTGCTCTGATGAGGTTGTCCAGGTAAGAAACAAACCGGGATTCCCAACCTTCTGCTACCACCACAATCACCTGCATGAAGGTTTGAGGTGCTGATGCCATTCAAAAAAAGAAGATGACCAAAACCTGCCAGTGAGTGACTCTACCATGAAATGCAGGTAATCTGTGCGACTGCAGGATCAGAATATGAAAATAAGGCCTTAAAATCGGAGTCTGTATTCGTAGACCAGAATTGAAGGGACCTCTCCATCTGTTCCGAAGTCATCCATGTGTCTGAATTGGTCCCAAACAAGGCATGCAAAATGACTCCATACTGTCCAGAGCCAGCAGACAGTTCACTACATTGCTGCTCTTACAGTAAGCACTGTGCTTCTCTCTGATCTGATCAGTCTAAGTGCTCAGGTAGAGAATGGTCCGATAACAGGACCAGAGGTAACAGGACCAGAGGTGTCAGTCTCAGAGGAGGCATCAGCGTAAACCAAGTCACACTGGCAGTATCGGTCATTAGCTGCACTTGAGGAGGCCAAGGCAAGAGGGGGTAATTAAGCCATGGAAAGTTGCTCTGGCAGAAATCCAAAAGTAATGCCTACAGGTCCTGCTGGGGTCAGAAGGTGCTCGAGGCTGGATCATGGCTCACATAAAGATTTCGAAAACTGTTGAAAAAGAACACAGGATTGGTTCCCATATAACGGAAATCTGGGTAAACCTTAGGAACTGGGGGCCCTGGAGGGCAGTCCTGAGGGAAGAGCTGGAGTGGGCACCTGTCCCAATGGAGTCGATGGTGCTCATGGAATCTCCATAAATTTTGGCTCTATGTGGATGACTCAGTTGAGGTTGGACACTAACTTGAAGACTTACCTCAGGAACCACGATTGAAGGAATCATCCTTTCATCACTTTTTCTTGTGCTTACACCACTTTTCGCAGGACAACTTCAAGGCTGGTGAATGTGGAGATGTTGAACGAGGCTGAAACATGCATCTGGTCAGATAGTTGCCTCGGGTCCAGGCCAGAAATAGTTTATCTTGCCTCTCCTTTATTGCCTTGGGGTACATGCATGCTTAAACATGACTTGTACAATTTTAGTGAGCGCTAGCAATCAACATCAAACCCTTGCACTCCCTAAGAATTTAAATACTTAACATTTTTTGCACTGCAGCCAAAATGTTGGGAGGACACCTCTGCAAAGAGAAATGAAGAGCGAGCACCAGATCAATGTAGAAAGCACATAAAAAAGGGTCTGACAATGTCATGACACTGGGGTGAGAGATTTATGTCCTTGGGGTCATCATTATGGTGTTGTTTGCTGTGCTGATGAGAAGCTGGCTTCGGCTTCTTACCCTGCCCCTTACTGCCATTGAAAAGGTATTAAAAGCACCTGGATATTCAGAAGGCGAGGAATCTGTAGTATTACAATCTTTGCTTTGGAAAGGAACATTTTTAAATCAACTCACTGCAAGATCTCTCATCACCAACACCTAGACAGAGGAACAGTAAATGATATGACCTCAAGATAATGTGATGTATGTATCATGACAGAGGAGGCTGGACCACTGTATGGCAAAAATGCTCTACTAGATAATAATCTCTATGAAACAAGAGAGGAGGAGGAGAGCGTATAACCAGTGAATCC